>NW_028253248.1:0-336367 GCF_964263255.1 Lissotriton vulgaris
CGAAATGCGAATGAGAAAGCATCCTAGCCAACAGAATTCATAATGATTCATGTTAGACGGACCGGGAGGGTCGGCCGAGATTACGGGGAGAGGTCTCCAGGGAGAGCCGTCTCCAACGACTGTACAGGTAAGTAACTTCCCCCCCACAGACGGACACCACACAAGATTGAAGGTTAACGAGACTTTATATGCAATTCTTAGGTTACGTCGCTATGATACAAGGAGGTCTGGACTCAGGGGTCCCCTCGGTTCTGATCTCTGGTTGAGGAGAAAGGGTAGCGGGACAGTCTTAGTTACCAATGAGTTAAATAGCTCTCAATCCTCGAGCTCGGCGTGGTTGCTGATCGGGCCGTGGAGGAGCCAAGCAGGTCCCGAGATGGATGAAGGATGGTCGACGGGCCGTGGAGAAGCCAAGCAGGTCCCGATGAAGATGATGGTTACAACGGTCCGCGGCCTCGCCAGCAGATCCGGACGACGGTGAAGAATGAAGGTTACGACGGCTGTGGCAGCGCCAACAGGCAGGACGATGGTGCACAGGACAGAGCTACGGCAGCGCCAGTAGTCCGTCCAGGATGAGTTCCTCTTACGTCTCTCGACTCCAAGATACAACTGACTTCCTGCTCTGGAGCTGCCCCAGTTATAGGGCTGGCGTGCTTTGATGTCCGGACCCTCGCACTTGGAGGTCGGGAGGTCCGGGATGAGGGAGTCCAGACACCCAGCAGGGGGGTGGAGCCAGCGCCCGGGGAGGCGATGGGCGAGCGGCACTGGGCGGGGGGAGAGCCATCGGCACCTCTTTCTCCCATTGACTTGCCAAGTAGCCCGCTCACCTCCTGGGTGGAGGGTGGTGCCGGATTGTCTGAGGCTGGGCTAGGCCCAGGGTTGAGGTCGATCGGGGGCCAGGCGGCCTCGTGGCGAGGTGTCCAAGATGGCGGCCCGGGCTGGGTGCATGGGCCGGCAGTGGATCGGACCCACGAGGTTATCATGTTCGAGGGCAGGGGTCCCTGAGGGGACGTAGGGCGTGCAATGGTGGTGTGTGGTGCTTGCGTGACTGGGCTCGGGCCTGGTCGAGCCGGGGGAGAGCGGCCCGTCATGTGGCCTGTCCAACATGCGTCCCCCCCAGCTGAAGGCGGGGAGAGTTACCCATCCTCTTGGGGACTCTCTTCGTCGAGGCGGAAAAACCGGGACAGGCCATCGGCGTTGGCGTGGTCGGACCCAGGCCGGTGTTCGACTGTGAAGTCCATACCTTGTAAGGAGATGGACCAGCGTAGCAATTTTGGGTTTTCCCCCCGCATATGCATCAACCACTGCAGGGGTCGGTGGTCAGTCTGCACCCGAAAGTGGGTGCCAAAAAGGTAGGGCCGGAGCTTCTTGAGGGCCCATACCACAGCGAAGGCTTCCCTCTCTATGGTGCTCCAGCGTTGTTCCCGGGGTAGGAGTCTCCGGCTGATGAAGGCCACCGGTTGATCGAGGCCTTCGGTGTTCACTTGGGACAGGACCGCCCCAATGCCCTGGTCGGAGGCGTCCGTCTGGACGACGAACTCCCGGCTGTAGTCTGGGGCCTGGAGCACAGGAGCGGAACACATGGCGGCCTTTAACTGTTCGAATGCCGCTTGACACTCTGGGGTCCAGTTCACCTTCTTGGGCTGATTTTTTGACGTGAGTTCGGTGAGAGGCCCCACGATGGTACCATAGTCTTTCACGAACCTTCGGTAGTAGCCCGTGAGGCCCAGGAAGGCTCGCACCTCAGTTTGAGTGATAGGGGGTTGCCAGTTCTGGATGGCGGCAATTTTCAGCTGTAGGGGGGCCACTAGGCCGCTTCCCACCTGGTGTCCGAGGTAGGTCACCGACCCTTGTCCAATTTGGCATTTGCTGGCCTTGATCGTGAGGCCAGCTCGCTGAAGGGCTTGCAGCACTGCTTGGAGGTGGTGGAGGTGCTCGGTCCAATGGTGGCTGTACACAGCGATGTCGTCCAGGTAGGCGGCGCTGAACTCTTCGAGCCCCGCCAGGACCTGATTGACGAGCCGTTGGAACGTCGCTGGGGCATTCTTCATGCCGAAGGGCATGACCGTAAAGTGATAGTGGCCATCGGGGGTGGAGAAGGCAGAGCGTTCTTGTGCTCGGGGTGTGAGGCCGATCTGCCAATAACCTGCCGTCAGGTCGAAGATGCTGAGGTAGCGGGCAGCGCCCATTCGGTCGACCAGTTCATCTGCCCGGGGGATGGGGTGTGCGTCCGTTCTGGTGACTTCATTCAGGCCCCGGTAGTCGACACAGAACCGGAGTTCTGGTGTGGTCCCGGGGGCGGCTGCTTTGGGGACCAGTACGACCGGGCTGGCCCATGGACTGTCTGAGGGCTCGATGACCCCGAGCGTGAGCATCTTAGCTACTTCCGCCTGGATGCAGGCCCGTACCCGATCAGGTACGCGGTAGGCCCGGTGGCGGATAGGAGGGCTGTCTCCGGTGTCCACATCGTGCACACACCAGGAAGTGACACCCGGGGTGAGGGAGAACAGACTGGCGAACCGTGATAGGAGGGCTTGGCACTCTTGCCGTTGTTCTCTGGTGAGGGTCTCCGAGAGTCGGACCCCATCCACGGAGCCGTCTTGCTCCTGGGTCCGCAAGAGGTCAGGGAGAGGCTCGGAGTCGTCTTCAACCCCATTGTCTGTGGCCATCAAGAGGCTGAGTTCTGTTCGTGCAAAGTGGGGTTTCAGTCTGTTGGTGTGGAGGACTCGGAGCGGATTCCGGGCGGACTCCATATCGATCAGATAGGTGGCAGGACCCTTGCGCTCGATTACCTTGAAGGGTCCCGTCCATTTGTCTTGGAGAGCGCACGGTTCTGTGGGGGACATTACCCAGACCTGTTGCCCCGGCTCGAATTCAATGGATGAGGCGTTCTGGTCATACCATTTCTTCATGTCCTCTTGACTGGCCTCTAGGTTGGCTTTTGCTAGGTCTCTGAACCGCCGGGACTGGTTGCGGAGGGTGAGGAGGTACCGGAAGACATCTGGAGGACTCTTGGCCGGAGGCATCTCCCAGCCTTCTTTGATCAGGCTGAGTGGCCCCCGTACTGGGTGCCCATAGAGCAGCTCGAAGGGGCTGAAGCCTAGGGACTTCTGTGGGACCTCCCGGTAGGCGAAGAGGAGGCACGGCAGCAGCACGTCCCACTGGCGACGGAGGGGCTCTTCCAATCCCCCGATCATCCCTTTTAGCGTGCGATTGAACCGCTCAACAAGTCCGTTTCCTTGGGGGTGATAGGGGGTCGTGAAGCGGTAGGTGACCCCACACTGTTGCCAGAGGGACTTCATATATTTAGAAATAAAGTTCGTGCCTCTGTCACTGACGACTTCTCGGGGGAACCCCACACGGGAGAAGATCCCCATCAGGGCCCGGCCGACCACTGGGGCTGTCACGGTCCGGAGAGGAATAGCCTCAGGGTAGCGGGTGGCGTGGTCCACTAGTACCAGGATGAAGCGATGGCCTTGTCTTGTACGCGGGTCCAGGGGTCCCACAATGTCTATCCCGACCCTCTCAAATGGGGTTGTGACTACTGGAAAGGGTTGCAGGGGAGCCTTTAATTTGCGGCCGCTCTTCCCACTGGCTTGGCACGTGGGGCAAGATCGGCAATGCTGGTGCACATCGTTTCTCATTTTGGGCCAGAAGAAGTGGGTCACTAGGCGGCTGTAGGTTTTATCCTGTCCCAGGTGCCCTGCCAGGGGGGCATCGTGGGCCAGGTTTAGCAGGAAGTCTCTAAAGCGGAGGGGCACCACTAGTACTCGGTTGGCCCCCAGCTCGGCGATTCGTTGCTCGCTGTACAATAGATCATTGTCCCAGTAGACCCAATGAGTTCCGGAGGTATCCCCGGCGCTTTGGGCGAGCGCTTGTTGTCGGAGTCCCTCAAGGGAGGGACAGGTCTTCTGTTCCTGACGAAATTGTTCTTGTGTGGGTCCCCCTTCTTGAGCCCACTGATCAAGATTAGCGAGGTCGGAAGGTTGAGCAAGTTCGAGGGGGATGCCATGGTCGGGGGTCTCGGCGGGGGCGACCGGAGGCGGTGGCGCCGGCCATTCTGGTTCTTCCGGGTGATGGTTGGCACGGGCGGCCATGGACCGGGTGGTGACGCACGCCCAGTCTGGGACGCCCAACATCCCCAAGTGTTCTTTTCGCTCCACGGCTGCCCACGGGGAGCTTTCCAGGTCATTTCCGAGGAGGCATTCCACGGGGGCGTCGTCTCGGACCGTTACCTTCAACATGCCGGAGACCCCTCCCCACTCAAAGGGGACGCAGGCCATCCGACACAGACTTTCCGAGTTGTCGGCTGATCGCACAGGGCAGAGAACGTTCGGTAGATATTGTTCTGGGGTCACCAGATGACAGCGGACGGCTGTCACACTGGCCCCGGTGTCTCGAAGGGCTTCGGCCCGTTGTCCATTGATGCTCACCCATTGGCTGTACTTCTGGGTGTTAGCGGGTAGGGGGACCCGCGGGACCATGTCTCTTCCCCCTAAGCACGCGAGAGTCATGGCGGCTGGCTCCCACTCTTGATACTCTTGCTCGCCTGTTTCTTGTTCCTCGGAGATCTGTTCTTCCCCTAGTGCCGCGGCGGCCACCTGGCGGGGTCTTGGACTCTGATACTGCGGGCAGCTTGGGTCGTTTGCATAGTGGCCGACTCGTTGGCATCGGTGACATGTAACATTGGCTCTGTATCCCGGTCGCGCCGGGGTGCTGCCCCGGTTGGCCGGGGGGGTGGTGCTGGTAGCGGGGGCGGCCGGAGTATTGTCTCTTCCTCGTCCTTGGCCCCCTCCTCCTCCTCTGGGTCGGTAGTGACCATTGTTGTTCCTGTTCTGCTCGTAGGACCCATTCCGGCCCACTCTGGTGATCTCCCACCGGTCAGCTTCGGCTGCGAGCTGCCGGGGATCGGTTAACTTGCTGTCGAGGAGGTGTTGGCGTAGTTCAATGAAGCAATTGTTGGACAGATGCTCCCATACCATCAGATTGAACAGCTGCTCGTAGGTCGTGACGTTGTTCCCTCTGATCCAGCCTTCGAAGGCTCGGCTAAAGTACGTTACATAGTCCACCCAAGTTGTACCTGGAATGCGTGTGCAGTCTCGGAACCTCTGACGGTACATCTCGGGCGTGAGGCCATAGCGGGTGAGGAGGGCCGCTTTCATATGGTCGTAGGAGGTCATCTGGTGGTCTGGGAGCTGTAACAGAGTATCGCGGCCCTCATTGAGGAATTTGCCCCATAGGCCGGCTCCCCAGTCGGCTCTATCGATCCGGTGCGCAGTCATCGCGATTTCATAGGCCTTAAACCATTGCTGGATGTCGTCTTCTCGAAAATATTCTCGGACCACATCCTTGGGGATGTGCACTTTTTTCTCCGCGGTCCCTGGGGTGGACGGTCTGTCGGGCACCCCTAACTCTTTATTTTGTTTGCGCAGGTTGATCTCGGCTAGGTTCCGTTCGTGCTCGTACGTTAGTCTTTTTTCCTCGAGCTCCCTTTGCCTCTGTTTCTCCTCTCTTTCTTCTCGGAGGCGAAGGTGCTCTAAGTTTATTTTTTGCTCGGCCAATTTGAGTTCTATGTCCATCTTGAGTCGGGCCATTTCGAGTTCGTGTAGTCGGGCTTTTTCTCTTTCTTGGATCTCGTCTTGCGAGAGACTGGTTCTTTGCCCCTCAGGGGCCGTGTTGGTATTTTTCGCGGTGCTTTGCTCAGGGGCTTCGACATCCCCGGTCTCTGCCCAAGATTCTAGGGCATGCTTAAAATCGTCCTTGGTACTTAGTCCGGTGGTAGCGATACCTAGTTCGATGCAGAACTGCTTTAGTTCACGATGGCTGTATTCCTCTAGTTTTTCCATTTGGAACTTCTCAGTTGATCCGCTCTCTTTAGTCGACATTGTTGTTCGTTGTGGGGTGAGCTACTCTCTGTACGTTATGCGGTGATTCGGATCGCGCCGCTGGCCACCAATGTTAGACGGACCGGGAGGGTCGGCCGAGATTACGGGGAGAGGTCTCCAGGGAGAGCCGTCTCCAACGACTGTACAGGTAAGTAACTTCCCCCCCACAGACGGACACCACACAAGATTGAAGGTTAACGAGACTTTATATGCAATTCTTAGGTTACGTCGCTATGATACAAGGAGGTCTGGACTCAGGGGTCCCCTCGGTTCTGATCTCTGGTTGAGGAGAAAGGGTAGCGGGACAGTCTTAGTTACCAATGAGTTAAATAGCTCTCAATCCTCGAGCTCGGCGTGGTTGCTGATCGGGCCGTGGAGGAGCCAAGCAGGTCCCGAGATGGATGAAGGATGGTCGACGGGCCGTGGAGAAGCCAAGCAGGTCCCGATGAAGATGATGGTTACAACGGTCCGCGGCCTCGCCAGCAGATCCGGACGACGGTGAAGAATGAAGGTTACGACGGCTGTGGCAGCGCCAACAGGCAGGACGATGGTGCACAGGACAGAGCTACGGCAGCGCCAGTAGTCCGTCCAGGATGAGTTCCTCTTACGTCTCTCGACTCCAAGATACAACTGACTTCCTGCTCTGGAGCTGCCCCAGTTATAGGGCTGGCGTGCTTTGATGTCCGGACCCTCGCACTTGGAGGTCGGGAGGTCCGGGATGAGGGAGTCCAGACACCCAGCAGGGGGGTGGAGCCAGCGCCCGGGGAGGCGATGGGCGAGCGGCACTGGGCGGGGGGAGAGCCATCGGCACCTCTTTCTCCCATTGACTTGCCAAGTAGCCCGCTCACCTCCTGGGTGGAGGGTGGTGCCGGATTGTCTGAGGCTGGGCTAGGCCCAGGGTTGAGGTCGATCGGGGGCCAGGCGGCCTCGTGGCGAGGTGTCCAAGATGGCGGCCCGGGCTGGGTGCATGGGCCGGCAGTGGATCGGACCCACGAGGTTATCATGTTCGAGGGCAGGGGTCCCTGAGGGGACGTAGGGCGTGCAATGGTGGTGTGTGGTGCTTGCGTGACTGGGCTCGGGCCTGGTCGAGCCGGGGGAGAGCGGCCCGTCATGTGGCCTGTCCAACAATTCACAACTCATTGAAATCACGAATGAGGTCACAGTGTAGCAGCACCAAGTAGCCAGACATTAATTAATTGGTCCTCAAATCAAACGAAGCTGCTCCAACTTCAAGCAAGTCTACACATAGGGCCAATTATTACTTTAACAGTCCCACCAGGCATGCAGAGCTGCTGTAATCATGAGCCGATCTACACAAAGTGCACCATCCCGGTCTGGTATCAAACCGGACTTAAAGCCAGAAAAGCCTTTTCTGGCTTCCAGTCCGGTTTGTTACCCATGAGTTTGTTACTACTTCGTGTAGATCGGCTCACGATTATAGCAGCTCTGCATGCTCTGTGGGACTGTTAAAGTAATAATTGTGTGTGAATCTGTGATGGGGTATCACTTGTTAGAAAATATCACTTGTAATTGTGTTTTAAAACATTTTTTCATATTATTTTTTCTCTTTTTCCAGTATTGTTATTTTGCATTTTACATTAGAAATCTAACTTGAACCTCTGTTAGGATTCCAGTCTTTACTTTGTCCCAGATTCAGGTCTCAGCACTGCCCCTGTTGGTGGTAAATAGATTTACATGGAGCAGCGCTGCTAAGACAGTATTTTCTAACAAGCATTTACAATGCAATGGTTTCGCCTTTGGAAAAGTTAGAGCTATTGGCATTGTAAATGACAAAATTTGTATTTATGTGTTGGTTTTGAAAACAGATAAATAAATGGCATTGTCATTTACAATGCGATTAGCATAATCTCTGCAGTCACTCTGCAGTCCCTAGCACTCCATAGCACTCCATAGCCCTCCCTAGTCACTCTGCAGTTCCTAGCACTCCCTAGCCCTCCCTAGTCACTCTGCACTCCCTGGCACTCCCTAGTCACTCTGCACTCCCTAGTCACTCTGCACTCCCTAGTCACTCTGCACTCCCTAGTCACTCTGCACTCCCTAGTCACTCTGCACTCCCTAGTCACTCTGCACTCCCTAGTCACTCTGCACTCCCTAGTCACTCTGCACTCCCTAGTCACTCTGCACTCCCTAGTCACTCTGCACTCCCTAGTCACTCTGCACTCCCTAGCACTCCCTAGCCCTCCCTAGTCCCTCTGCACTCCCTAGCCCTCCCTAGTCCCTCTGCACTCCCTTGCACTCCCTCGCACTCTGCACTCCCTCGCACTCTGCACTCCCTCGCACTCTGCACTCCCTCGCACTCTGCACTCCCTCGCACTCTGCACTCCCTCGCACTCTGCACTCCCTCGCACTCTGCACTCCCTCGCACTCTGCACTCCCTCGCACTCTGCACTCCCTCGCACTCTGCACTCCCTCGCACTCTGCACTCCCTCGCACTCTGCACTCCCTCGCACTCTGCACTCCCTCGCACTCTGCACTCCCTCGCACTCTGCACTCCCTCGCACTCTGCACTCCCTCGCACTCTGCACTCCCTCGCACTCTGCACTCCCTCGCACTCTGCACTCCCTCGCACTCTGCACTCCCTCGCACTCTGCACTCCCTCGCACTCTGCACTCCCTCGCACTCTGCACTCCCTAGCAGTCCCTAGTCACTCTGCACTCCCTAGTCACTCTGCACTCCCTAGCACTCCTTAGTCACTCTGCACTCCCCAGAACTCTGCACTCCCTAGCCCTCCCTAGCAATCTGCAGTCACTCTGCACTCCCTAGCACGCCCTAGCAGTTGGGTACAGGTGCTTTCAGTTGGCTATGGTGAGGTGTCTGTCAGATTTCACTTGGGATTTTTGCATGCATACACAGACAAAAACACAAATTCTCATCTCAGTTTTGAAAGCCCTAAAATGATTTGGTTATTTTACAAAATAGTATTTCCCCTTACTTAGTCCCCCTACAGACCCGCATCCATCCCTCCTTCCACTTCCCCTAATGCCCCTCTTTGAGTCCTGCCATCATGTAGTATATTTTAACATTATATGCCAGCGTGATTATGGGGGAATCTGAAGCTCACCCACTCCCCCTAATCTTACGAATCAAGCAACGCCTCTGTCAATGAAGGCTAACACGTGGTTCACACAAAAATAACCAAGCGAGAATTACTACTCTGAGGCAGAGCTAAAGTGCGTTCTATATACTTTTGCAATTAACAAGTGTGCAAACTGGTAAAGAATTACCTTACATCCGCTATGATAGATGAGCGCTTAAATCATTTGCTTCACAGTGGATCATTTTAAAGGATAAACACGTTTCAGTTTAAGGTCCGACTTTATTTTGCTTTCTTTTTCGTAAAAGTCCACCTTTTATGATTTTGTTCCTCTGCTCTTTTGTAAATTGGGGTTTATCTGGCCTAAAGGTTTATCATGGTAAAGAGAAACTGATCCACTGAATAGTTCCAATGGACACAAGCTAATATAGAATGATAACAGACTAGTTGAATGCTTATAAACAGAGTACAAAGGTTTTGATAGTTGCAGACATGTGGAAAAGAATCAATAAAATAATTTTTCTGGTAAAAGCCGTTTGTTTCCAACTATAGGTGTTCTATTATAAGTGTTCTATTGTGCCCATATAAGCACATACTAAAACAAATGATTTATATTTTACTGCAGTTTGCAAACACATAGACATTTTGAGTTCTATGCTAATTGAGTTGTGGTTTAAGATTATATTATTGCTACCAAGAATGTCCTTGCTTTACTAAATATCTTAAAGCTACTGAGTAATGCCCCTGAGCTTGTCCATTATTGCCGTTCAGTGACCTCAGCCGGTAGCTACTCTTTTCAGTTGGATCCAGGATGTTGCTAATTGAGAAATCTCAGACTCGCACCCCCCTACACCTTTGACTAAGCTACGCCCCTGCCTCCATCCTACTCTCCCGGACACACACTGGCTTCACCAATGCAGGGCTGCCTACTCTGGACTGCGGCTACACCACTGTAGATTGTGGCAACCGCCGCCCCCCTCACATGGACTGAGGTCAGGGCCCCCTGAGAGCTGCAGTCAGTCCTGGGAGTGTGGCAAGCCTCTCTGTGTGCGGTGCAGTGCTAGTAGCCCCCCTCCCGGAGTTCAGTCAGCCCCCTTGGGGCGCAGTCGAGATTCCCATAATGTAGTCAGGACGACTCGTCTAAAGCAGTCGACCCCTACCCCGTAGAGTACAGTTAATGCGAGCCCCCAGCAGACAGCAATCAGCACCCCATGAAAAGTGCAGTCAGGACCCCCCAAAAGACAGAAAGTAGACATAAATCCCCAGGCAGCCACTCAGTGCTATGCAGTCAGTCACATTACAGATTGCAAGTCGGGACATCCTGCTGTGAGCAGTCGTAACACCCTGAGGGGTGATGTCGGGACATTGTGGAGTAGTCAGGACATCAGGAACACCCTGCGGAGTACAGCCAGGGCCCCCCGCGACTGAAGCTACTGCTAGCATCTATGGACTGCAGAGAAGACACACGTGCAGCGCAGCGCCCTCGTCCCAGCCGCCCCCCACGGCCCGGCTGCAGCTCGGATCCTTCCCCGGAGCGGGTCCCGGGTGACTGCGGACTGACGCTGGGTTCATCGGCTACGACCAGGGCGAGGAGGGACTGAGGTAAAGGCCCCCGTGGGCCGCAGCAAGGACGACCTGGGAGCTAAAAAGGTCAACCCGTCGGCTCCCCAGGAACCCCTCCCCCCCCCCCTTGTGCCTTTTGCAAACTGAACGCCCATGGGTGCCCGGGGCAGCTCACCTGGCCGGCGGCGCGAGGGTCGCGGTTCATGCTCCGAACAAACTTCGGTCGGGAGTCCCCTCCTCCCCCGGCTGGACTGGAAGTGTTTACAATGAACAAACATCGGTGGTAAAAAAAAAAACAAGCATTTACAAGGGGCCGGAGACACAGACCGCGGGAGGGGGGGGGCGGGAACGGGCACACCGAGAGGGGGGGGCGGGAACGGACAGCGGAAGAGGGGGCGGGAAAGGGCACACCAACAGCGGGAGAGGGGGGGCGGGAACGGACACACGGGGAGAGGGGGGCGGGAAAGGGTAATCAAAAGGCAGAGCACTCACCTGGACTTCTTGGAGCAACGAGAAGTCGACGGGCCCCGGCGCCATCTTCGGCGCAATGACAAAACTAGGCTTGAATTGTGCCCTCATTTTCTATTGTTGCCTGTTGCTACATGTGTGCTGTGTTTTTGGCCTTCTAAGGTTCCGGTTGCATTCTGGCACTTTCGGCCGGCTCGGGAGGCGGGGATCTGCTGTGGGAGGGGAGGGGGAGGCGGGGATCTGCTGTGGGAGGGGAGGGGGAGAGCGGAGGCCGTGTTACAACGGCATCGGGACCAGCTGCGGCTCGGGAGGCGGGGATCTGCTGTGGGAGGGGAGAGGGAGGCCGGGATCTGCTGTGGGAGGGGAGAGGGAGGCGGGAATCTGCTGTGGGAGGGGAGAGGGAGGCGGGGAGAGCGGGGATCAGCTGCGGCTCGGGAGGCGGGGATCTGCTGTGGGAGGGGAGGGAATGCTGCAAAGACAATGGGACACAAGGGTTGTTTTGCTTCTGTGGGAGGGGAAGGGGACACGGACGGCCGGCGGGAAACGTGCACAGGACAGCGAGGAGGGGGGAGGGGGAGGGGGGACGGCGGGAGGAGGGACACAGAGTAAGGCAGGACAGCAGCAAGCACGGCCCGGCCGGACCAGATTCAGGGGCGTTCCCGGCTTTTGGCTGACGTATCATGACGTAGCCAAAAGCCAAAGATTCTCGGGAACGCCCCCGAGTCTGGTCCAGCCATGACGGACGCCTCTCTGTTCCAATGGCTAGCCTCCATTTATGGAGCTAGCCAATGGGACAGGGGGGCGTATTCCAGAGTCCTTACTGTAATCAAGAGATTTCTCTGGAGGCGGAGCTTACAGCTCCGTCCCCCAGCGAAACCTAATTAAAAATGAGGATGGGTTGCACAGAAAAAAAGCAAAAAAATAAAATAAAATAAAGCTAAACTGCTACGTAGTTTTTAGGGCTCGGGCCTAGCGTACACTGCGCAGCAGTGTCGCGCAGAGCGAGAGCCCTATTCCGGGCAATTTGAAAATGGATCTTGAAATTCCACACACTCGTGCGCGTGGATTTTTTCTCTTTTTGCAAATAAACACTATTGCTTTAAAAAAAAATGGCAATTTTGTAATAGTTCTTTTACTTCCATAACGGGTGAAAATCCTACCACATCCATGGCTGTACAGGTTACCTACTGAGTCTATGGCCAGTAAAATAAACAAGCATTTACAATGCAATGGTCTTGGCATTATTAAAGGTAGAGCTATTGGCATTGCTCATGATTCTTTTCATCATAAATAAAAAGCATTGTCATTTACATTGCCAATAGCTTAATTGTTAAATAAATGGCATTGTCATTTACAATGCCAATAGCTTAATCGCTCGCATATGCATGACCTATTGCATTTACACCCACACAGAGCGACCCACACACACACAGCCACCCAGAGTCATTCACATAGAGCCAGCCACACACACAGACCCGCCTACACAGAGCCACCCTCCCACGGACAGAGCCACCCACACAGCCAACTACAAAAAAAAGCTATCCACAGAGCCCCACACACAGAGCCACACACACACACATACATACATACAGACAGAGCCCCCCCCCCACACACACACACACACATACAGAGCCCCCCACACACACACAGACAGACAGAGCCCCCCCACACAAACACACACATACAGACAGAGCCCCCCCACACACACACATACAGACAGAGCCCCCCCCCCACACACACACACACACACAGAGCCCCCCACACACACAGAGCCCCCGCTACACACACAGAGCCCCCGCTACACACACAGAGCCCCCGCTACACACACAGTGCCCCCCCCACACACACAGAGCCCCCCCACACACACAGAGCCCCCCCACACACACAGAGCCACACACACACACACACACAGACAGAAAGACAGAGCCACACACACACACACAAACACAGACAGAAAGACAGAGCCACACACACAGACAGAGCCACACACACACACAGAGCCACACACACACACAGACAGACAGAGCCACACACACACACACAGACAGACAGAGCCACACACACACACACACACAGACAGAGCCACACACACACAGACAGACAGACAGAGCCACACACACAGAGCCACACACACACAGAGCCCCACACACAGACAGAGCCACACACAGACAGAGCCCCACACACACAGACAGAGCCCCACACACACACAGACAGAGCCCCACACACACACAGACAGAGCCCCACACACACACAGACAGAGCCCCACACACACACAGACAGAGCCCCACACACACAGACAGAGCCCCACACACACACAGACAGAGCCCCACACACACACAGACAGAGCCCCACACACACACAGACAGAGCCCCACACACACACAGACAGAGCCACACACACACACACACAGACAGAGCCACACACACAGAGCCCCACACACACACAGACAGAGCCCCAAACACACAGACAGAGCCCCACACACACACAGACAGAGCCCCACACACACACAGACAGAGCCCCACACACACACAGACAGAGCCCCACACACACACAGACAGAGCCCCACACACACACAGACAGAGCCCCACACACACACAGACAGAGCCCCACACACACACAGAGCCCCCCACACACACAGACAGAGCCCCACACACACACACAGACAGAGCCCCACACACACACACAGAGCCCCACACACACAGAGCCACACACACACAGAGCCACACACACACAGAGCCACACACACACAGAGCCACACACACACACACACAGAGCCACACACACACACACAGAGCCACACACACACACACACACAGAGCCACACACACACACACAGAGCCACACACACACAGAGCCACACACACACACAGAGCCACACACACACACACAGAGCCACACACACACACAGAGCCACACACACACACACAGAGCCACACACACACACACAGAGCCACACACACACACAGAGCCACACACACACAGAGCCACACACACACACAGAGCCACACACACACACAGAGCCACACACACACAGAGCCACACACACACAGAGCCACACACACACACACACAGAGCCACACACACACACAGAGCCACACACACACAGAGCCACACACACACAGAGCCACACACACACACAGAGCCACACACACACACAGAGCCACACACACAGAGCCACACACACACACAGAGCCACACACACACACAGAGCCACACACACACACAGAGCCACACACACACACAGAGCCACACACACACAGAGCCACACACACAGACAGAGCCACACACACAGACAGAGCCACACACACAGACAGAGCCACACACACAGACAGAGCCACACACACAGACAGAGCCACACACACAGACAGAGCCACACACACAGAGCCAAACACACACACAGAGCCACACACACAGAGCCACACACACAGAGCCACACACACAGAGCCACACACACACACAGAGCCACACACACAGACAGAGCCACACACACAGAGCCACACACACACACAGAGCCACACACACAGACAGAGCCACAGACAGAGCCACACACACAGACAGAGCCACAGACAGAGCCACACACACAGACAGAGCCACAGACAGAGCCACACACACAGACAGAGCCACAGACAGAGCCACACACACAGACAGAGCCACAGACAGAGCCACAGACAGAGCCACACACACAGACAGAGCCACAGACAGAGCCACAGACAGAGCCACACACACAGAGCCACACACACACACACAGAGCCACACACACACACAGAGCCACACACACAGAGCCACACACACAGAGCCACACACACAGAGCCACACACACAGAGCCACACACACAGAGCCACACACACAGAGCCACACACACAGAGCCACACACACAGAGCCACACACACAGAGCCACACACACAGAGCCACACACACAGAGCCACACACACAGAGCCACACACCACGCACACACACAGAGCCACACACACAGAGCCACACACACAGAGCCACACACCACGCACACACACAGACAGAGCCACACACACAGAGCCACACACACACAGACAGAGCCACACACATTCCACTACAAGGCCATCACATTTACTGAACTGAGCCCTGAGGCTTTCATAGTCTGCAGAAATTGATTCATTACAATAGGAGTGCAAGGATGGCTACCTGATAGCGTGCTCAGGGTAGCCGGATGGGTGCTCAGGGTAGCCGGTTGGGTACAACAGCCCCCTCTTTGTCATACTGTCCAAATGGCAGAGAGAGCAGTCATTGGCAGTAATGTCTGTTCCTGTCTCACCAGAGCTCAGACCCATTTTTCTATTATGCATCAGGCCCTTGCTTGCTGTCCTATCTCCGTGACCTCAGATTGACCCACAGTTTGGAAAGGCATATCCATGCGGACCGCCTGCAGCTACTTCCACTCCCTCCCTCAACCCCAGCCGGAAGAAAATGGCACTCGAGGGCTGTGTGGTTACTACAACTTGTGAATCTACTAATCTACAGACACAAGTTATTGTTGAGACTACCTCTCCCTGCCAGACTCACTCTCACAAGAGACACGAAACTGAATGAGCACATTCCCATCAGACTGAAAAATGGGTGCTATGCGCTGGTGGGCAGTGTGAGGAGGCTTGCACTGTCATGGAAGAAGCAGAACAACAGGAAGCACACAATCCAGGCATCTGTCACCTCCCGGGGAGAGGTAAATGGATTAGGCAAAGCCACAAAGGCACGGGACGTCCCCTCAGAGTGTAGAGAGTGAGAACGGAGAGATGGTGTGCATGGAGAGAAAAAGGAAAAAGAGAAGACAGAAATGGAGTTAAAGGAACGAAAGGAAGAAATAGGGAGAAAGCAAATAAAAAAAGTGAAAAAGGCGTACATGAGTAAGAGGTGAGGGCTGAGAAAAACCAAATGAGGGAAAAGGATGCGAGGAAGAGGAGTGTCCGGTGCTTGCCTGTATCGCCAAGGGGTGGGGGTCAAGGGACAAGCAAAAGCACAATGACAGTTCCAATATAAAACCACAACATTAAAGTTTTCAAAAACAGTTGTACATAGCAACTATTCTTTCAGGTTAATGCATTAAAAAAACAACAATAAATAAACTTCTGAACTGCATGCACTCAAGCCAGTTTTGGAGGAACACAACTTATCCGCTGACTCTGGCATAAGAGGCAATGGCCATCCTCAAGGAAGCCCAGGCAGGAAAGAAAGGCCAGGTGCTCTGCCCTAGGCAGGTAGTCCACTGAAGGGGGGAGTTGGAGGGGTCCCTAAGTAAATGGATGGGAAATCCCAAACTGCACTAGCAGAACTCAAAGTGGTTCGGTACAGGAAGAACGTGTAAAAAGGGTCGGCAACGAGAGATATAGGGTGGAAGAAGAGCGTGGAGAGAAAAAGAAAGGAAGAGCAGCGGAAGTGAAGGAGAGAAAGCAGGGGATAATGTAGGAGCCCCCCTCCCCCCGGCCCGAGCTGGAACTGGGGCTGTGGGAGGTGCTGTAACACCCCCATAACACTTGAAATAGTTTAAATAGAAAATGAGCAATCAATCGAGGGATCCTTCCGGCTTTAGATACTTGTTCGCTGGACTAACAGCATTTTTGTGTTTTCAAACAAATAGTCAAATATCCCCCTACGCCCCTTTCGTGGGGTGACGTAATTGCCCCCCCACCCCCACTAAATACCGCTGCTCTTTGCGTCACAAGTGGGTCTGTCTCGGCATTGTCTAGGGACCCCCCCTCCCAGCCCCCAAAGGAGGAAGGATCCTGGGATTTCAGTTTGCACTCGGGTGCTGAGAGCTGCAGTTCGTGCAGAGCATTGCGCAAGGTCGCAGCAGGGACCGCAGAGCTCGTGCACGACGGAAGAGAGCGCATGTCCGGAACCGGCAGGAAGTGGTGCTGTGAGTTACTTTACGTCAAGGAGGTGGTGCATGGGCGTTCACCTGCAAACACCCATGGGTTTTGTCACAAATTCCATCTACTAACATTGGTAGACAGAGATTTACACCAACAACTTGCGCCCCCTTGAGGTAGGTATAAAAGAGAAATGTTTTAATTTCTTACTTTTCAAAATTTAAGTGTGTTGCATTGCACAGAATACATACAAAACGGGAAAAGTGTAAAAGAATTTCTTCTGTTGTGGTGGAAAGCTCCCCTTCCAGTGCTTTGACAGTGCTCTATGGGGTCCAGGGGTGTGTGCGTGGGCGCGTGCCATGCTTCAGTGCGGTAAAAGCAAACTGTGGTTGCTGTGCTGCATTGCGTGAAAGCGGAGTAAATCTGCCCCCAGGTTCGGACATTGTGCGCGTGTGTGCATGCGTGGGCTCTCTCCAAATCAGAATGGCGCAGAGAGGTGTGTTTGCTCACTGTTGGTCCAGTCCCTGCTACTTCAGTGTGTGGGCCACAGTAGTGAACTGGTCTAAATGATGCAGGCAGTGGCACATTGACTCACTGGGGTACCTTCCCAAGATTCGAACCTGTGACCCGCATGGCGCACAGAGGTAAAATCGACAGGAGTATCACCAGACTGAGGAATCTCACTAGCACATGAACATGTGAGCCGCAGGGCGCACAGAGGTAAAGTCAGTAGGAGTATTACCAGACGGAGGAAGCACACTAGCATTTGAACCTGGTACCTGCAGGAAGCACAGAGGTAAAGTTGGCAGGAGTATTATCAGACTGAGGAATCTCACCAGTATATGAACCTGGGAGCCGCAGGGCGCACAGAAGTAAAGTCAGCAGTAGTATCACCAGACTTAGGAATCTCACTAGCATATGAACCTGGGACCCGCAGGGCGCACACAGGTAAAGTCGGCATGGCAGGAGTGCTGGCTCCGCACACAGCGCCGCTGCCAGCACTCTCTCTAACCCTCTGAGCTGCGCCCCCCTCCCCCGCATAGCCGGTGCCAGGCCAGGCGTGGCCCGCAGTTATAAATAAATCGGGGGATGGCCGCTCGGGGTCACTCCACCCACTATCACTGTGCAGTCCTGAGTAATTATTACTGCTGCGTATACAAGTGCGGCCTAAGGCATTGGTCATTACACTGGTGACGAGGGAGGTGACGCGCCCACTCACCTGAACACCTCTGGTGGTGCCCAGCCCCAAAATGGAGCAATCAGCACTTGTGCGCGGCGCCGACCGCCGTCTGCCCATGTGCAATGGTACGCGAGGCCAAGCTCACGCCCGCGAGGTGAACCGGCACTGCACAGCCGGACAACAGCGTCACCACGGCACGCCCTCCAGGAAGACTCACGGAATGCGCTCAGCACAACCGCTCAGCATACACTCATGAGGCATTAACACAGGGTAAATGGCCCACGTGATCAGGCCCCTAGAGGAAAGTAAAAAACAAGCATCCCTCAGACACTGGGACATGAGCGCCTGCAGAGCCAGAAGAGACACGACCACGATTCTCCGAGGCGAGTCAGGAATGCCTCGGATAAACCAGCGTCTTTATCCGATTCGGGGGCGTGGTTTTCGTTCTCTCTTCTTCCCATTGGCTGGAATTTTACCTTCCAGCCAATGGGAATAGGAGAGAAAGAAAAGAAAGAAGCTTAAAAAAAACACCCCCGAATCCGAAAAAGACGGGGCTTGGACCGAGTGACGCCCCTCTCCTCCAATGGCTGGCCAGCCTTTACTAGGCCAGCCAATGGAGAAGAGGGGCGGGTTCTAAATCCCCTCTAAGAATCATTAAATCTTCAGCTCTGCCCACTGCTACGCAGTGAGACGGTCCTCGACCTAAAAAGGAGAAGATGGTCACAAAAGCAGGTAAAAGATATTACTATTGTTATGATTTTCTTTCCATGAAAGGAAAAGGTTATGAAACGGATTGCACCTACAAAGTTTCTGTACTCAAAGACATATAAAAGGCTGTGTCCAGAAGGAAGGTTTACTGTTGCACTTTAAGGGTAGACATGATGTTGTTCCAGGATACAGCTTTCCCAATCAGCCAACCTTCTGATGCAGCGTTTGACAAGCATTATGAGTAGAGTAATCATGGAATTTGTTTATTAGAAAGAAAGCACTAAGTGTCTTCAACTCTATGTGATTGAGCTTTCAGATTGTGAAAATTCATTTAATTACCCTTTCATAGAAAATAAGTAACTATATGGTGCAGCGTGAACAGAGTTCACTTGTCCTAAACTGCTCATCTACCAACACTACTTTAAATACGAAATAAGCTTCAAGACAATCAGTGTTGTTGACAACCAGAATTATTTTATAGCTTACTCTTTCAGAATTATCCCAAATACCCTTTAGAAAGAATAGGTCATTGCCCATAGTCACCAACATACAATAGCACGACTTGCACTGCCATACCACCATAGGATATCAAACCAGACTGTTCAATATCTAGCAGTACCCACTGTTCAGTTACTCTGTATTGATGAATTGGAGGTGACCATCAATATCAACAGAGCCTTCTCCCCAATGAGCCACCTCTCCCTTTTCCAAATAAGCATGAATAAAAGGCCTGCCAGAAGGCGATATTATACTCAAGGTTGGAGATTCTATGTTTTTAAGTAGCCCTACATGGACAAACAACACTTACAAACTTGTGGTAGTAAAGGCCGTACCTTATGTGTTTTCATTTTATTTTTCACAGCAGCACGAATAGCCTCCAGGGATTCTTCCTCATTTTCGTCGCTATGCCGATCACTGTCCTCACCAAAATCCTGATCAAATAGGTCACTGTCAGCAAGAAGACAACCACTGTCCTCCATAGAAGGCCCCTCTTCACTTTCCTGACCAAAATCAAAAAGGTATGCATTAGATACATAGAAGGTAGGACAGACCTGACGTGCAGTTTAAATTAAGGTTTATTTACATACATGAACACAAAGGCTGATTTTGACAAAGTGCCATTAAGAGGTATCCAAAAGGACAAAAAAAGTTTAGGTTTGGTTTCAGTGCAAGACAATCAAAAAAAGTTAGCTGTAACACTTTTTGGAGTTTTGGACACTTTCAACTACCCCAAACCATAGTGTTGGTTGCTCCTGTAGTATGCAAAGTATTCATCCTTCCGGACTAATCTTAAAGAGGTAACAGGAGAATGAGTGACCGGGTATTTCTGCTCAGTGAGCTAAATGTGGAGCGAAGATCTGCAACTGCTATAGATGGTCAAATGGGGCAGTGCAGAACAAAAGGATTTTATAAGAACCAACACTTTTCCATCAAAGGCAGCTACTGCCTTAAAGATCCAGTGGGCTAAATGTGGAGAACTGGAGATCAACGCCCATCGCCACCAAAAAGAAGTGAACATTTACTCAAACATTCAGTTGGCACCTGGATGAGACCATGCAAACCACTGAAACTCGCTTTCTCTTCTTACAGTGCTAACTCCACACATGCTCTCACACCGTTAAATGAGTTATGCACTGCGCATATTCAAAAATGTCCAAGAACCAGATACCATACTATTGAGAGCCTAAGCAATAGCCTGTTTTTTATCTATGAAATGGACAGTCTGCATAAGACTAAAGTACTCAAGAATTCAATTACAGAATTGAAACAAACACCACAGCTGACACCCCCAGGGTTCTCGATGTATGGTTATGCGAAATACTACAAGGAACATTGTTTCTACTACAGAGAGTACTGACTGGGTTTCCAAGAACGAAGCATATGCTATGCAAGTGCCAATTAAGAAAAACAAGTGCCTTAAAGTAATTTCTTTACACCAGTCGTACCAACTACACCTTGTTTATAACACAAGTTAGAGAAGATTGACCTATTCCAAAGCAAAAATTAATCTGAGCTCCAAGCGTTAAGGGGGCACTGCAATACAGTAGCTAGAGGTCAAATGTGCATTGAATTCAGTTAACCCCCCCCCAAAAAAGCAGCTTAAATGTTCGCACAAATCAGTAGCCTCATTGCCAAGTTCAAGAATGACAAAACATATCCCAAGATGTAAAAAACGCAAGTATTTTAAATTGTGCTTTTGATGTATGAATTAGCTCGGAAGAACCTGAATAATCGAATCATCTTTGAACACAAAGATCGAACACCTCAAAATGCTCATTGTGTACCATTCTTTGAAGGGATCTGGTCCATCAGGAGCATCCAATATGGTACGGTGTATTATTTTAATAGCGCATGTTTGCCACCAATGGTCAACATGCTGCTACTAATAAGTAGGTGTACAACTTTAAATTGAGTTTACCCTCCTTCCTTTTCATACAGTTCAAGGCAACGGTTCTTAACCTTTTCACTTCAGTGGACCTCCATTAAATCACTATGGAACCAGAGACCCCAGCCTAAGCGATCTCCATGATGTGAACTTAATTTTTTTCAATACACAAACCAGCACACATCAAACAAATACACTTTATAAAATATTTCTTCAACTGACAAAAGAAATACAAGAACCCAAATTATTATTTTAATGGGGAGATTGACGCTTTAAGTTTGATTTCTAAAGGACCAAGCAATATGCAAATTCTGTGAGATCTCACTTTTTGCTCCAAATGTATATTCTATTTTTGCCAGTGAATACTTGCGCTTCAACTGGGACCACCAATCATCCACATTACTGTGGGGGAAACTTACCCTACTGTCATGAATCAAGCTTAAGATAACAACTTGACTGTTAGCCTCCAATTTTCTTAACATGGAAATATTAATTTTTGGAAACAGTCGCTGACTCCCTAAGAAGGGGTTGGGGACCACAGGTTACGAATCACTGGTCCAAGGCATTTTATAAATAGAACTGTGTAAATGGCTCTATAACAACCTAGCTTCAGGGGTGTAGAATCTTATGAAATATCTTACCCTTAACTGAAGTGGTAGCAATCAGTGAGGTTATCAATTTTAGCAGCACTCTCACATCAGAGCTCTCATACTACCCTCTCATATTATGAGGTGGTTTGGTTTCTAGCAAGGCTCAGATTATTCCACATCCCTATCACGTATGGACCACAAAAAAAAAAGTGGTGGTGTAAAGGGTGATGGCAAATGAATTCAACTTGTCTTCATTAAAGTGAACGGTAAAAGAAAGGCCAACAAGAGCTTTTGCGCTGGATACCCTGACGCGCAGAACGGAGGGCAAGAAAGGGTGACCTCGCAGAAATAATGTACGCCCAATTGGTTGGCCAAATAACCCTGATGGTCAAAAGCCGGAAGTATTTCTGAACAATGGCTATTACAATATTAGTAATAGAAGCGCTGTTCCTGTGTTGTTGCTGTCTGGCCACTTCGCCACGCCTCGCGGCCCCCGCTTCGCGGGGGCCGCTCGTAGGCTTAGACTCTCTCTGGGGAACATCCTTTCTGCCTCCCTTCACGTGCTTTGAGCACCAACGCGCCCCTTGCAAGCGGTCATCTGGTCAACAGGGGTAGAGGCGGGACTGCGAGGACCAGCATTCCTAGCGGCGTGGATCGGCCGCAGCTGGTCCTCTTCCCGCCCCCTCCTCCTCCTCTTTAAAACCTGTGTGGAGTGAGTGAGCCTTGGGACCCTTCCTGCAAAGAAGCGCTGTTCCTGTGTTGTTGCTGTCTGGCCACTTCGCCACGCCTCGCGGCCCCCGCTTCGCGGGGGCCGCTCGTAGGCTGAGACTCTCTCTGGGGAACATCCTTTCTGCCTCCCTTCACGTGCTTTGAGCACCAACGCGCCCCTTGCAAGCTGTCATCTGGTCAACAGGGGTAGAGGCGGGACTGCGAGGACCAGCATTCCTAGCGGCGTGGATCGGCCGCAGCTGGTCCTCTTCCCGCCCCTTCCTCTTGTTTATCCTTCATAGCTTGTGTGGACAACGCGCACGCGGGACGCGCGCGGGGCAACGGCCGGGGCGAAGACCGGGCTAAGAGCGGGCCGTTTGAGGCCGTTCGAGGACGGCAGAGGACGGCAGAGGACGGCCCTGGCCCACCCCCCTTATTGCTCCTAACCTGCTTGTTATTGTATCATCGTGCTGAGACAGGTTAGCTTAAACTGAAGCTCCCTAGTTAGTAAGTCGAGTGACGACCCTGATCTCATCGTAAGCACCATGAGTACTAGGATGACACGTAGCAAAGCTTCCAAAGGTGGTTCACAAATCTGTGGCCCTATGGACGACTTCATCACCCGCACAAATATAGCCATTGATGAAGAAATATCTAAACTTCAAACCCGGGTATCCCTAGAATTGGTAGCTGCACGTAGGCTGTCCGAGGTAATTGCCCTCTCGAAAAAATCATCCCTAGGACATATAGCCTCTGCTGTCACTCCAGCACGCCCTGCCCGCCCAAATAGTATTACCACCCAGGTTGATTTACACCAGCCCCCGATTACTTCCACCCTCACTCCGCCCTTAGAACAATCACGCATTACAGAAGAGCTAAGTTTCGCTGCACCTTCTCACGCCCAGACCCCCACCCTTAATCCCCTTTCCCAAGTATTCCCAACTACTTCCTGTGTTAGTGGTGCACAACCCAAAAGAAAACGCCAATCACGCTCAGCCTACTCTCGTAAAAAGGCAAAGGTCGCAGTCTCCCACCAGCTCACAATGACCAACACTCAGGCAAGTAATGCTTTACCTGAGGGTTCCTCGAGCACACAGTCAGTATGCCAAAGTATGGGAGAGGGTCCAGCCAACACCACCCCAGTAGACGAGGGGGCGCAGGTACAAGACCAGGGAAGGAATGATAAGGAATTTATAGATCAAGTCTGGGAAACATTAAAAAAACTTCTCTCACCACTCGACTTAAGATTGTCTAGGATAGAAAACAATCTACTCGAGATGGAGAAGAGCATTATTGCTCTGGCCACTCTTGGCCTGAGAAGTCTCGAAAACCAGGGCGTGTCCTTATCTGACCCACTTTCGCCAGCCCCCGTTTTGCAAGCTGAGCAGCACCCGCCACCAGTACCTGTTGCTGTAAGGCCTGTTCCTAAGCCGAGGACTGTGGCTGTGGATCAAGTTTCCATAACCGCTAAACCTCAGGCTACCAAACCGCAGATTCCCACACGGAACTCTAAGCCTGGAAAAGTAAATCCAAACCTGGTAGCATCCGCCAGACCCCAGCCTGCCAAAACCCAGGGTCCTCGTCCAAAAGAAAACTTTAGAGGAGGCTATATAGACCTTCCACCAGAGGCCAATGACTATGTGGTCGTGTTGACAGGCGTCCCTGTGATTGGCACTGACCAACACGAAAACCACTGGTCATTGAAAAATAAAACTATGCACTGGCTTAACGTCAACAGACCGATTCCCAATGGCAAAAGAAGCCGAGTAATGATGGTCCGTAGAATACCCTGGGTGGGCCCAACCAAGAAATCTAAGCAAGGGGACTGTGTAGTTGTAACTTTTGAAGACCCACATACGGCGCACCATATCTGTTCCTGGCCAACTAGTGAAGATTCTTTAGTCATACCAAGGCCGCTATCCGATTTTTATCCCCCACGCCAAGTGCATACCCAAGCGGATAACTGTTCCTTGGTGCAGCACCACCCATGGAACATCCATCCCATGAGGCAAAAGAATACTCTTTTACACTGGAATGGCCTTTCAACCTACAATAGATTTGGAGGCCTGGAGGAGGTCGATTGACTTTCTATGTTCCCAGCATGCCCACAACTAGAAAAAGCATCGTCTCCACATGTTACAGACATAATTGGAAATCCAACCAACGGCCCTCCAACTAGCCAAGCCGGGCTTCTGACTCTCTTGCCCCGGGCCATGGAACCGATCAAAATGGCCATTTTAGATTGCAAAAGAGTGGAAACGAGGCCAGACAGCCCCTGTCCGATCCCCCTTCCTCCAGTACAATCTAATATTAGTTTGAAAATAAGTCGCCACCAAACTTTGTCGTGAAACGGGCATATATAATCTCAAGGCAGAAGCCGAGCCCTGGGCCTCT
Source organism: Lissotriton vulgaris (assembly GCF_964263255.1). NCBI lineage: Eukaryota > Metazoa > Chordata > Amphibia > Caudata > Salamandridae > Lissotriton > Lissotriton vulgaris. Next base: position 24,775 of record NW_028253248.1, read on the forward strand.
ACCAGGCCCACTGATCCTGAAACTTAAGTAGTATCAAAATTACAACACCATTTTTTTTAAAAGGAAGAGAAAAGGGGACTTTGAGAATTATGAAGTTCAAATCTTTCCGAACTATACAACATTGATACAGCAACAGGCCTTCCTGAAGTTAAACTGTGCTAGGACTCGCATAATATTCACTTTGCCCTGCTGCTTCAGGCAAATCTGAAAGTGATGGTAACAGCAGACGCCCAAATATTTAGTTCCCCTGTTGAGGCCCGGTCCATGCTGGAGAACTGAGGTGTTACACTCCCTGCCCTGCTCCAGAGAGTGAAACACAACAGCAACCGAGATCGGCCAGACACAGGAGGGTTTAACAGGCTGCGTTGTCTGTCCGACCTACAAAAGAACCGGTCTGATTCAGATTTGTCCAAGTCCTTTTGTAGAGGTCAACACGCAGACAATAAAGGTAGGGCTCAACAGTGAAAGAGATAGACACCAAAACTACAACATACCCAGAGACATGGGCACGAGTCCCAGACTTGACACAGATGACAGATTAAATTTTAATCTAGTTTTGTGTAGAATGATAGAGGGTTCAAAATAATATGCCAAGACTAAGATCTCAGTTGCTGCTCCCTATGGCAGTACAGTGTTATGGCAAAATGATCTACATCGGGGGACGCTGGGACTGGGCATATGCCTTGTTCTATTTGCTTTTCCTGCCACACATACATAAACCACATTCCAATGGAAAACTATGTACCATATGCTAAGTATGTTAATGGAGTTGGCGAGGTAGTTGCCCAAAATTCTGGCAAAGGGGTTAAATTACCAAGTAACCAGTCGCGTTTTTACTAGATTAGCACATTCACAAGAATGGTTGGGCCCGACTGTCTTTGCAGTTAAACAAGAGAACCTCTAGGAACCAGCCATCTCACAATGGGCTTTAGGCTACTGTGACATGCAATTTCTAGGGTCTGTGCATTCACCACATTGTGCCCACATTCTATACATTATTAAGATTTAGCACTGGGTAAATAAATTGTATAACATCAAATGTGAGGGGTCTCGGCACACCAGCTAACACCACAAGCTTTTTAATATTCACTTTCAGGTTTATAGGAAACCAATTTAGTTACTAAGAAACTGAATAAACAGATCAGAAAATGGAGGGATCAATTGTAAGCAACTACTTATTCCCCTTTTGCCAGAGGTACACTGACTTGGATCTCACCTGAAGTCCCTTTAGTGGTGGCCAACACAAGCACAGACAAAGGTAGATAGGTTATATAATAGGGTCTCGAGAGAGCTACCAATTAGCCCAGAAGTCTAAACCCCTTATGTTCTTAACAAGGGATGCATATTGCTAATTGGGCATGGACTAGAACATTGTTATGGATGTGTCATGGGTAGAGGTCTTCAAACGTTTTTGCTCCGATCCTCCCCTTAAGCAAAATATTTTTTAAGTTGCGCGCCCCCCCCCCCATTTGCGAGGGCGTGGCCGAGCCATCGACCAAGATGGTATTAAAGCACCAGCGCCCAATGCCCCTATTTTAGCAAAAACGTCTTGATCCAGCTGTTCCCACTGTCAGATGCCGCACGGAGAACGCCTGATATCGCGGTGACATGGCTGAGGGTGGAGAGATCCTGCGCTGCTCCGCCCAAGCAGCCACCAAATCCTGATGCAGCGAGGGGCACGATGCGGAGGCCCAGCCAGCCTCTGAGGCCCCGCTGCGATAGGTAGGGGCCACAGGCGAGTTTGAGGCCGGAGCAACAGTGCTCCGCTGGGCCCCCTGCCTACCTGGATTGCTGTGGCTGAGAACACGGGGGACACCCGATGTGGCATCCACAGTAAACTGCGAAAACCATCCGCACCCGGTTGAGTCAACAGGGCCGAGCTGCGTCACGCGCGGCCAGAATGAACACTGCCCCCCTTCCCAGGCCCAACAAGTCCTCACGCTGGCCCCGCTGCACTGGGATATTACATGTGCAACTTCCAATCCTGGAGCGAAGCCCGTGGACATTGGCGGGAGAACCCTCATGTAAGACTGAACACAGACGGCTAACGCTGGTGGGGACCGTCACCTACCCTGCTGCGCAGGAGCGTGCACGGCCAAGGTGAGCGGGGGCCCAAACAAATAAGGAAAACAAAAAAGGGCAAAACCTCCTGGGAGTGGGGAGGTGAACACCGCTGGCCGCACAATTTCTGGTGAGCGGAGACAGCCATCTGTACCTGAGACCCAAGTGAACAGACAGGGCTGGGCAGTGGCACGAGGGGCATGTGCGAAGAATTGGCGCAAAGGCCCGGCGCAAAGGTCCGTGCGAGCCAGATGCAACATCGCCTTCTCCCCTGGCCCAGCAACATCCCCACAAGCCCTCACGCTGCCCCGCCGTGCGGTGATTGTACACGCGCACCTTCCCATCCTGGAGCGGAGCCCGTGGGCATCGGGGGAGAGCCCTCAGATAGGACTGGTAATATAGACGGCTACCGCTGGTGGGGAGCGTCACCTACACGCTGCGCATGAACCGCACACGATCACTGTGAGCTGAGATCACATAATTTCTGCTCCCCCTGCATTTGATGCGCACTGCGCCGCGTGGCCCCTACGGACGGGGAGGGTTGCATTTGTGAACTCCCGCCCCCCCCCCCTCTCCTTCTCCTACATCAGGAACCAGCTGCAACACTACCGACTAGAAATTGCGAAAGGACTTGGAACCTAATTGGACTTTCTCCCTTCCTGCCTTCCACGTGTCCATTCGTGCCAGGTGAGTCTGCACTTGCGAAGAAACAATGGCTGGGCCTCAAAGGCGATCCCCCTCTGATTGCGGACCATGGGGCCAAACCTCTTGGCGCCCAGAGCGGAGGGATCTCAACCCCGTGGGCCTTCCCATCCTCGGGGAATTAGCTGAGTGGCTGTTTCAGACTGTGGATATCTCCTTAATTCCCCTCGCTCAGTATGAGGAGCCTAGGATTTCAACCGTAACGCACGTAACTGGTACCCTTGCTCATACCACAGAAATGGGTCAGGGAGATCCAAGGCAACGCAAGCTTACCTTTGACAGGCCGGGCACATTGGAGCACACAGACCAGAACCTCGTTGTAGACGAGGGGCCGAGCGGAATGATCAGCCTCCCGCCCTGGAGGTATTGGGCATTCGCCGGGCCATTGAGCTCTGGTGTGGGTGGGAGTTGCTGTTTTTGGGGGGGTTTTCTCAGCAAATTCTCTTTTGTTGACCCTTGATGTTCTCTATAGCTTTTTTCCCTCTGTATTCCCTCCTCTCCACATGCAGCACAATCACTACTCTACGCCAGAGGTGCACGTACATACATGCCCCCTTGTGGTGCTCATCTCTGACATTATTGTGGAGGCCAAGTTGATTAACTGGAACATACGCTGCCTTAACCCCAGGAAGTGCAAGCTTGTGCTAGCCTACCTCAGGAGGCACAACGTCAAGATAGCATTTCTGGAAGAATCTCATCTTTTTCCACAAAATTCACCCCCATTCGCTTCCGCTTGAGGGACCCACAGATACTTCACATGCTACAGCACCTATTCCCGTGGAATCTGCCTCCTTATTCACTGCACCCTCCCCTTCACGCACAAGCTTACAGTATCTGATGCACAAGGGAAGTACCTCTTGGTGGTGGGAATGCGGATGGGCAAAACTGTTTTGTTTCTCAATTTTTATGAACCCAAAACAGACAATGCCGCTATTTTCTCAGAGCTCCATACTTTGCTTGACCGCCATGAATATGACACACTGTTCCTCGGAGGGGATTTGAACTTATGGCTTGATCCCTGCTGCGACTCCTCTAACCCCATACAAAACACAAAACCACATGATAACCGGGTAATCCGGGACCTAATGCAATCCCCAACCCTACACAATATATGGCCCTCACACCATCCAGATATACCAGAATATACATTCCATTCGGCACCACATTCAACTTGGACGCGAATAGATTACTGGCTCACTGACGCACTATGCTGTCAGTGGACCAGTGGCATAGAAACGCTGCCCTGCACGCAGTCAGATCATGCTCCAGTACTTCTCCGTCAAAAAATTCCACACTCTACTGGGTGGGAACGCAGATGGTCATTCCCGGCCACGGCCCTGTTGGATGCGCTGTTTAAATCTGAACTACACAATGCGATTGGTGAATATTTCACACTAAATACAGGCTCAGTGTCTCAATATGCATCACTCTGGGACAGCTTCAAGGCCTATATCCGTGGTATTTGTATACCCAAACAGGCCGGGGTCCTGCGCTCGATACATGGCAGCCTTGCCCAAGATGAGGCAGACCTGACACACCTGGACAATTCACCTCCCACGCCAAACACCCTTAACAGACGCAACGCTCTCATACTTGAATTCAACGAGCATGCAGATAGAGATACGAACTTGTTGGGCAAATAAAACGCAGCGCATAGATAAGGAGATGGGGGGCACCCTAACAGGACTCTTGAGTGACTGGTGTGACCCCCCCCCTTGGGAGCGGGTCATATCGCGGCTCTGCGACGGTCTGACGACTCTACAGCTACCGACAATGCTGATATGTTAGAACTAATCTCATACTACCAGTCCTTGTATGCAACCAAACTCCCTACAGGTTTCACACAGCACCTTGCCTACCTGGAGAAGGTTGCAATTGTATGACTAACCACAGGGCAGGCACAATTTCTCAGTGAGCCCTTTACCGTGGAGATTACTCACGCAATAGACGCCCAAGACGGATCGAAGGCCCCAGGCATTGATGGCCTATAGGGGATATTTTACGAGGCGTTTAAACAAACGCTACCAACACATCTGCTCAGGGTATATGCTAAAGCACTTGAAAAACGTACTCTCCCTCTTCAATGAGGGAAGCTGCCATATCTCTCCTGTTAAAACCAGGTAAGGAACCCACTAATTGCCCCTCCTACCGCCCCATCTCCCTAATAAATTTTGATAACTAAATACTAGCCAAGTAGCTGTCCACCAGACTATCACTGCTATTTGACCAAATTCTCTCACCAGTACAATTAGGCTTCGTTCCACAATGATCCACAATCCTAAATCTCAGGACTGTATGCTCAGTGATAAACAGAATATCACCGACTGTCCCAGCAGCAGTTGCCCTTCTCGACGCAATGAAGGCCTTTGACGCTCTGGAATGACCACTTCACATTGCCACACTTCGTATACTTGGCATCCCAGCGAACTATATTGCTCTGATTCCTCTGTTATACTCATCCCCTACAGCCAAGCTTCGAGTGAATGGTTCTCGCTCTCCCCCTTTTCAGGTCTCTCGCAGTACCGGCCAGGGATGCTCCTTATCCCCTTTACTTTTTATAGTAGCAATGGACCCTTTAATCGGGCACCTACAAGAAAAACAAATGTCCCATGGTCTTCAAGTTCACTCCGGACCCCTGCTACTACCTATGTACGCAGACTATATCATGCTTTTTATTAGAGACCCCAGCACAAATCTGTAACCTCTTATAGACCATATCTGCCGCTTCAGCGATATGTCCGGGCTGCGAATTAATTTGGACAAATCAGAACTTTTCCCGATCACGGACTCAACCAACCCGGCAGATGATCTTCCCCCTCGGATGGGCGACTGACACTACCAAATACTTAGGTATTATTCTACACAGAAATAAAGAACAAGTTATTCGCCTTTATTATGGGCCAGCCATGGACCAGCTTACCTCACAAATTGAGCGATGGATTCAGCTACCGGTATCGTTGGCCGGATACATTGCTCTCATTAAAATGAACGTCCTTCCCTGATTTCTATATCTATTCGTCAACATACCAATCTCGCTAAGGCCTTCTTCGCGCAACTGCGTGACCTACTTATCTGTTTGGTCTGGGAAGGACGGAGGCCACGGATAGCTTGAGACACTCTTACATTCCCCTATTAGACAGTGGTTCAGCGCACCCTCAACAAGCTTCAACTGCGCACTATTGGTTCTGTATTCCCCGACGGGCATACGATAACCATGGCAGACCTGGCCATACGGACCGAGATGTCCTATATGGATAAATTCATAGCGACCAGAATGCTCAGTGCTCTCCGCTCGGCCACTCCTTTCCCTCTTCCTCTTGAAGAGTTTGCACCTCTTACTCTGCTTATGACAGACCAGGATGGTGCTCATTTGGTCACCAAGCTACATCGGGCATGTATGGTGCTCAAACAAGAGCAGGACGGGAGGGGTTAATACAATGCCGCAGAGAGGACAACCTGGGTCAATCATTGACCGATAGGTAGTGGACTTGTAGCCACATCAAATAAAGAGGGTATCCCCAAACCATGGGCATAAATTAATTTACTTTAAGTTTATACATCGGATCTCCATCACTCCACTACAACTGAGCAAATACGACCCTAGCAAATCATCAAGCTGCCCAAAAATCTCATATGTCAAATTCACTCTACTGATTTTGCACACGACATTGAAATGCCCGCCCATAACTGCATACTGGAGAGAAGTGTTTCAAGTGCTCTCTGACATGTATGTATGTATGTATGTGTGTTCTTATATAGCGCTCGACTTACCCTTGGGCATCTCGGCGCTTGCATTGGGAACCCGTCCTGGCTTTTCCCTGGGAGATAACCCGTACTGGGCATCCCCAAGGTGAAAGCCGGGCATCCCGCCGCGGGGGGGGGGCCGTAGTGGAGATTAAGCAAGCTATTGCCCAGAGTTACAGAGTGTGAACCCATGATTCGAGTAGGCACCGAAGTGAGAATTGTCGAGTACGTGGCCACTTGGGCTCAGGCCCTGCCGCGTCAGGAATCGAACCCTGGTCCCGGGTCTGACCTCTGCTTCAGGGTATGCCTCCTCTAACCAGAGAGTCACATTTCTCCACTAACTTCCATATCGCTCTCTAACTTCCCTAAGTTGGCCTAGCTGGGAATAGTTAGTGATATAAAACTTTGCCACTGCAGGTTCCTTGCCATGGCGCTATTAGCAAAAAGAGAAATTGCACTACAGAGGGGCTGCAGACACTTTCCAAGAGAAAAGCATGGCTCCGCAGCATGACTTATTGTGACATGCAGATCAACATATACGCTACACTCAACCTCCCACCTCACGACCTAAAGATATCTAGCATGTATACTGTCAAAACTTAGACAAGGAATTTCAAGTCTCTCCAGCCTTATATCCTTCAAGTTTTTCTGACCCAGATGGGCCTTTATCAACGAGTCTTCCACAACCGCCTTTAGCATCGATACAACCGATTCCTCATACCCCCTGTTGTACCTGATGTGATATCAATTGCCTGCAAGCTGCCCACCTTTTCAACACCCCCCTTAGAAATAGCTTATCGTGTCTCTATTGTGACCTCCATCTCCAAGTACACAGAGCGCACATGTGGAGCACCCTCCCTCTTTTTCTTTATTTTCTTATTTCTCGGATTTAAATGTAGACGCATGACAATTCTTAAATCCTTCAAGAAAATTGATGTCGACATTTTTTGTTTATATGAATGTGAATTCAACAATAAAATCTATAAAATAATTATAAAAAAAAAAAAAAGCATTTGCAACATTAACCTGGACTTTACTATTAAAGTGTCAAGATGTTAAGGAAACCACAAACATGGACGTTCAGAGTAGGCAACGTGACAAAGGTATTCGCAACAACAGCTTACAAAATTGCTTTGGAGACATCTATATGGGATGGAGTAGAGAGACGACACATGGGACAAAATTCCAAAATATGCCAAATAAGTGATCAGAAATGCTCAGTTCATTTTTACCTAAATCAATTGTATCCAGATGACTTCTTTCTCGACAGTCATGCTAGCAGGGCAAAAGGTACTTATCCCAGGTGTCTGCAGGCAAGCTCTCATTTTTAACTCTGAATTGCTGTTATATTCAATATTACTGGGCAGCGATAACAGGAATAATTAAAGAAGTTTCAGGATTAAAGATTTTGCTTGATCCCTTACAATGCTTGTTGTGCCAATTCCATATGCCTAAACTGTTGATATGCAAATGTAATGATTTAGAAGTAATTATATCGAAGAGAAACATAGCAATGGAATGGAAGGCAAGAACTTCTTCTGAAGTTTACGAAGGGAACCCTAGGGGAAGTGGCAATGCTTAAGGCGCTACACAGGAGAAACAGCAAATAACTGCCTGTAGACTCCTGGGATACTATTGTGGTTGCACTAAAAGGCAAATCTGATGAGAACCCCCAGAGTAAGAAGGTCTGCAAATAGTGGTCAGACATAAGGTTATGTTTAACCTTCAGCTGACAGCATAACTTTTAGATTTAAATGTACATTAAATTACTAGTTACGAAGGTAGAGGGCACTGGGATTGTTTTACAGTTTTTTGTTGCATTTGCTAAATTCCTTACTCCAGTCAGTCAATCATACAACTTCACAGAACGATTCAGTCATATGTATCTCATTGACGTAGCTTTTTTAATCTTTTCTTTCTGTGACAGTCTAGCACCAACAGTGATATGTACTAGTAGTGATCTGTTTTAAAGAGAATTAATAAGGATCAATAAAAAAATGTAAAAAACTATTCCCAACAGAATTGAACACTTTTTACTCTTCTCAACCAACCAGTTCAAAGAAAGAACTAAACTATGCATTGGTCAGTCAGATAATCACAGATCACACAGGACAACTTCAGACCACCCAAACTCTGGTCAATGAAAATACTAGAACAGCGCCAAGAACACACAAAACCTAAGGCAGAAATTAATTACTCAAATACAAATAAGATGTTCCCTAAAAAAAATGCCCGGAGACAGAAGAGTGATCTAAAACTAACACTTGCTACTGCACTATATGTGGACAGCAGCTGAATTAATTGATATGGAATGCGTGGCTAGGCAGCTGATTAAAGACTACACAAGGCAGTGTCTCCAATGTAAATGTACCAGGAACTCTATACAGTCATAGAACAATCAGAAAGAAGGGCGATCAAATTTGATATGGTTGGTCTCCTTCCCCGTAGCTAAGCTAGAGGTGCGTGAGAAGTGATGTGAGCATTTTAATGGGGGTTCATCTGGAAAGTAGAAAAGCAAAAATCAGCCCCAAACTTGAGGGACTTCTAAGAGTCCGACATTAAAACACACATATAATACACTTGTTAGCAAAAAAGAAGGGATAGGGACATATAGAAAATAAATTTCATACACAAGAAATGAGCGGCAAAAATTAAACATTTGTTTTCAAGACAGAAAATGTACCTCTGGCTTCGGCTTATCCTTTCTGAGACTCCTAACTGTCTTTTTGCTCTCTTTTTCCATCTTTGTCTTGGAATCCCTTTTATTCTTATCGCCAGATTCTGGGTCGTCTATCGTCTTAAGTTTCTTTGACTTCTTGGATTTCTCTTTGAGCAAGCCTGTGTGCGAGTCGTCCTCAAAAACAGCATCGCAGATTTGCGGATTCTTGTTTTCCATGTGAAAATCTCCTTTGCGTATTTGTTCCTTCGAATTAGTCTTAGACTTTGAGTTCTTTTTAGACGATTTCAGTTGCACTTCTTCCTTGGAGGATACAATACGGATTACATCTTCTTTCTGCTCATTAACTAGTTTCTTGGACTTCTTTTTAGAGTGCTTTCTCGCTTCAGGAGAAAGGGAATGGAGTTCATCCAGAGATGAAGGGAGCGGCATGGTGCTTTCAATGTTATGCTGTTCAGTCTCCGGGGAGGATTCCTGGTCACTTCCATCACTGTCCATAAGGGCACGGCGAATGCGGCTGCATTTTTTATTCTTTGGTGTAAAGATGTTCTCTTTATTTTCATCATCACTGTCAACATCAACAGTTTCACCCCTCTTAGTCAGGGAGGCATACTCTTCTTCGCTGTCGCTTCCTTGCAGGAAGTGCTTGCTCTTGGACTTTTTATTCACAATAATTTCGTCCTCTGAATCTGTTAGGAATACAGTAGCATTACAAAAAACCATAAATATAAATACAGCAACCGCATTTAATTACATGTCACTAAGAAGCAGAATGCACTCTTGAAACACATGGGCAAGATTGGTCAGTACAAACTCTTTACAGTCTTGAACGTTCATGTGATCACCTAATGTATTCTGGGTGTTCTCTTGCTTTCACTCCATTCCACTATTTAAACGAACATATGAGAACAAAGATTTGAAGGTGACAAATTCAGGACTGGAAACCGTGTCTAATGACTAGTGTGGTTACTCTAGAGCCGAGCAATTTTAGATTGTCAGGATATTGAAATGTACACTTACATACAAATCATTTAAATAATGAACTACTATCCTGAAAATCGGGCATCAATATCACCCTTGAAACAACCCTGGATACGAAAGCCCTAGGGCAAAGTGTCAATGTACAATTATTTTAAATAAACAAGATAAAGAACCCACTATTCAGACATCAAGCAGCAAAGTTGTGAACCTAAACAAAACCTAAGCAGCCGAGACCTAGTTATATACAATAAGATTCAAGCCGACATTAGCACAAATAGTGAGTAAAGGGAGTTTGCCACAATACTGACTGCACCTTTTTAAAAAGTATACTGCAGCACTAAAACAAGTCTACACCACATAAGGATTAAAAAATAATAATATTTTTCAACTGTTGCAGAAACATAGCCAAATGAGTAGGAGACGTTACAAGCTAATACCAACACTCACAAACACTGCTCGTCACCTTCTGTATTCTAATGGTGTGTGGGAAGAGTTGGGAAATTCTAATAATCACTAACCTCCATCGTTGATAGCTTCCCTTGTTTCCATCAGCAGCGCAGGGGAATCCATTTCACAGCTGCCCTGACCGCTGTCCGAATCGCTGTCAATTGTTTCATCCAGGCCTGGCTTCAATTCTTGACTCTCCAGAGGCAACTTGAAGGATGAAAAGAAAACCAACAATAACTATATAAAACACAAATAAATATATGGAAGCACTCACTGTGCTAATGTTAATGGGAAAGCAATTTCTTTGGCTATAAAGAAAGCAATTGGCAAGTTGGGTGAAAACTGCACTCGTGAACTATTACTCCCCCTTCTAATAACATCCCAAACAACAATCCCTGACCGGAAAAAAGACAGGTGTGAAAACACAAACAACGCACCTATGCATACAGTTTGCACAAGTTCGAGGCTTCACACTATACAACAGTCCACGACATCCAAAGATAACCAGAAAATCATAATCTACACTGCATCAGAAGATAAAACCCATGTATCAGTATGAAGAGGAGCATGGACATAGTGTTACTCATTCGACATATTTAAAGTGAAGAAGCAGACATCTTTAATGTACTACCATGGTTATCACAAGCGTTTAGGTATCTGGCCTTTTAAGAACAGTCACAGGTTATTTTCTGCATGGACTCCCCTTTCTCTGTCTACAACGTTATTCTTAAATTACTGAATGGTGGAAGCTTGGGAGGAGACCTTGTGCTTCAGCCTTCAGCAATGTGGTTTCTTTCGCTGCCAAAACCAATCAATACATGCAGCTTGTGCAGGTGATGTTTTCCTGAGTTAGTCAGAAAGCACCACCTTGGACCCAAGAGCTATATAAAAGGTGAATCTTGTGTCATGCTATAACCACATTACCAAGTATGTATGACTGACTGATGGTAACAGGCAGGACAACGAGAATGGCTGTGGTTCCAACTCATAAGACCTCAAACCAATTGGATGAGTCACTTAAGAGTCCCTCCTTGTGCACCCTCCCCCAGTTTGTTTAAGTGCATTTTAGAGATCTTACCTTGTCTAAGGTCTTTTTGCAGGGAAAAAGTTTTTAGCAACCATTTTGGATGAGCGCCAGGCATCGCGCATAATAAGAGCCTAAACTTTTTTAATGAAATGAAATGTAAATAAAAAGTGTAAATCGCGACAATCACCCGGGGGTATCTTGGAGCTAGGCAGAATCTGACAGGCTGAGAAGATCCAGAAGATGGCAGAATTATTGGGAAAAAAGCCAAGTTTTTAGATCTTAATACAAGGAAGGTGGATTTAAATTCCAAACTACATGCATTCTAACAGCCAACAGTTCACTAAATGCATGTACTTGTGCACCAATAGTGGAGGACAAACCATCCAACATAGGCGTTATTACACAGACAGTTCTTGCCAAAAAATACAACTGGCATAGTGACACTATGAAAGTGCACAAGCAAAGTACATGTCTACAGATAGCTCTTACCCAACAAATCAGCATCTCTCAAACGAGTTTGGTCAACAACAAAAAAATGAATCACGGAGAAGTAGGTGCCAGTAGAATCTGATTGACAAGTCCTTACTGCCTTTTCCAAAGAGCAACAAGCACATGTATGTAAAACACCTGAAATCTTGTGGCAGCCTAAGATGGAGTATCTTACATACATACTACAAGAAGCTCACATTCAAAAAGGTACTTGTAGAAGCAATTACTTTAAGTGCAGCATATAGCTCACGAATGGTGCAAGAAACTTCTTAAAAAGGTTAACCCGTTTCTTGTGGCTTTTGGTAATAATAGCAGACGGATCAACTAGATCTCTTTCTAAAATTCGTACCCAACGGGAAAATCGTGAGGAAAACTGTAATACACATTTAGAAAATAGGCAGGCCACGTATTTTCCTGCCACCATTATCCTCACATAGTAAAGAATAAAAAAAATTTAAAAAGGAACCTGCATCAAGAATAGACCCTATGTCGCTTGCAAAAACACTAAACAGGTGTAATTTGTTTCAGAGTTTCCTCAACGCCAATTCTTAACATGTGCTTCAGTCTTAGAAACGTTGTAGCACCACCATATTTATGAAACCTAAATTATGCAAAAAAATCCATAAAAGAAAATTAAAGAACCGCCCTATTTTATTTTTTATTTTATTCTATGCGTGGAAAAGGCATGCGTTGCAACGGAATTCGTGGTAACAACATATAACCCCCTGTGCTAAATATGGTCTTTACTTCATCTTTGGTTCCAGCTGCTTAGGAGTGTCCTCAATTCTCCCCAATTACTTGGCAGTCCCTTTCCGTCCGTTCTACATAGTATTTTACGAACGTATTTTTTTTTGCCTGGAATCGGTTTTGAAAGTTTCAAGTGAGGCCTAGTGTTTTTTTTAAATAGTTGGTACCAGCTATTGGACATTTGATAAAATAGGTTATATGTTGTTACCACGAATTCCGTTGCAACGCATGCCTTTTCCACGGAATTCGTTTTCCCCTCATCTTCTTTGCCACGTCGTTCTTACGTCATAAAGAGGAAGCGGAAGTTTATTCCGCTTCCTCTCTTATGACACTGTTTTTTTCGGCACAGCAGGATCGTTTTTTTATGGGGGGGGGGGGGGGGGGGGGGGGGAGACCCCCCCAACCCCCCTTTTTAATCCTTCGGTTTTTTTTTTTCGTGGTAAATTCGATCGTTGAAGGCATACGCGTTGGAAAGACGTTTACGTGGTAAGTGCCTCTTTGTAAACGTTACGCGTAGTACTGCCTTCGTTGTTAATGATGTTTCCCAGCACAGGGCGCTACACCACCATACTAATCAGATAACTGCTACTTCTAATCACATCCATGTCCCTCAAAAAGGACAAGCCTCGCTGAAGGTTTAGAATTGTGTCTAGTCAGAAACACACAAGGCCATCATTCCTTCTTAACCCTGCTGGGAGGCAAGAGGTTGATTCGAAAAAAGGAATGTTTGGTAAGCTGCATCTCTCTGAACTCTGCTCCCCGAGAAAGGAAACCCTTTTTAGCCTGATCGTGGTTTCCCTGCTTCGTCCTTAGTAACGAAAAAAAGAAAATCTATTACACCACATACAAATCTCAAATAATTTCCTCCATATCATACCCAACCAAATACTAAAAATTATATCCAAACCTATTTCATATCCAATTCAGGCAGCACAAAACAGATGCTGGTAGTGGCCGGTCTTCTTAAAAACCTGAACAACAACAAAAAGGTACACCCAGAGTATGCTAATAATAGTATATTATGCTAAGTCCTATAATGTTTCTTTTGTGCTGTAGAGCCGACGTTGCCTGGAGAGAGAAAAAAACATATCCTTCAAATATTCACCCACTACAACATGACTAATTACTTCCATACAGTGACGACACCTCGTGGTAATATCTGCAAAATTAAAAATCCAATATTAAAACGTTCTCTTTACATTGCAATGGTTATAGCATCAGCTTAGGAGAAGAAATGCGGAGAAGAAAATAGGATTCAAGTCTACAGTGGCCGACAGGTCTTTGCAACCTACCATACCTGCCCTGTGTAATTCTGCATTCTCTTTTGATCCCTCTTCAAATCAAATCAAATTAACTTTATTCGGTTTTAGAGATATAAAACCATAAAAGTTGACAGTACATAAAGAATTATAAATGGATACGGTGTCAACGCCATTTAACATAGTGAAAATATGTTACATCGTGACCCCAAGTAATTAGTGACATCAAGAAATACAATTCATGAACAAGTGGTCTCCCCTTAAAACTTTGTTCCCCAAAAAATTATCCGAATTTACATAAGCATATAGATTTTAAAGATAATCATAATCCCTGGAACTCATCACTATTAATCAAGATAAGGCCTGGACTTCACCACAAATTTCAAATAACCAACGACGAAAAAGAAAAATTTGTCCTTCAACAGTTATAGATACAGGAGAGCTGGGAAAGCCTGGATAAAATTCATCTTCTTTAAAATAGGGACTAAAAAAAGACTTCCTAGGAACCTCGTAAAATATACAGAAGACCATAAAATGTAGCAAATCCTGTGGAGACTCTCGTCGCAGCCACAGGATGCTAACAGCTGGCCTCTACTGCACCCCTAGGAAAGGCAAGCAGTAGGTGAAGGGGGGGGGACTATATGCTCAGCGCGAGTGTGATTGCGCTTTCTGCATAATTCAGCATAATTTTTGGCGCGATTTTAAAAATATCCTGTTTTGTCATTTTATTTTAATTATTTTTGACTTTTCCCCTGTTTTTAGCCTGTCCATTCCGCATACGCGCATTATAATAGTTTATTTACCCGCTCTTTAAGCGGGTCCCTTCCCTTGCACTACCGAATCTGATTCAGCTGCCTTATTGGGGGGAAGAATGGGACGGGACGCCTGGACGCGCCCTCTTTGTATGCGCTCTAGTGGCCAGCAGGACACTCGAGAGCTGTATTTAAGATGGCCTCGCTAGCGCGCAGTGGGTGCGCCGGTCGCACGCCGGAGTCACGCTTGAGTCCTGCCCATCTGCACCCGTCCGTGCCTGGACGGGCCCAGGGGCTGGACCCTCTGGATTACTTTCCGTTTCGGATACTACTCCCACTCCTATCTATACATACACCGGTGAAGAACTTGAGGCAAGTTCCTCGTGCAGACTGCATTCCGTGTGTCCTACCAGCACATCATTTTATGTGCTCGGGCTGTGCTTTTTCTATGGGGAAAATGTCAAGGTGCAAAGGAATATCTCGTACTCAAGCACGCGGTAGGTTAAGGAAAAATAAAATTGCAATGGCTCGCCCCCCATTAAAGTTTTGTAACATCAACTGCAGGTCCCTCCCTAAGCATAAGTTTAATATCCACGACTTCATTGTCGACGAGAATCCGGATGCTGTCTTTTTAACTGAGACCTGGCTCCATGAGAGCTCTGGGCCAGACATCGCAGATGCTATCCCGAATGATTACGTAATAATGAGAAAGGACAGAGACACTGGTAAAGGGGGTGGTATAGCTATAATTTTTAAATCAATGTATACTTGCCAACTTTAAGCTTTTCCTCTCCGTGGATGTGAAGCCGCCCTTTTTAAGCTCACGATCAATGCTCAATTCACCTTGTCGGGTATCCTGATATCGCCCTCCAGGCAATGCTAATCTCTGGGTGTCTTCCCTGGTGGAAGTATTAGCCCCTCTGATGCTGAGGGTGGCTAATTTCACTATCCATGGAGATTTGAATCTTCATCTTGAAGACTCGTCCTGCACTATAAGTCAACACCTTCTATCTGATCTGGAAGTCTTTGATCTATTACTGTGTAACTCCGGACCTACTCACTCCGCGGGTCATCTGTTGGATCCAATTCTTTCAAATCTTCAATATGATTGCTCACAGAAAGCTCGCCCTCTGGAGTGGTCTGATCATTATGCTGTCTTTTTTTCTTTGCCACCTAACAAGATCAAGGTCAGGAGCAGTAAGGGCAAAGGCGAGCAGATACGTCGCTGGGGTAAACTCAATACCATTAAGTTTAATCGGCATCTTTTAGGGTCTGTTCCAGAGGCTGATCTGCCCATATCAGAGCTAAATGATATGGTATCTAAATGGTTGAGCAATGCAGTGGACACTATGCTCCCTTTGACATCTAAGTGTTCCATGTCACATCGTCAGCCCGTACCTTGGTTCTCAGAGGAGTTGAAGCTTCTTCGGGCCAACTGCAAGGCACTTGCAAGGAGATGGAGGCGTAATTACTCAGTCTCGCGGAAAGTGGCCTATACGGAAGCCCTTAGAGGTTACCACAAGCAGTGCAAAAGTGCGAGAGCTGCCTATACCACTAATACGGTAACGCAAGCGCAAAATTGTCCTCGAGTTCTGTTTTCCGTTGTCAGCAAATTAACAGGAGCTGATACTACTCCAATTCCCCCTTCCTTGGATGAGGCTCAATGTCAGTTGCTGGCAGAGTTTTTTATTTCAAAGGTTGAGTGCATCTATGATTCACTGAGTTCTACTTCTTCGGCAGAGAAATCCCAGACTGGATTTTCGTTGTTGCCTGAAATTTCCATCACCTCAGTGAAGCTCACGGAATGGCAGCTGTTTGATGATGCCTCCTTCCTTTCATGCTTGAATAGTGTGAAATCAGGCTCTCCCCGCGATCCTTTACCTGCCAAAATCCTGAAGATGTTAGATCCCAACAGGTTTTTACAAAATTGTTAAATGCCTCTTTAAAGGAATCTCATGTCCCCCAGGCATGGAAACATGCAATGGTGGTGCCCCTTCTAAAAAAGACTGGTGCGTATGTTTCTAATCCTTCTAACTTCAGGCCCATATCCCTATTGCCCATCTTTTCGAAAATCCTGGAAAGGCACGTCAACACTCAACTGAACCATCTAGTGGAGAGTTCTGGTTTTTTACACTCATCCCAGTCCGGCTTCCGAGCTCCACAGAGACAGCACTTCTCGGAGTTACGGAGAGTCTACGACATGGTATCGATCAAGGTGAAACATCTGCACTCATCCTGCTGGATTTGAGTGCCGCGCTCGATACCGTGTCCCATTCCATCCTTTTGAGATCTCTCCGTTCCCTGTGAGTGGCAGGCCCGGCTTTAGCCTGGATTGCCTCCTTTCTTAGTGGGCGTACCTTCCAGGTTTTCTCGACCAAAGCTACATCTACAATCTGCTCATTGGCTTATGGTGTTCCCCAGCGGTCTATACTCAGCCCCTTACTGTTTAATATCTACGTAAGACCCCTGGCCACCATTGTGGAGGAAGCGGGGCTGACGCTATTCTCCTATGCTGATGACACCCAAATTCTCTTCTCTCTGTCAGGCAGAGATGAGAACAGCCCCTTTGCTCTAAAGCTCGGCCTGGTACGCGTGGCCGAGTGGATGCAGAAGAAATGTCTGAAATTAAACGGGGAGAAGACAGAGGTGGTGATATTGGGCAAGAATAAAAATCTATGGGGCCCCCAACATTGGCCTAGTGATATGGGACCACTTCCACAACCAGCCACAGTGGTTCGCAACCTTGGTTTCCTTGTTGACGAAAAGTTATCTATGAGGCAGCAGGCTACAGAGGTTGCTGCGATCTGCTTTTCCACCTTAAGATGGCTCCAGAAAATGTTATGGATGCTGCCCCTATCCACCCAGAGAACTGTTGTCCAGGCGTTAGTTGTTTCCCGCCTGGACTACGGTAATGTTCTCTATTTGGGAGCTGATGTTGCAACCATTAAGATTCTTCAGGTAGTCCACAATGCGGCTGCCCGCCTGCTTCGGAAGGTCCCTAGGAGAATTTTAGCATCCTCTGCTCTGCATGATTTACACTGGCTTAAAATCTCAAGTCGGATTACATTTAAAAGCCTTATGTTATCTGTTCAAGATCAGGCAGGGCACAGCCCCTAAATACCTACAGAACTTAGTTCAACCATATAGGACTCATCGAACCCTTAGATCTTCTGGGAATGGAGACTTCATTATCCCAAGATTCAAACTCGCTAGCATGGGTGGGCGGTCTTTTGCTCATCTAGGTCCCAAGCTCTGGAACGCTTTACCAGTTGCTTTAAAATTGGAGAATAACTTGCTGCGGTTCCGGAAGGGACTTAACACCTTGCTTTTTTAGTGATCTGCCCGTTGTTCTGGACTGCTTGATATTACCTGATATTTCTTTCTTCTTGAGTCTATCCCTAGCGCCGGGAAACCGACTGCAGGTAGCTATTGCGCGTTACAAGTTAAATAAATAAATAAAGTTCAACTCGTCCTAATTTTTCAAAACTGCTCAACACATTTAAGCCAGGGTGTGTTGAGCGCGTGAACCAGGGTCATACACTCTTAAAATCAGCTGGCAGTGCGTTAATCCCTCATTCAACCACATTTGTAACAGGAACATTAAAGGGCGAAGTGCCAGGGTATCACTTAAATAGGCACCCCCAATTCCTTGTGTACCACCAAATTAGACAGGCCAAGGGGAACACCTAACAGGTGCTTTAAAAAGGAGTTCTCAGCTACCTGATAAACATCTGTGACAACATGCCCCCATATTTCACTCCCATAGGAGGCTGTAGATACACTCTTCGCCTGGTAGATCTTCAACAGAGCAGCAATAGGCCTGTTACCCAGTTTAGAGGCAAAAATAAAAAATGGCTGCATTCACCCACGCCAAGTTATGTTAAGTCTGCTTGTATAGCGCATGGCTACCCCAGCAATGGGGCGTCCCAGCGCTGCGGACATACCTAAGAACAGTGCAACACAACAGAAAAGGTGAAGTTAGAAGGAAGAGAACAGCCAAGTTTTAATCTGTTTACGGAACAGCAGGTGGTTAGAAGTGGCCCGAGCCCCAAGAGGGATCGAATTCCACAGCTTCGGCGCCAAATGCCTAAAAGAGCGACCACCAGCTCGGCACCTTCGGATCTTAGTTGTGCGTGCCAGTGACAGGTCGGCTGAACGAAGGGCACGCGAGGGGACATAGAAGGAACAGAGTCCCTGCAAGGTTTGAGGGGCGGTGCTATACAAAATTTTATGAATTAGACAAACTTTTGAACTGGATACGTTGTTTAACCGGTAGCCAGTGTAACCGATGGAGAATAGGAGAGGTGTTCCCCTTCTTCCTTTGTTTGAGCGGCCCCCATTTAAGCTGGTCGTCCAAGATGACCCAGAGGTAAGAAAAAACATCTGTTTGAGGTACTGTAACTGTACCTACCCTGAACTGAAAGCATTTTTTGGGGCGTATCTCCACTTGCATGACAAAAGATTTTGAATTATTGATAGTTAAATCACGTTCCAACATGAAGTCAGAAAAAGCGTCAAGCAAAGTTTGGAGCCCCCTGACGGTCCTGGATATAAGGACTGCATCGTCCATGTAAAGTAATACAGGGAGACCTCGTTGCCCTGGGTGCAGATAATTTACCCCCGTTGATAAAAGGACTTTGTCTAAATCATTAATATAAAGGTTAAACAGAAAGGGAGCCAGAATGCACCCCTGGCGTACACCTCTTCTTATATCAAAGTTCCGCGACACCCGAAGCCCATTTGAAAATCTGACATTAGCCTTGGTTGCCCGGTGAAGATCAGCAAAGAAATGGATAATAGAGCCGTCAAACCCAATATCCTTCATGGACTGCCACAGTTTTGCCCTGTTCACATGATCAAACGCGGAAGACAGGTCCATGAAGGCTAGATTAATGGTGAGAGATCGCGCCACTGTGTACATGTTGAGTATCATAGTTAGGTGAAGGCACTGGGCCATGGTTGAACGACCTGGGCGGAACCCATTCTCTTTTGATCCCTCTTGCTAAAACGGAGAATAAAGAAGATATATTGGCAGGGGATGGGAACTAATGAGGGCAAGCCTAACTTTTAAACTCTGTTCATGGCCTGTTAAAATGTTTACAACACTCTCCAAGTCAACACAAAACTCGCTTGGTGCCAGAACAAAGGGTGACAAGTGTGAGAACTATGTTGAAGAAGCATCTAGGCCTTGAGTACTTAAAGATGGTCTTCCTCTAAAAAATGGAAAGGCATCTGCAGATCTAATTTTGGGATAACCATATGGCACATAGGCAAAGTTCTAGTCTCACATTTTCTTGATATCCGGCCCCTGTTAACACGACATATTAGTTCAACAGTTTTGCATTTTGGAGTCTAGCCCGCAATAGTTTTTCATGCACTTTAAATGAACCCTCTCCAGGAAAGAAAGTATAACCGTAGTAGACTTTGGAAACTTTCTGCACAGCGCTACAAGCTACATTCAGCCAAGGATAATCCTATGGTTTTCTTGCACATCTGGTAAATTGATAGAAGAGGGATGGTAGCTCCATAATAAATGTTATGGACCGTCGGAAAGAAACCCATGTGCTGAAGCCTGGACACCACCTTAAAATGAATCTTCACTTGCTTCTGTTAAATTAGGTAGGTTGAAAAGGGTTTTCTGGGCACTTCAGGTAGCTCATTCAGGGAAGAATTATTTCCAAAAAGGAGTTTTGTTGCATTCCATTTGATTAATGCACCATAACCTATCCTGTAGGCCAGATGATATCCATGTATTAATGGAGGCTGTAAGCTGGCTTAGTATACGACTGATTATCACTAGGTGGTAATACCGTACACAAATTCCAGGGGTTCCCCAAAAGTGTACAGGGCTCGATGCAAAATCCAAATCCAAAATGCCCTTTTAGTGGTAGTGTGGGCGAGCAGCCTAAGGCCTAACACAAACGAGCGCAATACATTTATTGCACACACAAACAATGAAGAACACACGTCTCAAGAAGGAGATCCCCCACCAATTTGATAAAATTATACTTTGTACTTTATTTTAAGACCCAGGTCTTTGTAATAAGGTAAGTACGCCTAATTAAAAATACTTTTCACTTTAAAATAAATAAATAAATAAATAAATAAATAGACACTTTGGATAACATTGGTCAGGGCGAAAAAATTTCTAAGGGGAAAACAATATTATGGTTAACCTCATAAGTGCTGCGCCAGTCCAACGGCTGACGGCACCACTACCTAGGGAGTGCTGCCGTCGGCCGTTCCAACTGCACCTGCGCAATGGAACGTTCAGCACTGGAGCTGGACGTTCCATAGCTGCTAAGGTGTTAAACAAGTAAGTATCGAACTTACAATTTCAGTATTCGGAGGCAAACGTCAGCAAAGGCCAGGGGTCAAGTAAGTAACAAGATTGCACCACCAGCAGCACAAGGGCGGCCATGTGCAGAGATCAAACTCAGAGTTCGACCCAATGCTTTCCAATGGAGACAGGGGGTACCTGGAGCTACACTGAAGGCAGGTAAGTAGATTGGCTGCAGAAGCCAAGCTTTTGGGGTGAGATAAAGTACAAGAGGGGCCACAAAGCAGCACCAAACATCAGGGGCACAGGGGCAGACGGGTGCAGGGTGCAAATTTGACATTGGACGCCCAATGCTTTTCATGGAGGATCTTCTTGACAGTAAAGAGGCTGCAGGCGTGGCACCAGAGGTTGCAGAATGGAAACCAGCAACAGCAGAGATTCAGCTCATCAAGGCTTGGGGGCTTCAGGTGCAGAGGTGCCTTTGGACGTCTGAGTCTTCTTACCGGAGCCGGTCTGCGTAGGCTCTGGATTCACACTGCAGGCGCCGTCGTGAAGGGCAGGAGAGGTCCCCCAATGCTGGACACGAAGTCAGCATCACTGAGGAGACTTCACTGCACAGTTAAGCCAGTCTGGTCGTGGGTTTCGGGGTCGCGGATCTACAAGTCTTTAGAGTCTGTTTCTTCTGGACGGTTCCGTTCTCTGGAGATTGGAGTTTTTTTGAAGGAAAGTCAACCCAGGGGTTTTGGAGGTCGTGGTTGCAAGACAGGTCACAGGGTCGTCTAAGCTGGAGACAGGCTAGAAGGGCCAGTGCCACGGCAGTCGTCTTCTGTTCTCTGCTGCAGGGTGTCTTCGCTCTTCTTAGGTCGTCGCAGATCTGAGGGTCCGGTCTTGGGGACCCACCTACATACTAAATTTAGGAGGCGTTTTAAGGGAGTAGCAGGTAGGGCCAATGGACACTGTATTGCTAGAAGCAGAGGCTGTGGGTTGCATTACAAAAGGCAGCAGGCCTTTGAAGCTTCTTTCTTCGAGCACTGGTTCATCCTGGGGAGAAGGCATGACACCACTGCCCAGGATGTGTATTGTTTCTGGCCAAAGAGAGCAGGGATTCTCTACCCAGGGGTTCCAGAAAAATGTGTGGTTGTGGCAGGCTGTCTACAGCCGGTCAGAGACCACAAAAGGGTTGTAAAAGATTCAGGGAGCACCTCTAAAAATGCCCCTCTGGGTTCATGGTGCAATAGCTCCCACAATGGCAACCATGTGAATTTAGTAAAAGGAGTAGTATGATACCAAACACTTGTGTGTTCAGTGAAGCCACCAGGGTGCTGTGGAACTTGAGTTGTCGAGTTACCAGCCCATTGCGCTCTATGGCTTCAGTGGCACCTACAATATTGGGAAATGGTGCCCAATATTGTTGTTTTTGCAATATTGTAAGGGCACATCTGCTCATACAGACATGCCCTCACTTGGAGTATAGTGCACCATGCCTTGGGGCTGTGAGGCCTGCTAGAGGGGTGACTTACCTATGCTGTCAGGCAGTGCTAGCTGGCAGGGTGCCATGTCCTTTTCGCCCTCACAGGGGCATGCAGACTGCAATAGCAGTGGCATTGTCCCAGTGAGGAGTCCCAAGGGACTTCAGTTTCAGGCCTTAGGTACCAAGGGTACCATTTACTAGGGACTTACAGGAGGCAGAAGTACCAATTAGAGGTTTGTTTTAGAGAAGGAGCACTGGCATAGGGGAACTGGATGGAAGGGACCCTGTGCACCACATTTGAAACCACATCAAAACCAGGCACAAATGTGGGGCTAATTCTGCAAAAGAGGCACTCTCTCACAATGGGCAAATAAGACAATTCGAGGAAAATAAATAAATGCTGTATCCATAGGCTCAATGAGGAGCCATATAAAACAGCAGATGTGTAATGACGTTTGCTTAGTCTGAGGGAGATCGACCTCAGAAATACAATTTGCATTATTTTATTGGCTACTGTTTCTACCTTTAATCTTAAAACATGGATTTGAATACATCGCCACATATCTTATTTGATAATTTGTTACAATTGGTTTGCCTAAAGTGGCCCAATCAAGGAGAACAGCCTACCGTAATATATACAACATAAGGAAGACTTCAAGGTTTACCTACAAAAGCACTCATTAAATCTGCAGTATCAGGAAGTTTGATATTTGGTGTGACTGAAGGCTGCATTGCTGGCAGCAGAGTCTGGGACAGGGGAGGGTGTAGGAGTATGGGGCACAAGCATATATAATGCGCAGGCAGTAAGTCTTTGGGATATTTTTAAGGTTTCATTCAATACTGCCCTCTAAATTTAGCCCCTTAACTGTAGAAGAGTCATACATTTGACAAAAATGTGTTATGCTTTATCATAGCTGCCATTCCTCTACCACATCCTGGAGTAACTCTTCTCTGCTTACTATCGCAACTTTGGCAAGTCAAAGTACAAAAAAAGCAACATGATTATTGAGTTGTAATTAAATCGAATTGCAGGCTTTACAATCTCCTTATGCCCTTATACTCTTATCTGTAAACATAAGGAATGCATAGAAACAAACTCAGTTAAGGTAGCAACTGCTATAAAAAAAAATCCATGAAAAAGGCACTATAACAAGGGATGCAATTCACGGAGGTATGCAGACACAAAAAAACAATATCCACTGCTAAGAGTGGTATGGTGGGAATTTTAGCCATGGCCCTAGGAAACTTGACATTTAATCCTAGCTTAACTAATTTGGCAAAACATGCGGTTTGTGAACTCTGTATTAAACGTCTGCTCAGGTTCCTCAAAGCTGGCATTTGTTTGGTGAGAGTAATCCTAGAGTCTCTTTACTGGAATCACGTGCAGTCCAGTTACTGTGTAATAAACAAGATAGAAGTTATGGAACCAGAAGACATGGTTTATATTAATCCTAGCCTCCCCTTGTGCGCACTTGGGCAATCACTTTGATCATATTTATATGCTCCTTTTTATTTTAATAGAGATAGGAAAAAATTAAATTAAACACTTGTACGAGTACTTAACCTTGCCTCCTTTTTCTTCATTATCACAAGAGCACACAGAAATATTTTAGTTCATGAGGAGCGCTGTAAAAAAAAACTCTCCTGTGTTTGATTTAAAATGTTGTTGCATGTATTATAACAACCTAGACCACATAGAGGGTGCACATGACAACAGACTTCCCTCCTTGGTCACTAGTTATGGGAGAGGGTGCATGAATGTTTTTGAATTCATGTTTAAAGACTATCAATTCTAATAAAGACCAATCAATGCAGGATGCAATCTGATGTATTAAGGTGAAACAATTTCATGTTAGAAAAAAACACTTTTAGAATTTCAAAGAGACGTGATCATATTTATACAGGATTGCTGCAGGAGGACTTTAAATATGAAGGTGACCCTAAAGATAAATGTTGCAGGAGACCTTCTGCGATTCTTTTGCATACGTGTTCTTACAAGTCTTTTAGCAACACACTTTTTATTTATAAACGTTTCGGTATCATTCCTGAACGTGCAATGTGCTTTCCTACTTTTACCACAGGTATACGGCTTCTTCTGTATGTTGCTTTCACCCGATCAGTCGCCTCTATTGACGCTTTAGCTACTTTCACCAATAACGGTACTTCTCTACGCCACAACACTTAGCGAGACCACTGACTCCTTGTCAGTGAAATGCCTCTCCCTTCCTCGCAGCTCCATCATTAAGTGAGGCCTTCCCCCATGCCCTTGCACTCTTGAGTGTTGGTGTTCGAGGCCCTCCTCCACCCGCAGCTTTCACCTGTGCCTCATCCCTGGTGGTCCAGTGGACCTCTGTCTCTATTCTCTTGCTCCGCCTTTTTCCCTCACTTCTATCGTCCCCCTTCACTCTCCTTCTGGGTCTTACCTCCATTTTCTGCTTCCCCCTCATTTAAAGCTCCCCCTTCACTCGCCCTCTGTGTCTTTCCTCCATTTTTCACTTGTTTTTTACCCTCATCTCAATCTCCCCCTTTCACTCTCATGTGTCCTCTGTGTCTTTCCTCCACTCTCTTACACTTTTGCTGCCTCATTTGCACTTTTCTCTCTCTTTTTTCCCTTTTTCCTTTTTGCCTTTTTGAGCCCGTTTTTCCCCACCGCTGCTGCCCCGGCGGCCCACCCCCCCAGCACGACCAACCCAATCCAGCTTCCCTCCCAGCTGTCCTGCCCTCCCCGACCCCTACTTAATGGCGGCCACGCCGCCGGGGCACCAAAGGCAAGCCCGTCTGCGCCCATTCGCAACCCAACTGCGACCAACGCCAGGAACCCTGGATCTCTGCACCACCAACTCTATGACCCACGTCACTCCACGCTCTCAACCCAGGCCGCAACAGCAAGCTAGCATCACCAGCAGGTACCCACGGACCCTTCAGCTGTCACCGCTGCCAGCACACCTGCAGCACCGCCAAAACCACGGACCCAGCGCAATCTGCCCGCAAGAACACAACCGGACCGAAGACCCCGCCAGAACACAACCGGACCGAAGACCCTGCAATGCATCCTCCAAAACGTCCGATCCCTCCACAAGCATGCCACCGAAATCTGGGACCTCCTGGACAGAACTACCCCGGACGTAGCCTTTTTTACCAAAAACGAGCCCAACACCACCTCGGGACCGGACATCGCCATTCCCCAAGGATACAAGATCTCCAGGAAGGACCGCCCCACCCGCCTGGGAGGAGGAATCGCCATCATCGACAAATCCACCCTCCACCTGAGCACACTTCCCGACGAACCCACACACCTGATGGAACATCTTCACTTCAAGATACTGGCCAGGCCTACCTCCACCCTCCGAGGAACCCTCAGCTACCGACCCCCATGGACCCCGCGGACTTTTCGCAAACTCCATCACGGACATCATCTTTCCACCAACCATTGCATCCACCAACTACACTCTACTGAGATACCTCAAATTCCACCTCCACAACCACTGGCCCCCAGCACCACATCCCTCCTGGACAACCTCCACAACATTTGACTCTGCCAGATCGTGACCGAACCCACGCACTCAGCAGGACACTCCCTCGACCCCTCTTCACAACAGGAAACATCACCACCTTCAGCCACACCACCGAACTCCCATGGACTGACCATTGATGCGTCCACTTCACCTTCAGAACATCCACCATCCACAGACACCAGCACCTGCTCCCACAAAGAAACTGGACTAGAATCACAGACGACCAGCTAACCTCATCACTCACCAACTACACCCCAACCATCGCGGAAAACGACGACGCCAACACCGCAGCCCGAACCCTGCACAGATGGATCTCCAACAGCGCCAAGAGCATAGCCCCTCTCGAAAAACAACACCACCCTAGCCCAGAAAGCTAGATGGTTCACCACCGAACTTTGAAAGTCCAGACGCACGTGCCGCCGCCTCGAAAAGGCCTGGAGGAACACTAAATCCACAGAAGCCCACAACAACTTTAGACCCGCCACCAACGCCCACCACCAACTCATCAGAAAAACAAGGAAAAAAGCGATTAAAGACAGAGTCTCCACTCATGCACACAACAGCAAAGAACTCTTCAACATTATCAAGGAGTTGGCCCAACCCACCAGCGAGTCCACTGACATCCCTCCCTCACAAGACCTCTGCGACAAACTCAGCACCTTTTTCCACCGCAAAATCAAGAGCATCTACGACAACTTCCACGAAGCCAACCAACACACTGAACCCTCACCAACCACCCCCGACACCCGGAAGCCAGCGATCGACAACTGGACGGCCCTAACCACTGAAGACACACAGAAGACTATGAAGTCAATCCACTCCAGGGGCCCCGCGGATCCCTGCCCCCACCACATTTTCAACAGAGCTGTCGACACCATTGCACCATTGCTCTGCCACACCATCAACTGCCTTGCTCCCTGATTACTGAAAACACGCTGAGATCAACCCCCTCCTGAAGAAACCCTCTGCGGACCACACCGACCTAAAAAACTACAGACCCATCTCCCTGCTCCCGTTCCCAGCGAAAGTCATCGAGAAAGGCATCACAGCCAACTCGCCACATTAATCGAAGAGCACAACATCCTCGACTCCTCCCAATCCGTCTTCAGAAAGAAACAGTACAGAAACCGCCCTCCCCCCGCAACAGAGGACATCCGGACCTTACTGGACAAAGGAGAAACAACAGCCCTCATCCTCCTCGACCTCTCAGCAGCGTTAGACACAACCTACCACTGCACCCTAATACGCAGACTCCACAATGCATGGATCCAAGACAAGGCCCTGAACTGGATCCACTCCTTCCTCTCTGGCAGAACACAGCGGGTGAGACTCCACCCTTTCCTCTCGGACCCTACACCTACCACCTGCGGAGTCCCCCAAGGGTCCTCCCTCAGCCCTACGCTCTTAAACGTCTACATGGTTCCGCTCTCCCCATCATCAGAACCTACGGACTCAACATTGTGTCATACGCAGACAACACCCAACTCATCCTCTCCCTATCCAACTAACCTGCAGCCGCCAAATGGATGAAATACAGTTGCCTACAACTAAACACCAACAAAACGGAAATACTCCTCATGGGCCCAAACCCAGACGCCTAGAAAGACACCTGGTGGCCCCCGCCCTCTGAAGCCCGCCCACCCCCACTGACCACACACGCAACCTGGGAATCATCCTGGACTCAGAGCTCAAAATGGACCCCCAGATCAACTCTGTCTCGTCCTCCTGCTTCCACACCCTCCGCCTCCTACGTAAGACCTTCAAATGGATCCCCCTCGAACACAGAAAGACCTTCACTCACGCCCTGGTCACCAGCAGCCTCGACTACGGCAACGCACTATGCCGGAATAAACAAACCTCACCCGCAAGCTACAGAACATCCAAAACGCCACAAGACGGGTCCTCAACCTGCCAAGACACTGCCACATCTCCCAGCACCTGTGCACACTCCACTGGCTCCCCATCGAAGGTAGAGTCCATGCACTTCAAAAGACCCCATGATCAGCCCAGCTCTCCTACGCCGTGGTCCCCCGCACCAGAAACAGCATATCGGGCGGCTGCTCCTTCCCCTTCCGCTCAGACAGATAACATCGCTCCCCATCTTTGCAAGAAACCTCAAAACCTGGCTCTTTGACAGACCCCCTCCTTGGTGGACTGGAACCTGCGAACCCCCTCCCACACCCCCCAGGGCCTTGAGACCCTTGCGCTTAACATACATGTGATTTGACTTTGATTGGATTTAACTCTTTGCCACTCTACTCCACATAATAGCACTCCACACCATTCTACTTGATGCCACAACCGCTCTATTTCACAAAATGCCACTGTATTCTATGCCACTCCACACTTTTCTCCTGTATCTACTCTACACCACTCCACCCTACGCCAATCTATGTCACTTCACTCCATCCCAATCTACTCTTCGCCACTCCAGGCTACACCACTCCACTTTACGCCACTATTAGCCACGCTGAATAGCAGCCATAGTGTTGTACAACACGGCTTAGAGACAAAGTTCTCATTAGGCGAGACCTATTGGCTTTCCCAATGCTTGCTCTGAAGGTCAGTACTCAAGAAAACTTCAGCCCATTGCGGTTGTTCACTAGGAGGCCACATGCAACGGAAAGGAGGGGCATGCCTCGAGTGCTGTAAAAATCTACTGGGATTTGGGGTAGCCTAAGCTTTTGGACAGAGCGCCTTACAGGGTGGGGTGTGTTTTGGCAATGTAAAGTAATATTATAGATGGTGCGAGAGCTACTTCCTAGAGGAGACATTTGTCCTAGGCGCGAGGAGAGGGACCTCAGCTAGGGAAGGGCGGCAGTGACGATGGGGAGATATCGGTCTTGAGGGAAAGCAATGCCTTGTTGCGGTGATTACCTATGCCTTAAAGAGCGACACTATAATATCCTTGGGGGTGGGGGGGATATATTGCCTGGGTCCAGAAAGACACCAGAGCTTCAACAGTGGCAGAAATAAGTAAGGGGATTGTTTGTACCTTACCTCGAAGATATGCGTTTAGGGCGGTTTCGGAAGCCGTGGAAACAGAGACGAGCTGTTCGTATACTGAACTGTGCACCACAGAAGGAAAGTTACCTCGGTCTCCTTGATCCCGGCCATTGTTTTTCTTGATGATTCTACTGTCTTGGAGCAGCGGTGTCAGTCACGGTGACAAAGGAAGCTCAAACCAGTCCCACTGCTGTCCCGAGCCGCTTGCGGTAGTGTCACTTGCGTCCTCTGCTACATCCCAGCCTGCCAATGAAGAGGATCAACGGCCCCTTTCTGAACTTTCGCGCCTTGCATTAGTATAGCACTACCTCGCACTCTCCTCAACCAATAGCAAACTCCCTAAACAAAACATCGTCTTGGCCAGCGCGGCCTCTGATTTGCTAGTTTTAGCCCGGCGGGTTCAGCTAAAAAGAGATTGGCTGTGGTGTACTTCCAGGGTCGCACAATTAATGGGGCGGAGCTTAAAGGTGACAGATGGCGCGAACGGAGATGACCCAGAGTGGGTAGGTGTCAGACGTTTGTTTCGCTCATGCGTATTGGCAGAGCAGCCATGCCACGGTCAGGCATACCAGTCCTATCTGTGTACGACAGGAATATTTACGTACTCCTTTTTGCAACATTCTTTAGCCATTGAACCGTACGCCTGACATTAACATGGCAGCCCAATGGTTTACTATCACGCAATAAAGCAAAGCGTTTATCCGGAACCGCTAGAAGATGCTCACCATTCACACATTTGGATTGACATCTCACAAACTGTTTGTGGCAGCTCAGGATTTGTAATCTAAAAGTTCGAAACGTCTGCAAGAGGTAGACTCATCCCTTAGATTTCTACCATAACGCGATACTCTGAGGTACACTTTTTGTACCAGTTTCGTACTCCATATCTGAGAACCTGGACAGTTAAACTTTTGCTGCTCCTGCCTATAGACCATAGCTGCCAAGGTTTCAGATTGCTATGTGTGACATTTTCCTGAATTCATTGTAATTATGAGTGACATTTCAACGAATATGAGTGACACTTTCTCACGAGCAAAGTCTAGCAATGAAAACAAGAAAAATATATAAATTACAGAAATAAATGACACCCATTTAAGCAACAAGGACCTTTAAAACGAGTCACATCATAATCTACAAGCTGTATTACTGAGAGCAGTGAGCCCTCCTGGTCCTGCATGCCACCCACTACCTGCTAAACCCTGCTGGTGGCACCATCACCCCACTCACAGTTTGTCACAGAGAGCTACACTACAAGCTCTGCTGACTCTGATACTCACTTGGCGCACTGAGAAGTTACGTTGGCAAGCACCACAGTGGCTCTCACAATCAATCACCTGACCCAGGTGCGAGCGGCTACTAACACTGCTTACAGTCAGTGAGAAGAAGTCAAGACAGACTGCTATGTGATGTACAGTCAGTTATCAGCGGTAACAGGGCAGACAGGTGATATCTCAGAAGAAAATCATGCCTGTGGCACAAGAATGAACTATTAAGGGTATTGCCAGCAGGGTAGGCAGATTATAACATTGATGTAGCACTGACTCCAGAGCTGAGCAGTCAGATCTCTTTAACTATCAATTTACAGAGCCACTCCGAGCCAGAGTGATGCTGGCAATGCCAAGTCTGTGGGAAGGAGCACAGAGCCGAGGCACATAATATGCTATAGGCACCGGTGGCGCGCGCTGGCACCGCCGCGCAGCCAGTTTCAGACTGGCATCATTAACAATGCGTGACAATGCATTTCAGTGCGGTGATGCAGATCACCACACCGAAATGCGTTAGTGTCACACCCCATGCGTGATACTTGGCAGGCATGTGGAGGAGTAGTAGGACACGGGAGAGGGGGTCAAGGAAGCGCAAAGAGAGTGTGCCTTAAAGAAGAGCAGAGGACCCCTTACCTTGAGCTGCGTGGTGCAGTACTGCAGTGTGTGGACTGTGGAACTGAGCCTGGTGTCAAGAGTGCCACAGCATTTCACCACAGCCAGCCCTCGTACCTTGAAAAGAAGAGGCCCCCGCCCCCTGGGCCCTTCCCTAAGCAGGCAGGGAAAGCATAAGTCTGCACTGCCCCAGGCATGTTAAGGGGAAGAGATGTTAAGGGGGGTGATTCGCAGTGGCGTTGCTGGAGCTAGAAGGTGAGCAAATGTGGCCTGTGCCAGTGCCCCAGCCGACTTTGTCCTGGCGACCCCTGAATGCCACCTGTCTGTGCACCATTATACGTCGGCGTCCATGACATAGGGGGGGCGCATGCAGTGCTTTATTTGCTTTTATGGTTCCAGTAAAAAGCTTTTGAGGCCCAGCCATTTTGCAGTAGGCTTCATCTTAGCTTATTAGTGATGGGGTTTTCTGGCTGTCCTTCAGTTTAGCGCGAAGAAACGCTCTGGCTAAGTTGCCCTTCTCAATAAAAGAAATGGAACAGAGCGTGCTGTAATACTCATCATATCTACCCCCTTATGTTAAAGTATTTGTTGGAGAGATCTCAATTTTGTGTTGTCCCAGATGGATCTGAGTAGTATTGAAGGTTAGTGTGTCTCCTTCAAAGCACATCATGTAATGTGCAGATGACAGAACCTTTTTTTAATGTAGCTAGGTAAGTGGGCTACTGCTTTGAACAACGTTACTTGCTGTTCATAATTAGTAAGCCTTTTAATATACCACAGTGAGCTATGTAGGTTATGTGACTGCTACATCTTTTAACCCTCACTGGACACATCTTGTACATTGGTTTACACACTTGCACAATTTATTTTCAATGTGTATGTTATGTAAAGCACTCTGACACCCTGCATTGGGTTGAGTAGTGCTATAAAAGAAATACACTAGTGCTAATTGAAGTGTGCGTAAATACTGTGACAGACAAACACATCTGACATTTTTACAGTTCATGCACTTGCATAAAGGGACTGAAAAAAAGTGAAAAGCATGCCTCTCTTAAGTACCTGTGAAAAGCTAACATGCTGTGCACTTTTGTTTACCTCCGTTTCATTTACATTTAAGTGTGAGGTTCCAGGCCACTTGATCAAAAGGAGGCCTGATGGCCCCTTAACTTGGCCATTATCTATAAATGAAAAACTGGGACTAGAAACAACATGGATCCCTCCAGCAAATACATTATCCTCCAGAGTTTTATTACCAAGGGCATATGTACGAGGAAAAAGAGCATTCTGGATATTAAATGAGGTATTGTTTTTTTACAAGTGTAATATGCATTTTGAATCTATACAATATTCCGACTTATTATTGCCCTATATTTTTTCAGGTAGAATTTAGAAAGGATCAAAAATGGCAGACAGGAAAAAACTCATGTGCTCAGTACAGAAAAAGAAAAGCGGATAGAGAAATAGAACTATCCAAATTGGAAGGGTCTATTGAAAACTTGCTACGTTTTCCATAGAGTTCTCTTGAAATTGCTGGGGCATCAACTTCAACCTCAGAAAAAGATGACGATATAGGCCTACCAGACAAGGCCATAGAAGTTAACAGCCAAGAACAAGAAGACGTTATAGTGGATACTGCAAAGGATAACCTGGACACTGAAGATGGTGATCAAAGTAAACGCCAGACAATAACGGAAGAAAGCATTAAAATAGATTATTCAGATCCTGCTTCCTGGGAACACTTACCAATAAGTGGAGACAAATTAAGAACTCTTTTGGTTGAAAATGGGCCAAAACAAGTGAGCAAAAAATTTCCTTTAGATGAGAAAAAAAGGAAATTTTCAGCTCTACATTATAAAAGAAAACTTCCAAATGGAGAAGTTGTTTACTGTGAATACCTCCAGTATTCAACCGATAAAGTTTTCTGTTTTTGCTGTAATGTATTTGGCGGAAATTCAAGTACAAGTCTCACTCAGAATGGATGCAACGATTGGCATATTATATCAGCAATTCTGTCTTCACACGAAAAGATTGTTGAGCATATAACCAACTTCCCTAACTGGAAGGGCCTGTATACAAGTCGAAAACAAGACAATAAAACAAAAAAGCTTAAAGAAGAAGAATAGTACTGGCATCAGATCTTAGAGCGTGTAATATGTCTTGTACGAGTCTTAGGTGCACAAAATTTGGCTTTCTGTGGCAGCAGTGATAAACTTCATGATCATGACAATGGCAATTTTCTTAAAATTGTGGAATTGCTCGCCATGTTTGATCCTATTATGAATGAACATCTCAGGAGAATACAAAATAAGGGTAGAAGACATGCTCACTATTTTGGCAACAATGTACAAAACAAACTGATCCAGGTGCTATCAAACGGTATCAAAGACAAAATAATTTCATTGGTTAAGAAGGCAAAGTATTTTTCTATCATTCTTAATTGCATCCCAGATATCAGCCGCACGGAACAAATGACCATGATCATTAGATTTGTGGACATTGTGCAATCTTCAGGAACAGAGCCATTTCAGTCTTCTGATGAAGAATTTCCAAGAAAGCAGCCTCGTGCAAATAAAAGAACACTTTTTTGGGGATTTGTACCACTAACCGAAACCACAGGTGAATCAATGAGTCATGTTCTGAGAGATCAGCTCAAAAGCTTCTCATTGGCAATTGAAGACCTACGAGGTCAGGGTTATGATAACGGGTGCAATATGAAGGGCAAGGAAATAGGTCTGCAGAAGAAAATTCTGGATATTAACCCGTGTGCCTTCTATGTCCCCTGCAGTTCCCAAATACTGAACCTTGTGGTAGATGATGCTGCTTCGTGTTGCACTGAAGCAACAGCCTTTTTTGATGTTATACAACAATTGTATGTATTCTTTGCTGCATCAACACGTCAACGGGATATACTGAAACGTCATATACCATCTTTGACTATAAAACCTCTGAGTGATACTCGGTGGTCAAGCAGGATCGATGCTTTAACTCCCATCAGGTACCAGTTACCGCATGTGTATGATGCGTTGTTTGGAATTACTGAATATTCAACTCTCAAAGGCTCTTCTGGTACTTTGACTAAGGTTGAAGCTGAAGGTCTTCTGAACAGCATATCTTCATTTAAGTTTGCTGTTGCAGTTGTAACATGGCACAGTATATTATTTCAAATCAATTTGACCAGTAAACTGATGCAGGAGAAGCACTTTACTCTTGAGAAAACAGTAAATGAGCTTAAAAGTACAGAGGAGTTTTTAAAAAACATGAGGAGTGACATGGAATTTGAGAGAGTTTTGGTTGATGCTCGAGAGCTAGCTGAAGAAATCAATATTGAGCCAATTTTTCAGCCAGAGAAAAAAGGAGGAAAAGGAAATTGTTCGCTTACGAATCAGAAGATGACCCCATCGCTGACCCCAAAGAGAAATTCAGAGTAAATTACTATTTTGCAATATTGGACACTGCAATTAGTTCTGTAAAAGAGCGATTCACACAGTTAAATGAAATTGCAAGATTATTTGGTTTTCTAAACAATATGAGTGACCTCAAGATGAAAACTTCCAAAGAACTCATGGATTTGTATATCCAATTGGAAACCGCTCTAACTGCCTAGACCTGGAGAAACCCCATCTTTTATAAAGGACATTGATGCGGCAACTCTCTTCTCTGAACTTTCAGTATTAAGTCATCGAACACAAAAAAATGCGAAACCCGAATATGTGCTGAACTATCTGTGCCAAAACAAATTAGAAAATGGTTTTCCTAATTTGTTCATAGCTCTTTGTATCCTTTTGACTTTACCAATATCAGTGGCAAGTGCGGAGAGGAGTTTCTCAAAACTCAAATTAATAAAAACCTATCTGCGCTGTTCCATGAGCCAAGAGAGACTTGTGGGACTAGCCACAATTTCAGTAGAAAAAGACATGGCTTACCAGCTTGACATTAGAGAACTTCTTAAAGACGTTGCTAAAATGAAGGCAAGGAAGGTATCGTTGGATTAAGAGAAATAACCCAAAACACCATTGAAGCTAAAAGAGAGAAATTGAAAAACTAAATACAATCAGGGATGTGGAGTTCCTTTAGCCGGACGGCCAGGACATATTGTTTGGGGTCAAGGGAAACAAGTTTTCATGTGTGTTTTGTCCTTGGGACAAGGAGGCCCAACCCCCGCTGTACAAACCCTTTTGCTGCCAGTTTGCAGTACCGCATTATGGATCAGGGAAGGGCACTGCCTGCAGTTAAGGTAATATGTTGTCCATATGTTCCTACTGTTCAAACTTGTATTTATGGTTCCTTAATTGAAAGCCTTTTTTATGGTGAGTGCTCTAAGTAAATGTTGTAAGCTCTGACTACACTTCTGACAGTGGTTACAGTATAAAAATGTGTACACATGTTTGCAAAGTTAATACAAGTTCTTTTATATCTAATGCATTTATTCTTCTAGCCTGGATGACGGGGGAGAGAGTGACGGTAGAAAAAAAGAGGGGGCAGCATTTTTCAATTCTCGCCTAGCGCGGCACAACACTTAGAAACGGCCCTGCTTGCAAGCAAGCACTTGAAAGAGCAAACATAGAACCATTCAAACCAAGATCAAGGCACGTAACTGCAGGTGAAACGGCACCCCCTGCTGGTGATGGAGCATTATCGGCAGGAGTCCTCGGGCACAGAAATAGCTTTCTGCACTATTTTAAACTACACTATCTCAGATCCAGGCACAGAAGCCCTTTAGTGGTTTTTCTGACACCACTATCAGAAGAATACGCTAAACTTGTAAACGGTATCCTGGCTTGTATTTTCTGTCATGGATCCGTAGGCAATAACAGTTCTCCCTACCCACTAAAAACAGAGTTAAAACGCACTACATGCTTGGTAGCCAGTTTCGGGGATCCCTGCTTGTGGACTATGCTTTGCTCATGTTCTTTAAAAAATGACTCTCCGACCTGCTACTGCGTTTGGAAGGAGAACTGTGGAACCCTTTTTGAGGAGAACGCATCATACATTCTATTAGAAAAAAAACAAATAATCAGTCAGTCAAACTTCCCCTATCGGTATCTCAGGCATAAGTTAGGCAATCTGTTAGACACATGCAACTTCTGGGCTCACTCCTGCATATAAGGTCAATTAATTCATTTTGCTTTTAGGTATTTTAATTAGTACATACCTGCCTCAAGAGGCAGCAGAGAGGCTGTCAGG
The DNA here is from genome assembly GCF_964263255.1 of Lissotriton vulgaris. NCBI lineage: Eukaryota > Metazoa > Chordata > Amphibia > Caudata > Salamandridae > Lissotriton > Lissotriton vulgaris. Next base: position 60,994 of record NW_028253248.1, read on the forward strand.
GAATAATCTTACTGCATAAACATCACAAATCTAAGGTGCGCTAAACGGAACAACATGGGGCAGATTTACAAGCCCCTTGCGCCACTTTTCCATCACTTTTCCATCACTTTTCCCATGTTAAAAGTGACACAGAAGTAGCGCAAGGTGCTTGTAAATAAGCCCCATTGTGTTTATAGATCTTGTAGAAGTGTTTTCAGAAACTCAGATAAATTGTATTTTGCTATTTTGGCACTCCCTTTCGCTTAGGAACAAGGCAATTTTTAAACCTTTAGCTGTAATCAGGGCCTTCCTTGTGCCCACCTGCCGTTGCACTGTGAAGCAGCTGTGTACAATGACCTTGGTATAGCACCGCCTCTCGGTGTTAGGGAGCCTTTAGATGTATGAAGCTTTGTGAGAAGGTAACCAGTCTCAAACTGGTTGCCAAACACATTAAGCATTGGCATAGCCAATAGGTCTCGCTTTTGGACTTTATAAGTATTTAGTTATGCAGCATAATATCCTTGGTGCAACAACATCAACTGTTGCATGGCTAAACACTTCTAAGATCCCAAAAGCGAGACCTATTGGCTATGACACTGACTGACTGACATTGACTGACTGACACCGACACTGACTGACACTACTGATTGACACGGACTGATTGACACTCAGGGGCACAGCAACACTCGGGGGCACCACAACATTACTATGCGCTACCACAACATCACTCAGGAGCACCACAACATCACTATGCGCTACCACCACAGCATCACTTGTCGCCACCACAGCATCACTCGTCGCCACCACAAAATCAATCTGTGCAACCATTCAAAAACAACCGGTTCAAATATTTTCCCTCAATGTTTCAATCTTTATTACAAATGTCACAAAAAGATGTTAATATTTCATTAATTTAAGTATTAACTTTTTAAAAAAAAGTAAAAGCCATTGTTATTTGTAATATCAATACATGTAAGTCGCGTACATACAACACATATAGCATTACAAATGCTATAGGTGTCACATTTGCGAAAGTTAAAACTATTGGCATTGTAAATGCCAAAGCTATTAATTTCACTATTTTCAAAAAACCAACACATAAAAAAATTGTCATTTACAACAATACCAATAGCTCAAACTTTACTAATGCGAGACCTATTGCATTGCAAATGCTTGTTTTAGGTCTACCTTCTAATTAAAACTTGCTACATATCCCCACCTGCTTCCCAGGACCTAGACTAAGTGTGACTTAGTATCCAGGATGAGGGGCTTGTTCTGGGGGTATAGGACTGAGGTGCTGGAAACCAGTAGCACTGCATTAGGTTGCTGAGTGTGTATGTGTGCAAGAGCGTTCCGCACGGATTAGCCGGATACCTGTTGCAACAAGTAGTGGTGCAGCATGAGTGTGTGTGATAGTCTGCGGACTGCCTGTGATTCAATAAACTGGCCAGTGGTGCTGCTTTAATTTCATGCGAAAAGCACAATACATTTAATATTGGGTTCACCTGCGTGGTTCTGGCCTGTGGTACTGCTAAAAAGTGTTCTCGTTTCATGTATGTATATGTCGTCGTAACCTTGGGAGTACCCTATAACTGTGTGGGATTGTATTAGCAGAATTACCAGTGTGGGTCTGCGGTTGATAGCATGTCGCACAGCATGAGGGTGCTCTCTATGCGATGGTGTCAGATTAGGGATTGTTTGCAGTGTGCACATAGCTACCAAGGTTTCAGATTGCCATGTGTGACATTTTCATAATGTAAGTGTAATTATGAGTGACAATTCAACGACTATGAGTGACACTTTATCGCAAGCAAAATCAAGTAATGAAGACCAGAGAAACATATAATTATCAGAAATTACACCTATTTGAGTAAGATAAACACCAAAGGGATCCTAAAATTGCTGTAAAACACCAGAAATAAAGAAAATGGCCTTGTAACCCGATTGGACAGTAGTCACTGACAGTCCGCATCGGGCAAGCATCAGAAGAGGGTAACTAGCACCTACGCCTGGAACGAGACGAGAATAGCCATGGTTGTGGACTGAGGGGGCAGAGTTTTAAAACACACACTTCACAATACCATGACAGGAAGAAAAAAAAATAAACATAAATCAACTGTCAACGTAATTCCGTGTAAAACAGTTGGGCTCAAGTGGCAATGCACACAAACAGACACCATGTTAGAACGGAAATGTTTGCAGTTTTGTTCTGTTATAATTAACCTAAACCAAATGTCGGACGAAGCGCCTTCCATAATAAAATCAGCACTTTAATGACTTAAATGTAGCAGTTATTCTTTGAAGTAGCGTACGGGGCAAGGCAAAACATGAATGCACATTCTTAGAAAACTTCGGGGTTCCTTTCAGTGTTTCACTTTATATAGTTTCTAATATTGCAGTTAAGGGACACCAGAACCAACCCCAAGAGTCTGACATCTCAAGATGTGCTTTCGGTGTCCATAATAATCTTCTTTCACTCGTCAAGCAAAACAATGCAGAGAACTGCACACATATTTGTGCGTGTCCAGACTACTAATGCGTGAATTGTGTTTGTTTTTAACAATATACCGCTTCCAGGTCAAAATTTGGTAAGTAAACAAAAGCACCCTACAGTAACGTGTTTAGTTTAAAAGGTTTCATTGTTTTTTCTTAAACATGTTTTACTGATGTCCTCTATCAGATCGGAGAAAGTCAGACGGGGAAAGTCAGACTGAGATTAAGCCCTGCGCCGGGCCCGCCTGCATTTACTGTTATAATTACAATGATCCGTCACTGACAGACTGCAGATTTAAACCGGCAGGAGGCTCACTGGGAAGGATGATGAGAGTGAGCAGCCCTGCAGATGACGCCATTTAGTGAAATAATTTATTTTTCAGATGCGGCATTGATGTAGTTAGTAAAATAACTATAACTTAATTGGAGTGGTTGAGTCTAAAGACATTTCCCGGTCGTCCAGAGGCCGCGGGACGCACAGAGAACCCCGCTGTGGCCGCACAGCTCAGCTGCAGCACTCTGCAGGGGACAGGACTGCATCAGTCTCGCGCAATAAAACAGACCACGCAGTGTCAGCGTAAAAGGCCATTTATTAGACCAGAACTGCGAATCTGTACATAACAATAAATAAACAATAACAGTAAACAACAAACCCCCACTCACACTTCCCCCCCCCCATTCGTTTCATTCGCCCCACGTCATCACTAAGCCCTCGTGGCCCAAACACTCTTCTCTTGGCCGTCAATCACCGTCTTCCAGCCCCCAGTCATTGCAAACTTCCAGTCAAACTTCGGTCCGTCCTGTGCTAACTCCCCCCCCCAAGGGATGGGTATGCCCGCTCTTGACCCCCTGTCCCTTCGAAACCTGCCTAACAGCAGCTCTGGCCTAAACTGGCAACGCTAACGACCAACCCAGGAACCACCTACAACTGCCGGGTGGGTGGGCGGCCTTTCGAGCTCCCTCCCGATGGTGCCAGGCGCAGAAAAGAGGAAGATCCCTTCCTCCCCCGCGCTTAAGTACCCACCCCCTAACTCCTCCCCTTCCCCTACCTGGCCTATCGCCTGCGCGAAAGACCCCGGGGAAAGACTAGTCTGCGACTCTGCTTTTCCCGGGGCCCGGCATCGCGCAATAAAACAGACCACGCAGTGTCAGCGTAAAAGGCCATTTATTAGACCAGAACTGCGAATCTGTACATAACAATAAATAAACAATAACAGTAAACAACAAACCCCCACTCACACTTCCCCCCCCCCCATTTGTTTCATTCGCCCCACGTCATCACTAAGCCCTCGTGGCCCAAACACCCTTCTCTTGGCCGTCAATCACCGTCTTCCAGCCCCCAGTCATTGCAAACTTCCAGTCAAACTTCGGTCCGTCCTGTGCTAACTCCCCCCCCAAGGGATGGGTATGCCCGCTCTTGACCCCCTGTCCCTTCGAAACCTGCCAACCAGTGTACCCCCTGTAGGGCAGTACACTGCCCCCCCCCCCCCAGGGCTGTCCGTCCGTCACTACAGGGTCACTCCCGCCGACACCATATAGACTCGTTCCACAACTTGCTCACCACATCCCGCAACTCCATCATGTACCACGCATTACCCAGCCGAGACAGGTGCACACCGTCCTCCCTAAAAGCTAAAGGCTCCTCCAGACGAATCCCGGGATGCGAAATCACTTTAACATCCCTATCCACGCAGTACAGTCTCATTGCCCGATTCAGTTTCCTCCGGGCCTTCTCAATGGCCCCATGTTTCATGGCACCCCTCCACACTTTCCGGGGGACCAGCTCCGTCCAGGCAATGCAGGCCCCCGCCATCCTTGATTTCAAAACTTCCAAGTCCCTTTGCATAAGTTGCAATAATGCCAAACCAGACAGTTGCACCAGGTCGTTCTCGCCCAAATGAATGATCAACAAATCCGGGCATCCCCTCTGTGGGACCATCTTCGCGAGCCAGGGCAGTAGTGCCCCCCCCATCGCATTCCGCTCTTTCCCCACCATTTCACCTCATGCAATTGTCCTTTCAGGCCCAGGTTACGTCCGTAAACCTGCTGGTCAGCATATTTGGAAGCCCAGTGCACGAATGAGTGCCCAACGATCCAAGTCACCGTCCTACCGCCCGGGCCACCCACGCAACCTACGAAGAAAGAGATATTAGAACATGCAAACAAAACAGTGCAACACCAACAACCTGCCTGGGACCCCACAACTTCCTCACATACCTCTCACAACAGCGTGACTTCCAACGCCCAATCCCCTTGATCTTATCCCAGGACCAGCCCAGGCGAGCCGCCGCAGTCGCGGCCCCAATGCGAAAGGAATGAGTACCGAAACCAGCGCCATCCATGCCCAATCGTCCCAGCGCCATACGTAACACCGCCAGCAACTGACTAGCCGACACTCTCGCACCAGAGGCATGGCAGAAAATCTCACCGCCCCGGACCCCAGCCGACCCACAGAAAGTCCTCCATTCCAGAACCGGGCAAACCGCCCCACCGGACTCATTCAACCACACCCACTTGCCCCTGCCGACCTGATCCGTCTTCGAGCGACCCAGCCAAATCCCCAGACGCCCCGCATCCACACGCACATCCTCAAACAATCTCCCCGCCCCACGTCTCGTGCCCAAAAGTTCAGACACCCGGAAAGCCCCAAAGAACATCCACACCATACACAACCTGAACAGGCCCACCTCAAAACGGTCATAACAACACTCCGGCAACACCCCAACCAGCCGAACCAACAAGTCAAAAGTCTCCGCTTCCCGCAGACGACCCCCCCTGGCCCCTCTCCCGGCCCCACCCCCGCAACATGCGAGCCAACACCACATCCTTGGTGGGGTCAAACCCCAAGAACAACACGCAGTAAAAGGAAATTCCAGCTAACTTCCCAGAGATCGTAGCAGCAGTCAGCCCCCGGTCCATACAGGACAACACATAGCCCCTCAAACCCTCCAGTACAGCCGCCTCCTCACTCACGACACCGTCCACCGTCCAGCCCATAAAAGAACTAAATTCAGACCATGCCAGACGATATGTCCTCCTCGTGGACGGAGCCAACGAACCCTCCACCAGGCCAATCACCCTCACTCCCCCAAGGCCCAGATGCCGGCCGGCAGCTCGGTCTTGCAGGCGTCCGCCCCCGGCGCCAGGTGTCGAAACCGCTGCCACTGCGAACGAGACAAAGCATCCGCAATGTCATTATTCGCCCCAGGGACATGCTTGGACCGAAACACCACATTCAACTGCAGGCACGCCAACATGAATCTGCGCAACAGCCGCAGCACTCGCAGGTCCCGCGCCCTTTGGTTATTAACAAGGTCCACCACCGTCATGTTGTCAACGTGAAAGAGCACAGTCCTGTTCCGAAAGTCCTCCCCCCACACCACCAGTGCCACCAACAATGGGAAGAACTCCAAAAAGGCAATGCTCCTGCCCTGCTTGATCCAGGAGGCCGGCCAGCTCTCCGCACACCACCGACCATCCCAGAAAACACCAAACCCCACTGACCCAGCCGCGTCAGAGAAAATTTGGCATTGCCAGACAGTCCTTTCCACATCAAAATCCAAAGGCACCCCGTTGAAATCCTGCAGAAACGTAATCCAAGTCCTCAAATCCGTCCGCACCCCCAAGGAAATCCTTACTCTGTGATGCGGAAGCACTGCCCCCGACATGGCCATGCCGAGCCGCCTGCAGAACGTCCGCCCTGCCCGCACCACCCTGCACGCAAAGTTAAGGAAACCCAGAAGTTTCTGAACCGCCCGCAAAGGGATCCGCCGTTCCCCCACAGCCCACTCCAGACACGCAAGAATCTCCGTCACCTTAGCTGCCGGCAGGCGCGCCAACCATTCCACCGAGTCTAGTTCGATCCCCAGAAATGTGAGGCAACAGCTGGGACCAGCCGTCTTCTCGGGCGCCAACGGGACTCCAAACTGTACTGCCAAGGCCTGGAAACGCGACAGGGCCCTGCCGCAGTCTCCCGACCCCGCCCTGCCCAGGAAGAGGAAGTCATCCAAGTAGTGGGTGACTTCACGGTACCCACTCACCCGCACCATGACCCACTGCAGAAAAGTGCTGAAAAGCTCAAACAACGCACAGGAGATGGCACACCCCATGGGCAGGACCTTATCCACATAGATGGCTCCCCCGAACTGCATGCCCAAGAGCGCAAAATCAGCCGGGTGAATAGGCAGGAGCCGGAAGGCCGACTTAATGTCACACTTTGCCAACTCCGCACCGGGACCACACGACCGTACCATCCGAACCGCATCGTCCACCGACGCATACAGCACCCTCGAATCCTCTTCCACGATGAAGTCATTCACAGACCGCCCCTCCGGCCACGACAAGTGGTGAATCATCCTGAACTCCCCTTCCTCTTTCTTGGGCACCACCCCCAACGGAGAAACAATCAGATCCGGCAACGGCCAGTCAGTAAACGGGCCTGCCACTCTTCCTTCCGCCACTTCCTTGTCCAATTTTGCCGCCACCACCCCCGGCAACTCCTTCGCCAATCTCAAGTTCTCCGCCCAACGACACTCCCTGGGACCCTGGTAGCCAACCCTGAAACCCTCAGTGAAACCCCAAAAAAGCCGCGCCGCGGCCTCGCGATCAGGATAGCGCGCGAGCCACGGGGCCATCGCCTCCACCCTAACCGGAGTAGGCGCCCTTTGGGCCAGGCTGTCCCCGACCCCTTGCGTTCCGCCACTGCTCGGAGGGGGTGGTGAGCGAGAGACACTGCGTAAGGGGGTGTTTCCCGCTGCACTTCGAGCACTCGTGTTTGAATTTGCAAGGGTACCGCGAGCAGAAACCCCGACTGTAGCTCCAACACACTCCCGTAGCGGGCCCTCCGGGTTTGGGCGGCTGGCCGGACCCAATGGTGCTGGGCACAGTTCCGCTCCCCGCCCCACCCTGGGCGGGCCGCGTCGGAAAAGACCGATACAAAACCGGCAAACCACTGGCCGTATGTGTAGAGGCCGACGAGTGCGAGGACGCCATCCACTGCATCCAAAGCTCCTGATCCACCTCCCCCCAACTCTTCTCCGGATCGGCGCTATCCGAGCACGAAACTCCTCGTCGTAACTCAACCACACAAACCCGCCAAACTGCATCTGGGCCTTGCGAATGATATCCATATACTTGAACAGCGCAATCGCCCGGTCCAGAAACTTTTGGCAATACACGCTGGCAAAAATCAAGAAGGCCGACGTCCAGTTCTCCATAGTTATAGGCACCCTAGGCCGCCTCGTCAACTCCCACTCCTCCTCCTTGGATCCCTCCTTAGCCTGAACCTCCCGATGCAGCAACTTAAACACATCCACAAACTCGTGTTTCCAAATCTTGTCCCTCATTTTCTCCAACAAATGCGACCCCAAAGGCATCGCCAACCCCATGTAAGGCATTTTCTTAGGGACCTTCACCCCCTTCTCATCTTTGCCATCAACTTTGTCCGTCTGCACCCCCAAAGTCACCGACTTACCATCCACCTTCTTACCATCCTCAGGTGGACCGCCTGACGGCGCCCCCCCCTCCCTCACAGACCCGTCCCCCACACCCACAGACCTGCATGTGCGCTTACGGCCATCCCCACCCCGAGGAGCGTCATCCCAAACCGCCCACCAAGCACCCTCACCTGTCAGTGCCTCCGTCCGCTCCCGGGGCCTTCCACCCGATTCCTTGCCACGGACCGCCAAGGATCCCGTCTTCTTCCTCCTGGGCTCGACCTGCAATACACCAAGGTCGTTGTCGCCCGCTGCGCAGCCTACGCCTTCCAGGTCATCCCGCACCTCCCCCTCTTCCAATTCCTCACTCTCATCACCGTAATCCAGCTCAAGCACCGGTTCCAGATTCACGTTATCGCAGGACACATCTTTCACAGCACGCTTCACACCCTTCTGCACACATTCTCGGCCACGCATTGTGGTGGCGCCACGTGCCGAGGTTGCCCGATCCTGCGGAGGAGGGACAGCCGCCGCGGACTGCCCTACTTCTTCCGGCCTGCGTTTTGGAGCCGTGTTGCATCCCGCTAGGCCCCCCTTGCCTCTGCCGACAGCCGCCGGCTTGGAACCCTTCCCGCCCCCCAGGTCGCTCAAACCTGGCGGGCCCCGGCACCATCGGGCCTCAAAGCCGTGCAGGCCGTCCCTGCCCCGGCCGCGCCCCCAGTAGGGCGGGCGGCCGACCCTGCCTTCTTCAATCTAGCCTTCCTAGCCTCCTCTTCCTGCCTTTCCGCCTCCCTCTCCTCTTCAGAGGTGGGGGTTGGGGGACCCTCAATGTCAGGGCCCCAAACTGCACCTTCTCTGGCCCTCGTCTCCTCAGCCCATCTAACCTCCTGAATTTGTTCCAGAATCCGCTCCCCACGAGACCTCTCTTCCCAGGAAACGGAACCCCAGATCGGCGGGGGCGGGCCGTAGCCAAAGAAATCGCCCCCCCCGGGGAAAAAACCCCACCTGCTGAAAACCCTGCACCCAACCCGGGCCACCAATGGGGATCAGAGCGGGCGAAGCGCTCCGGCCCGCCGGAAACCCGGGCGCCAGCGGCCTAACCACGGCCGGGGTGGCAGCCCGGGAACCCCTGGACAAGTCAATAGGGGCCTCCCCTGACGCCCCCCAAGCCCAAGCCCAGCCCCACCCTCCTGCGCTGGGCCATCTTCCAGGCGGACCAACGGCCCAGATGCCCTGTCGCCACCCGGCGACCCCACCACAACCATGGCAGGCCCGGCCGGGTCGCCCGCCTGCCCCTCCCCCTGCACGGCGCCGGCCGGCACCGACAGGGGCCCGCGGAGCGGAAGCGCTGGAGGCGCGGCCATCACGGCCGTACCCGAGGCCCCAGGCAAAAATTCCAGCTGGGGGAAGGGCCGCGCGGAAGTAGTTCTGCGCTTCCCGCCCCGCGCTGTGTCCTTGGGCACACCTCCCCCCCTCCCCACCCCAGACCCCCCTTCCTGGTCCGACTCATCCTCCAAACAGGCGAAAACCGCCGCCCGGACCCCGGCCGAGGCAGCTCTGGTGCCCCTGGTGGCCCCCACCCAGGCTTGATCCATGACCCCAGGCCTAATGAGATCCTCGCGGCCGGCCCTAGCAAGCAGCAACAAGGCCTCACGGACCTGTTCCGCAGGCACACCAGACATCCTACCCAATCAATAGAACAACAAGGAAAAACTAACAACCCCAGCTGCAGTGGAACAGCTCCGAGCAAAAATCCCAAAGTTAGCACTAGGCCTCAACTACGCACTAACTAGCCTCCTTTCGAGCTCCCTCCCGATGGTGCCAGGCGCAGAAAAGAGTAAGATCCCTTCCTCCCCCGCGCTTAAGTACCCACCCCCTAACTCCTCCCCTTCCCCTACCTGGCCTATCCCCTGTGCGAAAGACCCCGGGGAAAGACTAGTCTGCGACTCTGCTTTCCCCGGGGCCCGGCATTCTCCGGCCGAATATATGATTATTCCACGCTAACAAGTACCACGCATGGCATTACCACGCGAATTTTACTTCGCAAGTGGCTTTACCACGCTGCTTTTTAGAACGTAGGATTTTACTTCGAGAAAAAAAAAGTTACGAAACATCTAACGTCCCGTCATTGAAATCTACATAATGATAGTGATAGGCTAAATAAAATAGGTCTAACTGCATAACCCAATACATCGATTTTTAAAACAACAAATTACCTTTGCTTTTTAAATTCATTTTCTTTAATGTGCGCTTAAATATATATATATTTTTAATATAGATTATATTCTTACCTGCACGCCTTTCACCAGGAATGTATGACGTTACAACGAATTCCGTTGCAACGCATGCCTTTACCACGCATGCGTTACAACGGAATTCGTTTTCCACGCTTAACCTTTACCTCGAATATTCCTTTACCACGCATACATTTACACCGGTTTTTGTTGTAAATGTATGCATGGTGAGGGCATACTCTTGATAAAGGTTAAAACTCTCCACTTACATTCCCCCAGCCTCACTCCTTTTATTTACCCTTAACCCTTAATATTTATATATGTATTTTTCTAAAATACCCCTTACCTTTTAACTCTCCTTCCCTCCATCTTCTCTGGTTACGTCGGTCGTACGTCGTTAAGAGGAAGCGGAAGTTACTTTCCGTTTCCTCCATAACGACGTTGATTGCTTCAGCTTCGGTTTTGGCTTTTTCTTCGGCTCCTCAGGTTCGTTTTTTTTTGGGGGGGGGGGGGGAAGACCCCCCCAGCCCCCCTTTTTATCCCAGACCTTTATTTTTTTAATGGGGGAGACCCCCCCAAACACCCCTTCGTTTTTCTTTTCATTTACCACACATGCCTTTACTACGTATTTCGTAGTAAAGGTATGCGTGGTAAACCCTTTCGTTGTAACCACGCATGCGTTGTAGTGCATGCGTGGTAAATGATTTCGTGGAAACGGCTTCGTTGTAGAGGCTGTTTCCCTTTCACCAGCAGCCCTTACTTCTATCCACCATGGAAACAAGCGTCAAAACACGTCTACCAAAATTAAAGAAGGACTTCTATTATGACGTCTTTTGGGAGGCTCTTTCCTTTAACGTCAGAGGCACTGAAATCCTTTTTTTTTAATGTTATTATCCCGCTTGTTTTTTTGGGGGGGGGAGGGGAGACCCCCCCAGCCCCCCCATACCCACACACGTTGGTTGACTGGAAGTATTTTTTTGGGGGGGTGGGGGGGGGGAGACCCCCCTCCAGCCCCCCCAAGCCCACGCAGATCGTACACGCTGGACGACTGGAAGGAACACCACTTGCGTGGTAAAGACGGTCGTGGAAGGCATACGCGTGGAAAAGACGTTTACGTGGTAAGTGCCTCGTAGTAAACGTCACTCGTAGTATTGCCTTCGTTGTAAATGATGTTTCCCCTGTGAATCGTACCACGACTTGGCCTCAGTTTAGTTTGCACCCCTGGCGCCGCCCGCGATCACTAATGCCTCTTGTTGCAGTGCGGTGGGCGCCGGCAGCGAGTAAGCGAGTAATGGGGGGGTCACTGACCGTCCCCACCGGGGTCGCCTCTGGGCCAACGCAGTTTTATATGTGGCCGGCGTTCAGCTGCGCACGAGACAGTGCAGCACGCCGCCATGACCAACTCCTACTCCGTACTCGATTTAAATGGCCCGCCATTCTGCCAGTAGTGTGCTACACTACTTCCTCGGGTGTGACGTGTCAAACTTAAACTGCGGTGCAGCGGGCAGGAAATTACAGCGCCAGCCTGGAGCCAGCACAGATTGTTTATGTTACTTTGTAGCCGCGCTCTCACTCAGCCCACGAGCCGAGAGCAGCGATAAGAATGCATGTATTGAAACTATTAATGAACTAGAGCAGCAGCTCAGTGCTGGCACAGGCTGCAGCACGCTCTTGGACTCGGAGAGCAGCAGGAGCCGTGCATAGGCACCACCGGTGGCGCGAGCTGACAAAGTCGGCAAAATGCGTGACAATGCATTTCAGTGCGGTGTTGCGGAACACCGCACTGAAATGCGTGAGTGTCACACCTGGTGCGTGACACTTGACAGGACTGATAGACGTCTAAAACTCACAATTGTAGCCGGACTCTGATTTACCTCATATTATTAATAAAATGCCGCTATTTCCTCGTCAGGACGGAGGAGCCTTTGAACTGGCAATGACTGAGCCTCAACCATGGATTTCAAGGTATAGGGCAGGCAGTGGCAATTGGGCTGCAACCATGTGGTTTGGTGTCTTTGGGCACTGGTGTCCAGAGGCCTGCCTTATTATAACTGTGCAAATAAGGCCAAGTACAACTTATTCTGCCTCGAACTCTCAGGGTAGCAACGGTAAGCAATCACAGGCTTCTCATGGAGGTGATGTGGCGGGTTTCCAGGTCTGAGCTCAACAGTCAACCCACCGATACAACAAAGTCAATGTCCTGAACAGTGCTTATCTTTGCAAGAAAGGAAGTTCTTTAATCATACAGTTTTACTAAATACTGCATACTTAAATCAATCTGCACAAGTCACTGACTCACGGCACCTATTTCAAGTAGGTGCTACACCTACTCAACTCTGCTTCCTTCCTCCTTGGCGATTTTCCGGTATCTGGGTTCCCTCTTCTCTAACCGCAGTCAAGAGAAGCAGAAATGAGGTTCAGGGTCAGTTTTGGCTACCAATAATTAACAAGCATTGGCATAGCCGATAGATCTCGCCTTTGGGACCTTATAAGTATTTAGCCATGCAGCAAATTTTTCTAGGTAGTACAACATCTACTGTTACTTCACACTCCAACAACTTCCTTCTAGACACTAGCATAAGAGTCCAGCAAACAGAAAAAAATGTGAAAATGTACGTATTAAAAAAAGCCATCTGAAACAAGTGGAAACGATGAGACACCAACTATCAGCTTAATTATGCAAGCGAAAACACATCAAATGTCATGCTTGCAGTTAGTTATGTGTCCAAACATCCATTTGGTAGCAAGTAGCAGGTATACCCCAACTGCCTAGTGCTTGCTATCAAAGGAATCGCTAGTGGGCTGCCTACTGTCAGGATCGCACTGGGATAAAAAATATGCATATGCACCAAAATAAAAATGCACCCTATTAGTGAATCAAATAGCTGTAAAAGTGGCTCACATGTCTGCATCTATAGCAAATTATAATGAAAGTTATCATGCAAAAGGAAAATAATAGACTACTGCCTAGGATATCAGTGCATTGCAGTGACAACAAGCATTTACAATGCAACGGTTTCGCCTTTGCAAAAGTTAGAGCTATTGGCATTGTAAATAACAAAATTTTTATTTATGTGTTGGTTTTGAAAACAGATAAATGGCATTGACATTTACATTGCCAATAGCTTACTCTCTCGCAAATGTGAGACCTATTGTACCCTACTGGACGAGCTCAGCAGACAGCAATTACTACCAGACACACACACACACAGCCAGCCACACATACCCAGAGCCACACACACCCACCCAGAGCCACACACCCAGAGCCACACCCACACCCAGAGCCACACACACACCCAGAGCCACACACACACACAGAGCCACACACACAGTCACACACACAGAGTCACACACACACACACACAGAGCCACACACACCCAGAGCCACACACACACCCAGAGCCACACACACACCCAGAGCCACACACACACCCAGAGCCACACACACACACACACACCCAGAGCCACACACACCCAGAGCAACCCAGAGCCGCACATCCAGAGCCACACAACCACACCCAGAGCCACACACACACCCAGACACACACAGAGCCAGAGCCACACACACACAGAGCCAGAGCCACACACACACACACACCCAGAGCCACACACACACACACACCCAGAGCCACACACACACACACCCACCCCCACACACACACACACACACCCAGAGTGCCACACAGACACAGAGCCACACACACACACACACACACAGAGCCACACACACACACCCAGAGCCACACACACACACCCAGAGTGCCACACAGACACACACACCTCCAGAGCCACACACACACCCAGAGTGCCACACAGACACACACACACCCAGAGCCACACACACACACCCAGAGCCACACACACACACCCAGAGCCACACACACACACCCAGAGCCACACACACACACCCAGAGCCACACACACCCAGAGCCACACACACCCAGAGCCACACACACCCAGAGCCACACACACACACACACCCAGAGCCACACACACACCCAGAGCCACACACACACCCACACCCAGAGCCACACACACACACACACCCAGAGCCACACACACACACACACACCCAGAGCCACACACACACACACACACCCAGAGCCACACACACACACCCAGAGCCACACACACCCACCCAGAGCCACACACACACCCACCCAGAGCCACACACACACCCACCCAGAGCCACACACACACCCACCCAGAGCCACACACACACCCACCCAGAGCCACACACACACCCACCCAGAGCCACACACACACCCACCCAGAGCCACACACACACCCACCCAGAGCCACACACCCACCTAGAGCCACACACACACCCACCCAGAGCCACACACACACCCACCCAGAGCCACACACACACCCACCCAGAGCCACACACACACACACACCCAGAGCCACACACACACCCACCCAGAGCCACACACACACACCCACCCAGAGCCACACACACACACCCACCCAGAGCCACACACACACCCACCCAGAGCCACACACACCCACCCAGAGCCACACACACCCACCCAGAGCCACACACACCCACCCAGAGCCACACACACCCACCCAGAGCCACACACACACCCAGGAGAGCAAGCACAGCGACCAGGAGATTAGGTGTAGGGCGGAGGACAAACCAAACAAGCAGAGCAAGAAGTGCGAGAGGGGAATGGGATGAGAGATGAGAGGTGCAGGGAGGCAATGTAAGTTCGAAGTGAGAGGGGTAGCAAATGGGAACATCAGGGGACACTGTAAGGAGAACGGTTAGGATAAGAAAAAGGAGAGTGAACTGGAAGAGAGGGAATGCAGCGCAAAGGATTTGATGGGGTCTGGGTGGAGACATGAAGGAAAGAGAGATCAAAGGGAGGGAAGGGAAAGAAGAAAATGATACGGCACGAGACAAGAGTAGGGGATGAACTAGAGAGGAAAAGGGGGAGAAGTATGGAGTAGAGTCACAGGCGGTGAAGGGAGGGAGGGAGTGAAAGAGGAGGGGGAAGGCAAGGAGAATGGAGGGAAAAGGGAGGAGGAAGTGATGGAAGAGTGCAAAAGGAGGGAGAGGCGAAGGAATAGAGGTGATGAGGGAAGAATATATAAAAATAAAAGTTTTCTTGCACACTGTGTTCATGGAATCAAGAATCTGCCATCATTCAAACTGTAATACGATGGTATCTCCTATTTAATTATAACACCACTGTGAGAAATGAGAACACTGCAGGACAGCAGATACTTTCACTACTATAGCAACATGTTCAAATAAAGTTTGAATGTAGGAAGTATGTAAGGTTTATTCTTCAGACTTTATTAATCTCCATTGTATTACTCTTATGTAATGTGAAAATAATTCAGTGCAATTCATTCACCTAAAGCGACCTTATGGTGGTGTGTTTTGGGACTTGCTCTTGTGCTTTGTGGCAGCTGTTGGTTGATTGATCACGTTTAATGAATTTTCATTAATAGTGCTCACTGCAAAGTAAATCACTTTGAGTCCGTCACAGTAAGAAAAGACAACCAAGGCACAGGGTGACAGAACAATCCAAGTATCACACAATTTGGTGCGATCAGAAAGCTAAGATTTAAGACCCAAGCCTCTGTTGCTGAAGTCACCAATAAACTTATCAACGCTGCGTACCGCACGTATGATCAATGCTCACACAAGTGCATGTACACAGCGAGAGATCTCAGTTTCCCTGTGTGTGCCCATTAGGTTTTCTTCGGAGGAAGGGAACCAGAGGGCTTGCTGGTCACCCGGTGTTAAAAGGAGGGAAAAGAACCTTACTTGTTTGAAGGACCCTCACTTACCACTAGTTGGTGACATGCTTCATCATTGGGTCCCTGCTGGGGTGACCGAATGTCTCCCCAGCGTGCTACGACGCCTGGTTACAGCGGAGCAGGATGTGGTGAGTGCCCAAATTAGGAGGTGACTAAACGTGAAAGTGTAAGTGTTTTAATATTAAAAAATGCAGAGGTTGTGCCTTTACAAAAATCTTTAATAATGGCCAACCTGCATTGAATAAAAACAAAGTGGGCGGACTCCTCCGGTTCTTAGTTAAGGAACCGGAATCCTAATCAAAAGTAAGAGTTGGTCAACATGTTTCTGCTGTCAAATTGCATTTAGCTCAGCATTCTTCAGGACCTACAAGAAAGTCCTCCGGTGGTGTATGCGCGCTAAGGCGTACCCTCCCGGGACCTATGCAGACCTATGCTAGAAAGTCAACGAATGACTTGATGAATTCATAGCAACTGTATGGTGGTTATAATAATACAAAAAAGAGACTTTGTTCATGCAAATCGAGACTGGCAAGGGTAAAAGATACCAGTATTCAAGGCCAGTAGTGTAAGTGTTAAAATATTACAGCCGATGATAAATAGTAAAAATGATATAGATCACGAGAAGCTGAAGTCGGCTTAAACAAACAACATACTGACATCAGTAATTGGCAATGTTTAGGTGAAACCTAAAAAAGGAAGGAAAACTGAGCCTCTATAACACCAACAATGCCTCAGAGCACCACACCTAAATAAATGTTGTGCAACCCGCAAACTAAAATGAGGCCAATACACTGTTGAAACTAATGCACAAGAGAGGGAATGAAGGAATTAGTTACTTACCTGTACACTATAGTTCTCCAGTATTATCTTTCATAGATTCACATGCTTGTATCTTCCCCGTCGTCATGGTGGGAGTCTCACGGTAACAGAATGACCAAAGCAGTATCATAGAGAAGAAAACTGCATAGAAAAGCCCATAGGGACTGTAGCATTTGGTAACCAGACCATCTCATTATTTGGTCCAAAAGTCAGTTAATCAGCATTGCTGCCCTGCCCTCACACTCCCCAGCAGAAGCTTCCTGCCTCAGATTTCCGTTCCTGAGTGAGAGACATGGATAAATACAGAGAACAGGTTCTGCCTGAGAAACGGGGAGGCGGGCGGGCGCATGTGAATCTATGAAAGATAATACTGGAGAACTATAGTGTACAGGTAAGTAACTAATTCCTTCTCCAGTATTACATCTTTCATAGATTCACATGCTTGTATCAGATTAGTAAGCAGTGCTCACAAAATTTGTAGCGTTTCCAGGACAGGACCCAGAAGGAAGTTCTGCAGCAAGGCAATGATATAATAATACATATCAAAAATAACACCATATATGCAGATATATATATATATACATGTTCAAACATAAATGAAAATACTGTATAGAAATAAAAGTATACCATCAAATCATACCTTACTGAAATAGGCGTTTCAGAACAGCTTGTCCCACTGCCGTGTCCTCTTTCCACGCAGTGTCTAGACAGTAGTGTCTTGTAAATGAATGCACGCTCTTCCACGTTGCTGCTCTGCAGATGTCAGTCAGCGACACTCCTGCGAACAAGGCCATTGAAGTCGCCATCTTCCTTGTGGAATGTGCATTCACTTTAGAACAGAGCGGCTTACCCGCTTTCTCGTGACATTTCAGGATAGCTGATGATATCCATCTGGCAATACTCAGTCAGGACAGAGGAAGGCCTTTCCTTTGACCTTCGAATGCAATAAATAATTGTTTGGATTTGCGGAATGTCTTTGTCCATTCAATGTAGAACTTTAGGCATCTAGAGATGTCCAGAGAGTGCAATGCCCTTTCTGCTTCCGATGAGGGATTGCTGAAAAAGGTAGGCAAAATGAAAGGCTCATTGAGGTGAAAAGACGTAGGAACTTTGGGAATAAAAGTTGGATTTGTCCTTAATATAACCCTGTCCTTGCGAAATTGTAAAAAGGGCTATTCCACTGAAAAGGCCTGAATTTCGCTAACCCTCCTTGCTGATGTCAGCGCAAGCAGCAGGGCTGTCTTCCATGATAGGAACTGTAAGTTTGTTTTGTGTATAGGCTCGAAAGGTGGCCTCATAAGTTGTGACAGGACTGTATTGAGGTGCCACGGCACTGGTGGGCGCCGGATGGGTGGAAAAGCTCTAAAAAGTCCTTTGATAAATTCCTTTATTATCCTGGAAGACCAGAGAGATGGCTCGTTTGGCTTCCTCCTGAAACGTGATATTGCTGCTAAGTGCACCTTCACCGAGGCATGCGACAGGCCTGCCTTAGATAGTGACAGCAGGTAAGGTAGAATTCCTTCGGGGTGTACTGCTAACGGATGTAAGTTTTGACTGTCGCACCAGTGGCAGAAACGGGTCCATTTCGCTGCATATGTCTTGTTTGTTGACATAGCTCTGGCTTGCGAGAGAATATGCCTGCATTCCTGCATAATGTTTAGATCTTGGAATTCCCGCTCATGAGGTTCCATGCTGACAATTTTAGCGATTGCAGATCCGGATGCAGAATCTGACCGTCTTTCATGGAGATGAGGTTCTGGAATGTCGGAAGCTGGATCCTGCTGCCCTTCGACATCTGAAGTAGTTCTGAAAACCACGCCTGCCTCGGCCAGGCTGGTGCTATCAGTATGACATGGCACGGTTCCAATCTCATCTTGCGAAGTACTCGCGGTATGAATGGGAACGGGGGGGGAACACGTAGGCAAACCTTCCTGTCCAGTCCATGTGGAATGCATTTCCCCTGGATCCTTGCTGATGGTACCTGGACGCAAACTGAACGCACTTTGAATGGTCTCTGGTTGCGAACAAGTCTAATGTGGGAGTGCCCCACCTTTGAAACATGTTGTGAAGCTGAGTGTCGTGCAGTTCCCACTCGTGCGTCACGTTGGAAGTGCGACTCAGGGCATCTGCCCTTACGTTGAGGACTCCCTGTATATGTTGTACTTGAATTGAAATGCCGTTGTTTATCAGCCATTTCCAGATTCTTTGCGCCAACGTCGACAGCTGTTTGGATCTTGTTCCACCCTGTTTTAGCAAGTAAAACATAGTCGTGGTGCTGTCCATTTGAATAAGTACCGACGATTGGCGTATCCTGGGAAGGAATGCTTGAAGCCCCAGAAACACCGCTTTGAGCTCCAACATGTTTATGTGAAGCTGTGCTTCCCAGTCTGACCAAAGGCCCTGAATCTCCAGCTCTTGAAGATGCGCACCCCATCCTTTCAGCGAAGCGTCCGTTGTCATCACGTAGTCGTGATCTTGAGGCATAAAGTGCAAGCCCTGGTCCAAGTTCTTCTGAACCTTCCACCATGACATGGCTACCTTCATACGGCTCGTGATGGTAATTCGATCCTCGAAGGTTCCTTTGGACTGAATCCACTGCTCGTCCAGTTGTTCCTGCAAAGGCCTCATCCGAAGACGGCAGTTTGGTACCAGTGGGATGCGGGATGATATCATCCCCAACATGGACTTGTACATTCTCACAGAAGTGGACCTTTTTGTCTGGAGTGACGTCGCGAGACCCATTATCTTTCTCATTCGGTCTTTGGAGGATAGGCCTTCACTGCTCTGGTGCATATCCATGCCCCTAAGAATTGGATGCCCTGGGCCGGAGTTAGCGAGGATTTCTCCAAGTTGGTCCTTAGACCCAAGCGCTGAAAAAGCCGAATGCAGGACTGTAGAGATCTTGTTGCCTCTCTGAATGATGGACCTGTCACCAGCCAGTCGTCCAGATATGGGTAAATGTAATGCCCTTGCAATCTTAAGTGGGCTGCCACCGGGGCCATGCACTTGGTGAACACTCTTGGGGCCGATTTGAGGCCGAACGGCAGTACTTTGAATTGAAAGTGGCGACTCTCCACGATGAATCTTAAATATTTCCTGTGCTTCCGATGAATGGGAATATGGAAGTACGCATCCATGAGATCCAAAGACGCCATGTAGTCTTTTTCCTTTATCAGTTGTAGGATCTCTTGCAACGAGAGCATTCTGAAGGGTATTTTCTTTATGTATTGGTTCAGATCCCTCAAATCCAATACCTGTCTCCATTTCAGGGTTTGTTTCTTTTTGATGAGGAAGAAATGCAAATAGAAGCCTTTCCCTCTGAGATGTGGCGGCACTTCTTCTATGGCTCCCTTTTGCAGAAGCGAGTGAACCTCCTTCTGCATTTCCTGACGATGTTGGTTGAGCCTGAGCACTGGGGGATGATCTGGTGGCATTTCTACAAATTCCAGAGTATGACCCCTGCTTATGACATCTAGAACCCATTTGTCCGATGTTATGGACATCCAGTTGTTGAAGTATTGAGACAGATAGTGGTCGTTTTCCGGGATCTGCTGTGTGGGGAGCGCCGGCCTGAAATCATTGACATCTGTTAGACTGTTGATTCTTCCCTCTGGTGTTTGGTTTGCCTCTAGACTGCTGCTGGTAAGAGGAGTTGGAGGACCTGTACTGGTTGTTGGCATTGTATTGTCGATATCCCTGTTGGTTATAAGGTTGATATCGATTGGTCTGAAAAGAGTATCTTTGATTGAATTGACCTCTTGCACCCCTTTTACGAAAGGACTGAAACCTTCCCTGTTGAAGGGATCCCAGCGCTCTAGCTGTATCCGTGTCAGATTTTATGCCTTGCAACGCCTCGTCTATATGTTTCCCAAATAAATTTTCGCCATCAAAAGGCATATCGACAATCTTTACCTGCAATTCCGGGCGAAACGATGTTGCTTTAAGCCATCCTTGCCTGCGAAGCGAACCTGCCCCAGCCATCTGTCTGAAGGCCATAGACGAGACATCCATGGCTATGTCAATTGATTCGGCAGCAGACCTAGCTCCATCTTTAAGGATGGCCGCCGCTTCCTCCTTCCTATCTTCCGGTAGCGCAGATAGTATGGGTGCAAGATCGGACCACATTTGCCTGTTGAAACGGCTAATAAGGGCCATTGCATTGGACGCTTTAATAGTAGAGGCTGCCATGACCGCAAACCTCTTACCGGCACCGTCCATTCTCCGTCCTTCCTTGTCTGGTGGCACCAAGGAAGTAGCCACCGGGTTTTTAGAATTCCTCTGCGCCGCCTGCGTCACAACTGACTCCGGTCTGGGGTGCCCTATAAGACAGGCTGCTGCAGACTCTGGCGCTCTGTACTTTTTTTCAATTCGAGGAACAGAAACCGCTATGGAAGCCGGTGTTTTTAAAATCTTTAGGCCCTCTTCCCAGATATGAGGGATAATAGGTATTGAACGAAGCGATCTTTTGGCATCGTCCTTGAAATCATACAAGAAACATTCCGTCTCCTGAACTTCCACATCCAAATTGAACCTCTTAGCCGCTTTCTCCATGATATCATGGAAACCTCCTATGTCTTGAGGAGGGGAGGTAGACTGTAGTGGGATAGGTGGCGGGGCCCATGGCAAAATGTAATCATTTCATTCCTGCCCGAAGCATCATGAACAAGTTCTCCTTCTTCAGGTTGTTCATCCTCGTCGGATTCTGTTAGGTCATCCCTTATAGTAATTACTGGCGGTGATCTCACCACTTGTTCTTGTGAGGCAGAGCTTGTTTTTGGGGGCTGTGAAGAAGGCACCTGCGTAGATGGTTGAGAGGTGTTTGCCTCTGGGAAACGACGGTAGTAGTCGTTTATCATGAACCTAAGGTCAAGTCAAGTCAAGTCAAGAGATTTATATAGCGCACTACATACCCATAGGGTCTCAAGGCGCTTGAGGAAGGGTGGGGAATTACTTGTCGAATATCCAAGTTTTAAGTTGCTTTCTGAATGCTAGGTGGTTCCGAATAAGGCGAAGGTGAGTGGGAAGTGAGTTCCAGGTTTTAGCTGCCAGGTAGGAGAAGGATGTACCTCCCATGGTGATTTTGTTGATGCGAGGTACAGTGGCAAGGGCTTGGTTGGAGGATCGTAGCTGACGGGAGGGGTGTAGAAGGACAGTCGTGTGTTGAGGCATTCGGGTCCAAGTTCGTAAAGTGCTTTGTATCCATTCCAGTGCTTTTCCTTGGATTCCGACATTTCTGAGGCGCTGTAGAAGGGTGCTATGACAGACTGTGTCGAAGGCAGCGGAGAGGTCGAGGAGGATGAGGGCGACTGTGTCTCCATTGTCCAGTAGAGTTCGAATGTCGTCTGTTGCTGCGATAAGTGCGGTCTCAGTGCTGTGTTTGGCTCGGAAGCCGGACTGTGAGGAGTCGACGTTCCTCACCGGAAGAACCCAGAGAGTCCGCCTCCCACCATTCAAGTCAGAGGCCTCTGAAGTCATCTGCGGCGTGCCACAAGGATCGTCACTCAGCCCCACCCTCTTCAACGTATACATGAGCCCCCTTGCGGCTATCGCTCGCCAACACAATCTCAACATCATCTCCTACGCTGACGACACTCAACTGATCCTCTCACTCACCAAAGACCCTAACACCGCCAAAACCAACTTACACGAAGGAATGAAAGAAGTAGCCGAGTGGATGAAGCACAGCCGTCTGAAACTGAACTCAGACAAAACAGAAGTCCTCATCCTAGGCACCTCCCCCTCCGCCTGGGATGACTCTTGGTGGCCAGAGGCCCTTGGAAAAGCACCCATCCCGACGGACCACGCACGGAACCTGAGCGTCATCCTGGACTCCTCACTCTCGATGACCAGACAAGTCAACGCTGTTTCATCATCCTGCTTCAACATTCTTCGCATGCTCAAAAAAACATTTCGCTGGATCCCCACCGAAACTAGAAAAACGGTCACCCACGCACTGGTCACGAGCCGCCTGGACTACGGAAACACCCTATACGCCGGTACCACTGTAAAACTCCAGAAAAAACTCCAACGCATCCAGAACGCTTCAGCCAGGCTCATACTAGACATCCCGCGTAAAGAACACATCTCTGGTCACCTGAAGAACCTCCACTGGCTCCCCGTAAATAAGAGGATTAGATACAAGAGACACAGGTATGGAAACCGTCTCCTGCCGCTCTTCCTCACGTGATTCCTCTTGTTGCTCCTCCTCCTCATTATAATCACCAGAGTCTTGAAAAGACTCGTATCTGGAAGATTGAGTTCTGTCCTTGAAGGAATATACTTCTTCCCAGCTTCAGATAAAGAGTCAGGACACGGACGAAGAAGGACTGTAGGCGGCACCTGAGGACTCCTCTCCATCTGAGTCCTGCTCTAACAATGAAGAAGGTGGTAAAGGCGAAATCTGCGTCCATGAAGTGAACTCCGCAGATTTGCTGATAGTTGCCGAACCCCTAGTTGACTGAAAAGACCGAATAGATATCATGGTCTTCGACTGTGGCGATTTGAAAGCTTTCGCAGTTGACAGAATGATTTTCATCGACGGTGTCGTCGACGAGACCATAGTCGATGGAGCTTTCGTCGACGGAGCCTTCGTCGATGGGACCATCGTCGACGGGGCCCCCGTCGACATCCTCGACGTCGAACCTGTCGTCGACGAAGTCGTCGTCGGTCTCGTTGTCGACAGTGAAATCTTACTCGTCGACGTTGTTGTCGTCGACGTTGTCGACGTCGACGCAGCTTTAGATCCTATCGTCGACGAAGCCGTCGTTGTCGACGAAGTCGTCGTCGACGGTGAAGTCGTCGACGGAGCTGAAGGCTTCACCACAGATTTTGGAGCAGAAGCTAGGGAACTGGTCGATGGAGCAGACCCAGACCCTTTCAGACTTGACAGCTTCTTCAGAGGAGTAATAGGAAGAGAGGATGTTGCTTTCTCTTTTGTTTTACTCTTTTTAGGCTCCACTTTCTCCTCAGAAACAGAGGCCTTTCTCTTCTTGGGTGTCATTTGAGAAGATTCCCCCCCAGAATCTGAGCCTGATGTGGCCTTCTTCTTCTTAAGCCATAACAGCAAGCGAGCCTCTCTGTCTCTAAGAGTTTTGACAGAGAAGGTTCTACAGTATTTACAATCCTTAGCAACATGTTTAGGATGAAGACAGTAAAGGCAGTCCTTGTGTGGGTACTCAGAGTAAATCCTGGCCTTCCCACAGGATCTGCAAGGCCTGAACAGCCTCTTTTTAGAGCTGTCAGCCATAATGAAGAAAATAGGTACATACAATACCTTAATCCAGAAGACAGGAAAATAGATTCCAAAAGGTCAAAAGTTCACTCAGGAACAGTAAACTGAGCAGAGCTCAGGGAGACTCCTTTCTCACACGAAGGCGGTTGGAAATCTGAGGCAGGAAGCTTCTGCTGGGGAGTGTGAGGGCAGGGCAGCAATGCTGATTGGCTGACTTTTGGACCAAATAATGAGATGGTCTGGTTACCAAATGCTACAGTCCCTATGGGCTTTTCTATGCAGTTTTCTTTTCTAGGATACTGCTTTGGTCATTCTGTTACCGTGAGACTCCCACCATGACGACGGGGAAGATACAAGCATGTGAATCTATGAAAGATGTAATACTGGAGAATGCCCGCTGCCAACAAAAGAGGTAAACTGAAGGCATCCCAGCAGCCTAAAACTTATCGGCGGGACCCAAGCAAAGGCTTGCGCGAGGGGGAACCTGTGCCATGAAAAACACTTTCTGTCTGACATTATCACTGCGCCCAAGCAGCCATTGGTATGGGAAAGGTGGAAGAAGGCATAGAGTCAAGCCCCCAAAATGCCCACAGCGCCCAAGCAGCCATCTTAAATCTGAACTCCTGCCCAGCCGACTAAGCAGAAGTTGCAGACCAGCTACCATGTGGGAAACGCACCGCCCAGGCAGCCACTTCCTAAAAATCTCCTTGCAGACGCAATCAAATTACAAAGATGCTGCGGCGCAAGAGGAGCTGCTCATGAGAACTGGGGCGCCCACATATCAAAACAAAAAGTTGTGTATTTAATAACGGAACCACAACTAAAATAACAAGCATTTACAAGGGACCGGAGACACGGACAGCGGGAGGGGGCCTGGAACGGGCACACGGACAACGGGAGGGGGGAGGGAACGGGCACACGGACAGCGGGAGGGGGGCAGGAACGTGCAAACAAACATTCACAACACGGAGCATGTAGAGACGACAGCAACGAAACACACAAAAACGTAAAACAAACAAGGAGACAACATGAGACGGGATAGACGAGACGAGGTACACGTACAAACACGGGGCATGTGTTAGAAACAAACAGAAACATTCACAACAAGGGGCATGTGGAGACCACAGCAAAAACACACACAAAGACGTAAACAAACAGGGAGACGACATGAGACAGTAATTATAAACAAAATGCTGCTTACCTGATCGGAAATAACAACAACTTCCTGCCAACTTAAATCTCACCGACCACTCCAGCTAAAGGCACTTCCAAAAAGACGAAAACAACACGGTGTAAAAAACAAACAAAAAAAAAAAAACACCCGCCCACCGCCGCAATGACGTGCTAATAGGGGCTGAATGAGAAAATAAATAAATTAATTAATTAAATAAATAATAAAAAATAAAAAAATAAAAAAATAAAAAATAAAATAAAAATCGCCGGAACGCCCACGAGTCACCTCGCAGAATGACGGACGCCTCTCTCTTCCAATGGCTATCCTCCATTTATGGAGCTAGCCAATGGAAGACAGAGGCGGGACAAAGCCCACATACTGTAAAACAAAAGATTTCGCCTGTGCAAAACGACCTAAAAAGGACACACATTTATGTCAGATTCAGAGAGGACTATATTTATTGTATATCATGTATTACCATTAAAGAGAGGTATACTAAGTTTGCAATGTCCCTCTCTGTGACATTACTGCACACTGCCTATGTTAATTTGCAAACCCGCTGCCCAAAACCTATTTTTTTTTGTTTAGGGTGTGTATCCCCTAGACTCTGCATTTTAGTACTTGCTGTGTTCATTGTATGCATGGACTTAAATATACCAAAGCGCTGTTAAAAGCCTTAAATTAGCGAACGTGTCACAAATTGTGGCTTAAGTGAGGGCGGAAGTGAAGTGGTCAATTAATACACCAACCTCGTTGCACTCACACTTCCTTGCAGGCTTGTTCAGAGTCCAGCACAGTCCCTCTCACATGCTTCATTTCTGAAGGGAAGCCAACCATAGCAAACCTGGGAGGGAGCCTCTTGGTCCAGTAATCTTTGCAGGGCTTGGGTTACTGTTGACTTGTGATGCAGGCGGCACGTCTACTGTAATGGTGAGGAAATAGTCTGCATGTGAGGTGAGACAGTATTGTTACTTTCAGTTCTCACACTCAATTAACAATATTTTTCTTTATGTTACCTGCTTTTTATGGTTTCCCTGACAGTGCTCTGTTGTTGACCCATGGTTCCTGCAGTCAGCAGATGATTACTTCCCAAGTTCGTGGGCTCTGCCAGAGGCAAAGTAATTAGAGCTGGCTCACAAACTTTTGTGTATTTTCAAGTTTATGAACAGGTTCATTTTCACTGCTTCATTCGCATTCCAGAGGCGTCAGAGGCAATTAGCTCACTGGGTCACCTTTGGTTACTCAGCGAGTCAGTTTCATTTTTGCAACATTTCTTCTGTCCGCCTGTTAATTTCTAAATGCACGATGACAATTGAGCAGAAAAGATTCTTTCGGTTTCTCTTGCTATGCCAGTGCAGTATTTTGCAAGCGTCTTGAGAGTTGTTACAGGGTGTGAGCATTTTGAAGGGCAGCCATTATTAAAAAATAAACCAGCAGAGCAGCCAGGCTCTACCCTGCACCCTCCTCCAATGGCAGCGCCATAGCAAGGAGAGGGCGAAAAGAAAAAGTAGTGCAGTTAAAGAAAACATATGGCCCATATCGAAAGGATCCATGTAGCATGGGCAGTCCGTAGGTGGGAAAAATGTACACTATTCACCAACGAAATCTATGGAAGTAGTAAAGGCAGACCAAGCAACCAATGAAAAGCGGTGGGAGTGTTTAAAAGTCACAGATGGAATACAGCATGCCTCGGAGTAGCGCATGCGTGCTGCCTCTAGGCAAGACCTAAAAAGTTTGCATAGTCCTAGTCTAGGATAGGTGAGTTTGCAGGTTTCCATTCTGCTGCCTTCATGCACCCAGAGCGACTCTCCGGCACACTCGACAGAGCCACAGAGAACCCGCAAGTCCATAACAAAGTACATTACAGAGCTGGCTGCGGACCACATTTAGTAGCATGTCGGTCCAGCCTCTCTTTAAAAGGTCATAGTGCTGGGCCCTAAAGGTATGAGATTGAAATGAAGAGAGGATACCTCAAATGGAAGCGAGTCACTTTATGGTATCATAAGATAACTCCAAACAGCGACTGCCAACACCTCCCGCAACTCCTTTCCTGTTAACCCCAACCTAGAACCAGAAGCGGCTCCTCCACTAAGGCAAAGAGCGACCCCCCCCCCCCGCAAGCACTTTAAAAAAGGAGAAAAATAAAACGATAATAAAACTGGTTTTAAACCAGTTTTATTATCGTTTTATTTAGCTTGTGCCCTGGCTTGCGGGTGGTGACAGACTCTGAGAGGAGTGTTTTCCACTGCCTTCATTGCACATGTAGATTTGGCCGGCCATCTAAAGCCGGCAAAACCCACATGTGCAGTGAAGCTCTCTCCAACCCAGCTGCATTGCTGGGTTGAGGAACATGCAGGCACAGACACCCAGTCTGTCCTGGAGCGCAAATCATCGGTGCTCAGGCCAATCCTGAAGCTGCTCTTGCATTAGAGCAGCTTCAGGATTGGCTGCAAGTCAGGCTGGGAGCCTGTGCCTGCAGTGAAGATGAGCAGACAAGCGTGACGCGATGCTGGAGGGCAGCAGGTAAGGTACGTTTTTTTTTCCTGTTGGGCTCCATCGTCCCCCATTCCCTCCACCCCCTCCCAGTCCCCTTTTTACGAGCAGCATGAGCCTAGAACCCAGGTACATTCTGTCCTTTCTAAAGAATGCAGTGCCCGGCACAACATATCCGGCCTCTTTGTCAACTGAAAAATGTATAAAAACAAAACATGTCAACAAAAGAAATTCTAAAACAATGAAGTAGGCTAGGAAGACTCATTTAAATAATTGGAACTTTTAAATAGAAATAAAAAAATATACAGGGGAGACAAATCAATACACAACCACATACCATTAAATAAGATTGAAAGAAAGCCAGCACAGAAGTTCAAACCATAACATAATCCTTAAAGCGATCAGGTACACGTTTTAAGAATGCTAACCGCACGGGTTGTATAAGCTCCCCACTCTCCGCACCATCATCGAATTCCATACGATTCCAAATAATTCCACTTTATCCTTGGGAATCACCACCACTATCATTATTCCAGACACGCCCATCATCAGTGCTGTAAATGGACCACCAAATAGAACATAAAGGGGGTGGCTAAGGTTAGGAGACAAGCATTAAATTTGAGATTTTCTTAGTGTGAAACTGTGCACAATAATGCAACACCACTTCTGCAATCTGTAGAGTATTCTTTTTGTCTATGTATGTATTGTTAAATTCATATAATTTCACAGATATTGCCATGCACCCACACTTATGTCCACTGACATTTGATAAACCATGGAAATGTTTCTTTATTAAAATATTTGACATGATCTTAAACGTAGAAATGTCCCAGATTAGCTCAAAAGCTCACACAAACCCACACTCCCAGATATTCACAAAGTGGTATTCAAGCAAAATAAACGTGCACAGATACTCACACAGAATGGTACTGATACATGCCACATTTCAATACTTCGCTTCTCCATGTCTACTGCACAACAAGGTTACACTACTTTAACAACACAGCTCACCAACTCACTCTCAACCATCATCTCCACCACCTACACACACACCCCCCAATCGAAATGCCTTCTTAGTCTGCTGAATGAGAAACACAATACAGAACAGCTACACAATTGCTATCCTCATACAGCTAATACCAACACAAAGACACCTGTTACAAGCCCACAAAATACTGCTCATTCTTTTACAAAACAAGTAAACACTATCACCAAAGCACATTCTCTAAACTTTCTACTTTCTAAAAACAAACATTACATCTACGACCTTCTCACTGACCCAAAACCTGATATACTATTCATAACTTAATCATGCTTGGGAAATGATATGGCTCCAAGCCTGCATGAAGCCATTCCTTCAAACTATCACACAAAATCGTATAGGCAAAAGAGGAGGTGGCCTAGATGTTGTGTTCAGGCAAACATTACATATCACTAAAGCGGACGACATCTCTATACAAGGTTGTGAGGCCCTTTTCACCAGATACAATCCTACACCATCTTCCTCCTATAACTTCCTCCTCCTTTACAGACACCCAATATGCCCTATCAGAAATCAATCAATCCTTGCCTAGACGCATTGAACCGGATTCAGATCATCCACAAATCCATACACATCGCTGGACACATCCTAGATGTCATTTTTGCAAATACAAAACTGGTTACCTACAAACAATGACTCCACTGATGAGGTCAAACCAACATTTGCTTGGTTTCCAACATAAAACACCACAAAGCAAAGCACCTAAAACCACCTTTGCTGCATCCACCTGTCGACAGTGGAACAAACTCAATTTGGAACACTTAGAAACCCAACTAACATTCAGTACAGATCTAGATACAATAAGTTTTGGTAAATAACTATATTAGTGGCTACAGGAAGCTTTTGGTATCCTAATACCACTAAAAACGACACATCAGAACAAAAGAAAACAGGCAACTTCGAGAAATACAGAGATAAAGAGATAAAACCACAAATTAGAAAACTGCAAGATGCCTGGCTCAAAACAAACACCAATCAAGATAAACTTCTGTTAAGTTTTTGTAGGCGATTATACAAGTCAGTGATCAGAAAAGGTACTATTCAGACAGAATTCTAAATGCTAAATATGCAAATAAAGAATTCTATGAAATTCTTAATGAATTTTGTAAATTAAATTGCCTAGAAGGAGCTCATCCCATTACTCAAGATTTCAGACCAACTGGAAAATCATTACACGGCCAAAGCAGACACGTTGGGCCCATACTTAAAACAAAGACAAAAGCACCAGCACCAACCTTTTTCCAAAATCACAATCCAAGAATACTCTAACACAGCCTCTCCATTTCTTCCAACGCCAAAGTAGGCAAGCCTGCCGGCAGCCCTTCTAACCCTCGTCCACCACAAACCTTCAAGACAATTCTTCTAACAACCTCTGCTGCCACAGCAGTAAGAAGAAGAAATCATCAACAATTCTTTAACTCCACAAATATTTCCAGAAGAACTCAAAAAAATCATACATACACCCATTACTAAAGAAAACAAACCTGGACCTGCTGAACCCCGATAACTACAGAGATTACAAATAGACCTTTCCTGGGCAAACTGGTAAAAAAGAGCAGCATTCGCCCAGATGTCACAATTCATTGAAGATAATGCCATACTTTCAGACTTCCAAATGGGATTCCGTCCAGGAAAAGGCACAGGATTTGCCCTCGCTGCTTGCCATCTGGGATGACCTGAAGAACACAGTTGACCACAACGGAGTTGCGGCGCTACTACCACTCTTGTACTTCTTGGCTGCCTTTGACACAGTTGACCACGACGCACTGATGCAAAGACTCTATAAAGCCGGCATAGAGGGGACTGCTCTAGAGTTGATCACATCCCACCTTCACAACAGACCTAATGTCATCCATACCCCCCTTCTCATCCAAACTGTACTTCACAAAAGCAGGAGTCCCTCAAAGCTCCATCATATCGCCCATGCTTTTCAACATCTACATGAAGTAATTACCGGCACAAATAAATCAATTTCACCTCACTACGCAGATGACACGCAAATACTCTTTCAACTGGAATGCTCTAAAGACATTGAAAACTCATTAATTTTCTCTTGTCTCAGAGCAGCTGTGAACCAATGGATAACATGGAGCCATCTCAAATTGAATGCTTCCAAAATGGAAATACTCATGTGTGGTGAGTGAAAAAATTATGACCCGCTCGCCACCTGGCTTGAGGATCTGGGAACACAGCCTACAGTATCGTAGGAAGTAAGAAACCTTGGAAGGACCATGGACTCTAAGCGGTCAATGAATGCCCACGTGGACAAACTAGCATTATCAAGCTTTGTTACTATAAAAACTCTGCGACTAATCTTACCCCATCTGGGATTTCCACACATGGTCCAGGCTACCATCTCTCGTCCAAACTTGATTAAGCTACTAGCCTCTACCATGGATCACCTTTAACGACTACGAAAAGACTACAACTTATTCAGAACTCGGCTGCCAGACTACTCTTGCATATAAAGTCGCAAGACCACATCTCCCCTGCTTTGAAAGCCCTGCATTGGTTACCGGTTGCCAGAATATCCATGTTCAAGCTGATTTGTATCACCCACAAAGTGATACATAGAACAGGACCACTCTTCATCAGGAATAAAATCACCAAACACATTCAAAAAGAAACCTCCGCTCTAGAGAGGCACCTCCCCTCAAAATCCCAACGTAAAAAGAAAAAAAACATGAGTGGCACATCTTTCTCTGTTCAATCAGCCAAACTATGAAACTCTTTACCCACAACATAAGATCCACGGATAACCACCTTATCTTCAGAAAACTACTCCAGAATTGTCTTTTTCCAACATAACCACTATACACAAACAGAAATACACAGCATATCCCTCTGTATATAAGCATTTATTTGGACTATAGATATGTGCCTATAGATGTATATTGCTGTGTATAAACGTGTATAATAATTGTTTTTAAAAATATAGATATTCGTTAGTTCTGCATAACAAATGTACATATTACTGATTGTTACATTATTCTGTTTTTAACATGTGTATAAGGGACTGCATGAATAAGAAAATTTTATCATAACTATTTATCTACAATTGCTTCACTATTGAATAAAAAAAACAAATACATTTAAAGTAAAACAACACTTGAAAGCCAGAGTTTAAGGCATCTTTAATCTACATATACTACCTTCCTTATGTATATATATATTATATATTATATATACACATACACACACACCTTCCATGTACTTATGCTGAATTAGGAGAAAAGTAATATATAGATAAATATCTAATGCACTACCCTATTTCTCACCCTTTACCACTCTCAATATATCCTCTACCTCAACTCGGGCTCATGTCAGACCTCATTCTGCAAATTTTTATATATGCACTACCTTATTTCTCACCCTATACCTCTATCAATATATCATCAACCTCCTCTCTCATTCATCCCATAACACTATGATCCACAAAATAACCACTTCTAGACCCTTTCCTTCTCTTCCCCTCCTTCCATCATCTCATACCTCTTTTACTATTCAGATCACCCAAACAAGCCTTTCTAAACCCTTCCCTCTGACTCTTCCCCCTCCACCTCCCCTTTACTCATCCCAAACCTCCTACTACGGCTATAAACTCCAAAAGAAAAAAAGATATATATATATATATTTCTAGACACTTCCCTCTTTTATCCCTCCACTATTCCTTTTTAATCAAGAACAGAATAACATGTCCACCACTCAAATTAATTGCATATTTCCCTAAACTAATTACCACTAAACCGGTTTGGGTACAAGAGTAGCGTGCTTCTCACCAAAAAGCGCTTTAGCACCTCATCAGGGGTAGCAAGCACTATATAAATCTTCTCAATCCAAATAACTGACTAACATATCCACCTCTCAAATTACTTTCATATTTTACTATACTAATTCACCACTAATCTTTTATGGGTTCTGGAGTAGTGTGCTACTCACCGAAAAAGAGATTCTACGCCTCGTCAGGGGTAGTAAGCACTATATAAATACAATTACAATACATGCAATCATAATGTTTCCACACAAGCCAGTACAGAAAAAGATGCAATAATTGTATTTGCCTAGTATGTGACACAGGCACAGCTATCAATGGTGCAGCAGGTGCAGTGGCATCAGCTGCACCAGAGATGGCTATGCACAGTTCTAGGCTTGCTGATCTGAAGGATTCCTTCATGTGGTCTCTTCTGTTTCACAACTGTGTAAGATTCTGACTTGAAAGACCAATCACTAGGGCAGAACATATACAGGGCACTCCCTATGTCTGCCGTCATGCCAGCTAGCAGAGTGAGGATCGGACAGATCGATTGGAAGATAGTGGTTTCTAAATAAATGAACTGCAAAGGCCACTTAAGTGGATGCTGGGCTCTTCTCTTGGAAGGCGGAGGCTGCAACATGGGCTTATCTGTGGAAGAATGGGCCCATGCAACGCCCTGCTTCCTCGGATCGGTCTAGAAAGGCTTGCAATCGTGAAGGTGCAGAGGTTAGGGGGTTGGAGCCCCAGCCAACAGACCTGTGACTGTTAGAGTGCACCCAGGGCAGACAAACGGCCTTCAGCTTAACATAATCAGTCAATTTGGAGTAGTGTTTGTGGGCACTGTAGTGATGCAATCCATGATTAATATGCACACACTCCTCAATCATATAAGTAAGTGAAGAGACTGCTCTGTTTTGTTGATTGCAGCGCAGGTTGTCCTGCTTGATCACACAATGTAGACAGCCACTAAGATGACCTATGGTTCACTTGGAGCATGGAAGGAGCCAACACCTGCACTGCTGCTGGGCCCCAGTGAGTATCAATACTATCCTTGTCTAGGGAGAGGCTCTGGTACTCGAGGGAAGAAAACTGAAATGGGCCAGTACTTGGTACCAGTGAGTACCAGCTCATTTAAAGCACTGCCCATCACTCATGCGCACAGCATGAGACATCACCTGGACTATCATTTGACCCCAGATCATAGGGCTGACGGGGAAATGTTTTGGCATCCTGAAAATGTTGCGGAAATTTCTGTTGTCTCTGCAACATAAAAAAAAATCACTGTCCAGCCCTTGATAGGCTCGCGTCTCGATTACGCAAACGCTCTATACCTTAGCCTTCCCAAATACCTGATGGCACGCTTGCAGGTCATGCAGAATTCAGCTGCCAGAGCCATCTTTGGATTACAACGAAGAGCAAGAGCTTCAGAGCTACTCAAGATACTGCACTGGCTTCCAGTCTCTAAGAGAACTACTTTTCAAGTCCTGACCCTTGCCTTTAAAAGGCCCTCCATTCTATTGGTCCAAAATATCTTGGGAAGCGCATGGCCTTCTATGCTCCAAGGAGGACTTTAAGGTCTGCTATGCTGGCTAAACCCATTGTCCCTTCCATCAAACGTGCTCGCATCGGAGGTAGTTCTTTCCGGTACCTGGCACCTCGATGCTGGAATGAGCTTCCTTTTTCTTTGAGAACAGCCAACAGTTTGCTCTCCTTTAGAAAGAAACTGAAGACCTGGCTCTTCACCCAGTAATGTTTCTGTCGGCCTGTGTTTGGTGTTGTGTTGTGCACTTTTCCTTTTAGTTCTCTTTGCCAAAGCGCCGGGACACTCCACGGAGTAGCCGTGCGCTATAGAAGAGACCTTTTATAACATACCATATCTGGACAGGAGGGGATACCTCAACTTATCTTTCACAAAATGACCAGGCTTCCTTATCCTCATATTTTACACATTTTTCTTTTACAGCCCTTCTTGGTCGTATACCCAACTTGAACCTTAGCCCCGACAACCACAACCTTAGCCAAACACGAAGCATCAATAGTTTTGTGACCCATCCAATCTCTACTTATTTTTGATCCAGGGACACGCCCTCTTAACAAAACAAAAAGGCGTAGACACATTAGTGCGACCCACAACATTTTTCCCACCAATTCTTTCCAATCCAACTTGTTAATTAATGTCAATTGCAGTCGATTTTTCAATGTATGGTTAAATTGTCCATACCAGTCCATGCTTCTAAGATGATATGAGGTCTGTGTTTGACTGATGCCACGCTTATTTAAAAAACACATTTGTTTAATCTGAAAGCAATTGTGTGCCATTATTCGTCCCAATTACTTTGGGATAACCTTCACAAATGAAAATCTTCTGTAAGAATTCTACCACAGCATGCATATCCACACTATTCATGAATGCGACTTCAGACCACTTAGACATGTAGTCCACAAAAACCAAGGCATACTTAAGAACTTCTCCCTCAATTTTAATGGGACAAGAACGGTTGAGATCTAACTTGCCCATGGTACCCTGTTAGTCTCTACCGGTGTTACCGGCAATGGATTGGTAACTTCGGTCTTGAAGCTCATAATCAGGCCTCAAAAAATCATAAAAATATTACTAGAACCACAGGTCTAGTAACTTGAATAATCTACTCAACCTAACTGTAATGTACTTGATCGATGATCTGTTCTTATGTCATCTTAAGTAAATATTTTATTTTTCAGAGTCACCTTTTTCTTTATTATCACATATAAGAGCACCTTCCAATATGTGAGCTCAGCATTCCTGCTCTACAAAAACTCCCATTTGGTTTGATTTAATAGACTATACATTTGCTCCATGAATAATAATAATTAGGCCCACATACAGGGTACACCTTACCCCTGTCTTGCCTCTTAGTTCATTAAACGCATTGCCATCAGGGCAGGGCAGGAATGTTTCTCATTTCATCTTTAAAACTCACCTAATACATATTACTAAAGCATGATGTGGTACTGCACTGTCATTTACAGACAGCACATTTTCCATTGAAATAGCCAAAATCGTTCCAACTAATCTGCAGTTTTACTTATAAAGCACTATAGAGAATAAATAATCTGTAGAAATTGGGTTTCAGCAAGCAGATTTCTCATTTGCACATCACCAAGTAAAATGGTCCGATTTATTTTCATCCTATTAAAATATTTCGTCATCACACAAAATTACAAAACAAGGGCTTTCATAACTACTGAAATTTATTTTGAAATGTTTTTACAGTTTAATTTTAAGCTACTTAATTGTGTGTTAGAATAAAATATGACATCCTACAGCCTTTTAATTTCAAACGTTTTGTACAGTACGTTTGTCAAATATTTCACTTTACAAAATTCTCAGACTTTGAAATCTGGGAAAGAAAATAAATTGTAGATGTTAATGAACTTTGGATCTCTGTCTCTAAGCACAAAATAAATGGG
This sequence comes from Lissotriton vulgaris, assembly GCF_964263255.1. Taxonomy (NCBI): domain Eukaryota; kingdom Metazoa; phylum Chordata; class Amphibia; order Caudata; family Salamandridae; genus Lissotriton; species Lissotriton vulgaris. The sequence continues at coordinate 96,873 of NW_028253248.1, forward strand.
ACAAGATAAAAACAAGATTTAAACGCATCTTTAACGCTCCTTCACTTTGTGAGTGAATGGTACACCTGTTTGTCAGCTCAGGAGGGGCGTGTAGGCTCTAAATATAGATTGCCATGATAAAATCGGACTCGCGAGTGGGCAAGTATATTTTTCAAGGCCTAATTATACAACCCTCCCAATCACGTACAAAACATTCAACTGCTTTATCAACTCCATGCCACCAAAAGACTGCTGGTTAAAAAGTTTTTTTGTTCAAGTAATATATCCCCTCTACGCTGCACCCACTCGGACCGTCAGCCCCGGGTCTTTATCATAAGTCCTTGCACAAAGTTTCTTAGATAGCTACGTAGGCCTTGGTGGTTTTCTCCTACAGAGAGCCATTGATGTGGTGCGATTTCTTTAGGGCGGATGGATATAATCATGGCTCATTTGAGGGGGGCTGCCTTGATCCCCTAATTGTACCATGCTGGTGGCACTGGTTTGTTTGTGATCGTTTGCTGTCTTTAATGCCATTCTAATCAGATGAATGAATTTCCCAAGACTCGCCAAGGTCATCGTGGTTATTCTAGAAAAGCACAAGGCTGATGCTTCGCGGCATGTCTTGATTCCCTTGAGGATGCAGGCTGGGCGGAGAAGACGACGGCGTGCTTTCGTAAGGGAGCGGCAGCAGAATAAAAGGTGTAGGCAGGATTCTCTTGTGTAGGGGCACAGTCTGCAGCTTGTATTTTCCCCATTACCAGCCCATGTGGGGTTAATTTCAGTGATTCTTAGAGTACACAGTCTCATAGAGAGGATTTTAGTTCTGGCTTGTGGCGTCAGGCCCTCATTCAGGTAGGGTTGTGCCTTGCCTACCATGTAGGAACTATTCAGCGGGTCGAGGTGGGGGCTATAGCGTAGAGATTTAAGGTCCAGTTCGAATGAGATTTTCAGAATTTGTCTTTTTATGGTTTTTTTCCATGCATTTAGTCGGATTTCTGGCAGTGGTATGCTCTTTTCCTCGATCTTTAGAATCTTGAGTGCTTTGCCAAGACTGGTGTGCCATGCTGATCTTGGCCCTTCGAAGTTGGCTCTCAATTGGTATTTTAGGGAGTTTGTTGGGGCCCTTATTTATAATCCTTAAGTATGATTTTATAATCTCCCCTTGGCACATCAAGTCTGGCCGAACCAGGCCTAGCTCCAATCTTAGTCTTGACTTCCTTGCCAACCTTGGGATAGAAAAGACTGATTTATATGCTTTGGCTTGGATTGCGGTGAGAAGGGCATTCTTCGTCCCCAGAAAGGCCTGGTGGCCATGGCTGATGGCTGGCAGCAATTTTGCTAGTAAGGCAGTTAATATTGGTCCGGCCGTGGAGCTTATCAGATGTAAGCTCAGTTGCTTTAAAAGGAATATCACCTTATTGGCCTTGGACGACTGCGGTTTCAGATTGACATTTGCATTGGCCCGTTCCGTAAACCAAACCCCTAGGTAGTTATATTCTGCCACTGTACTGATCAGCAGATCTCCCATTCGCCACTGTGCTTTCTTTTTCAGATGATAGCTCCCAAAAACGACAACCTTAGTTTTCCCTTGGTTTACTAGAAGGTGGTTATCTTTGTTGAATTTATTCAACGCATTTAGGGATCTCTGTAGGCCCACCCTCGTGTGGTCCACTACAACTGTCGTCAGCATATTGTAGGACCGGCAGCCTCATGCTGCCTAATCTCTCTGCTACTAAGCTGGCGCCTTTCAAGGCATCTCCCAAATCCGCCGTGTACAAGTTCAAAAGGACGGGCGCCAGCACGCATCCTTGTTTCAGCCCGTTGTTTGTTAATATTTTAGGGGACACTGTACCAGCGCTGGTTTTAACCCGCACCCAGGTGCCATCATAAAGTGATCTGATTGCCTTCAGTAGGTTTGGCGGAACGCCCCAATTTTCTAGTTTCCGCCATAGCCTATTTCGGATCACTTTATCGAATGCTGTGCTGTAATCAATGAAGCAACAAAAGAGGGGAGGGTTTTTCTTCTTTATTGCTTCAGTTGCTAGGTGCACCAACGCCAGGATATTATCCATTGTCGATGCTTATGGTCTGATGCCAGTCTGATAGCAGGGTATGATGCTTTTTCTTTCGGCCCATGTCTCCAGGTCCTTCAGTATGAGGCGTGCGTAGGCCTTAGCTTCCATGTCAAGAAGAGTGATGAGCCTATAATTCGATGGCTTTAGACGATCTCCCTTTTTAAAAATTGGGACAAATATGGAGCCCCTCCATGAGTCTGGGGTTATTGCCGTTGTTAAGGAATGGTTATAAAGAGGAGTAAGGACAGATGCCCAAAAGTCGTGGGCCTTTTTAACAAGCATTTGCAATGCAATAGTTTTCGCAATAGGTAAGTTTGAGCTATTGGTTTTGTAAATGACTATTTTTTTTATGTTTTTGTTTTGAAATTAGTTAAAGTAATATATTTGTCATTTACAATGCTAATAGTTATAACTTTTGCAAGTGTGACACCTATAAACTGGGTAGCGCTGAGTGATGCTGTGGTGGTGCTGAGTGTTGCTGTGGTGGTGCTGAGTGTTGCTGTAGTGGTGCTGAGTGTTGCTGTAGTGGTGATGAGTGGTGCTGTGGTGGTGATGAGTGGTGTGGTGGTGATGAGTGGTGCTGTGGTGGTGATGAGTGGTGCTGTGGTGGTGATGAGTGGTGGTGATGAGTGGTGCTGTGGGGTTGTTGAGTGATAATGTGGTGGTAGAGTGATGCTGGGTTAGCGCTGAGTGATGAAGTGGTGATGCGGAGGCTAGAAAGGCACAAAAAAAAGTGTGTTACAGAGGGCAGAAGGGAAGAAAAATAAGGGATAAAAAATGATTGTGTTGTAAATGTAGGTATTGTGGTCAAAGTAACACCACCTTTTTTGTACTAGATAATTAAAAAAAAAATTCCCACGAGAAAAAAAAAAACGTAAACTTGTAAAGAAAACAGGACTGGGAGGATGGAAGTACATTAAGCTCTTGGTATTGCTGTGGGGAGGGGGGGTGGGAGTAGAAATCTGAGACATGGCCTGGTAGTCGTTAAAATTGTGAAGCAGTGGGCGGTTTTGAGAAACATTAGGACTTGTTCATACTTGAAAGGCATACTTAAATGGCCTACGTTAAAAAAGTGAACAGCATTGGTAAATGTTTAGAAGTTGTGCGGCATACTTTGTATTTATGATGTGATTTGTATCACATATTTTGATGTCTTCACGTAAGCATTAAAATACAAGTTGTTGCCACACTTTGTATTTATGATGTGACTTGTCAAATATATTTGGAGGGAATGACGTAAAGAGCAAAATACAAGTCTTGCAACAAACTTTGTATTTATGATGTGACTTGTATATTTTTGTGATGCAATGATGTAAACATGCAAAATACAATTCTTTTGCCACACTTTGCAATTAGGATGTGATTTGTATTACATATTTTGATGTAATGACGTAAACTGCAAAATACAAGTTGTGCGCCACACTTTGTATTTAGGATGAGTATCACATAATTGAAATCAAAGACGGAAACAGAAAAGTACAATTTGTGGATGAAGTCTGTGGCTTGAGTAATGGGGTTTGAGATGTAAAAAAAATGTAGAGCGATGAGCGTGCATGAGAGTGAGGGGGGGTGGAATAGACTAACGTGCAGCTGACAGAGAGAGGCTGTGGTCTGCGTGTTTGCGCGCAGTAAAGGAAAAGAATTGAAATGTTCCAAAAGCATGACACTTGTTTCATATATTTAGATGCAATGACGGAAACAGCAAAATACAAGTCGGGCGCCACACTTTTTACTTGTGAGAAGTTGGCCTGATATATGATGTCTCCAATTCTAGTGGCACCTTGCATCAGTCCAAACAATCCCTTATGGTGGTGGTTGTAAGTCAACCTTATAGACAAGCTATCCTAGGGGTAGCATGGACTAAGCAGCCTTCAGGCTAAACTCAAGAGGGCATGTGAAGCCAGCTGTTTTACCATATGCAATCCTGTAATATCAAATGAAAGGACACCACACAAGTTATATATTATAAAAATATATGTATTTATTCTCAGAATAATCCTCTATACTCTTTATGAGTCTAGAAGCACAAGCGTTTAAACAAAAGCACAGTTAAACATATGAAAGTTGCACATTTATGGATGAGGCACAGGGGCCACTCAAACCATATATTAAAAAAATGGTATAAGTATCACTAATTGAACAGTGGTAAGGCCCGGGTCCCTGGGAATCGCTGGGGCTATTCGTGACTGGCAGTGATGAAGTCGGGAAAAGCCCGCAGGACTCGGGTGCAGCGCTAAAAGCACACGCATGCACCAATGCAAAGTCAATGGTGCGTAAAAGTTATCGAGTTACTGTTTTAAGAGTCTTCCGACTGGACTAGAACTACAAAACTTTAGACTTAGACACTAGATGTCTATACCAGTACAGGAGCACCGGCGTCAATGAGTTACCTCACCCACAGGAAACGGGTGCATAGGTGCCAAGTGTGTCTGGTTTCGTCACGCAGTTCGATGGTGCCTGGAGATGAAGATGCTGCAGGCGTCCAGAAGAGAAGAGTCCAGTTGGATCCAAGGGTGGATCGAAGATGTAGAGTACCTGAAAGCAGAGGGGACCGAGTCTGGGTCACTCAGCAGTGACCAGGGTGGAACCAGGAAGGAACCAGGCAATGTCGGGCGCAATCAGGTGGTTGTCGTGAAGCTTGTCTCCGCTGCCACGTGGGCTCTGGGGCACCGAGGATGTCCAGGAGTGGACCACAAGCTGTCCCACCAAATGCAACCCATGCAGGATTCGAAGATCGCTTCTTACTCGGACCAGCAAGGTCAGAGTGGGTGCTCCTTTTCAGGGGAGCGAGGGCCAGTCTGGAACAACCAGACTAGCAGTGTAAATTCAAAGGTTTGTTGGTACTGGGGCCGCTAGCCAACGGGCAAGCGACCGGACCAACGTGTCAAGCAGAAAAATGCAGAAGGGCCCCACACAGCACTCGGTTAGTGTGGAGGGATGAGCTTTGGTGCAAAAGCTGCTCGGGGCTGGGGCTTCTCACACCCCAATGCACAGCATCAAGGGAGCCTTGGGAGCTGCACGGTCAGCACTTCGTGGTTTTTCCAAGATGGCCGGCCCCACGCTTCAGGTCACCTCCACGGATCTCCGATTCACTGAGACTGTGGATCGGGCTGTTGGAAGGCAGGAAAGCTGGGTTTTGTTGATCTCCGTTGCTCGAGTTCTGGCGGAAACTGCAACAAAGAAAAGGTGAGGCGCTGGATGGTGCCTGTTTGTACAGGGTGGACATTCCTTGACCACAAGGGAGATTCTTTAGTCTTCCACGTCAAGTGGGATGTTGAAGGGTCCAGAGTTCTGTATCAAAGTTTCAGTTAGGTTAATCCGATGTGCGCTGGCACTGCTCCCACCTTTATTCCAAATCTGTGGGCTGGATTACCTGCTAGGTCCCTCCTATGGGTGGGACCCAGGAAGGGGGTGGTTACACCCCTTTCCCTTTGCCCAGTTTTGCGCCAGGACTGGGGCTGGAGTGCCCCAGAATCGGTTTGACTGGATTTTGCATGGGACACCTTGTGTGCCCCAGGCAGTGTCTAGTTTCTTTCAGCCCTCCCTGCTCCAATCTACTATCTCCTGTCTGGGGAGGTGTAGCACCTCCCTGCGACAGGAAACCCTTTGTCCAAGACTCCCCTGCCAAGTTTCGGTCAGCAGTAGGAGGTCAGACTTGTGTCTGTGGCAGCAGCATCCATTTTGTGATGCTGAGGCTCTGGTTAGGATTAACCGCGTTTTAGCAAAGTAACATGTTTTCTCCCTCTAGAGGGGTGGAATGCTACCCCCGTCGCCAGGACTGGCGAGGGGGTAGTATTCCAAAGCATATGACACCTTACACGACATTTTTTGATAAAGCCAAACCAAAGTTAGCAAGTAACCGCGAGGATTATAATGCACTTAAGAGTATATGGTATGGCAATATCCCGGAACAGCTAAGGGAGTTGGTCCCGACAGCTGCAGACAGGCTCAGCTCATGCTAGAGCACCATCTCACATAAAACCAAGCACTCTGCCTCCAGGATTGTTAAGGCCTGCCATAGGAGTGACTTATAGGTATATATATGTCCAGATATAGGTTTAGATATAGGTATACTATATTTAAGCAGGGGGTGATTACAGCACCTTGCCCCAGCTGAGTGATCAGCCAGTTGTGTCAATTGAAATACCAGCCAGGGATGGCAAAAGATATGCTGCAGCCCCTGGTAGGCCTTGGATGCACCTATGCCCTGGGCACCTATAGTGCACTGTACAGGGGCTGATAAGGTGTCCAGTACCAATTTGGTTATGCACCTAGGGTGCATGGAGTCCATTTTTCAGAGAGAGCAGATAGCCTGGGACCCTGATTAGCAGGATCCCAGGCCAACTAAGTTGAAAACCAGCTAAACACAAGGCGAAAAATCTGGGGTAACCATAGTCAGGTATCCACCCTCCTACAGTACTTATGATGGGACTGTGGATGGGCCGGTGTGTTTTTAGTTTCCTTTGGCTCAGATTTGCATTTCACAGCGGATGGCCGCCAACAGATAAGGATCTTTATGGCTGAGCTTAAAGCACTCTAGTATCCTGGTGTGGTTTCGTCCCCAGACGCCCCCCCCCCCCCACGAAAAAAAAAACATGATGGTACACACAATTGCAGAGCTTTGTGTTAGTCTTTGCACCACAGAACATTTGTAACAGAGGCCATAGTGAGTAGGTCTTATGTCACTTTTAAAAATCATGACTATCACGCAAGTTATGGAGCAAGTCTGTTGCCTGATTAATGGGGCTTGCGATAAAAAAAAACCGGGAGGGCAAAGAGCGTGCATGAGACGGAGGGAGGGGGTGGAATGGACGAACGTGCAGCTGACAGAGAGGCTGTGGTCTGGGTGTTTGCACGCAGTAAAGGAAAATAAAAAATGTACCAAAAGCATGAAACTTGTATCATATATTTAGATGCAATGACGGAAACAGCAAAATACAAGTCGGGCACCACAGTTTGTACTTGTGTGACTTGTATCACATATTTGGATGCAATGACTACTTATATCACTTAAAAGAATAGCACGCAAGTAATGGAGTCTGTGGCCTGAGTAATGGGTTTGGAGAGCGAAGAGCGTGCATGAGAGGGGGGGGGGTGGAATAGACGAACGTGCAGCTGACTGAGAGAGAGGCTGTGGTCTGCGTGTTTGAGCGCAGTAAAGGAAAATAAATACATTTTACCAAAAGCATGAAACTTGTATCATATATTTAGATGCAATGACGGAAACAGCAAAATAAAAGTCGGACGCCACACTTTGTACTTTTGATGTGACTTGTAACACATAAAAAATAGGACGCAAGTAATGGAGCAAGTCTGTGGCCTGAAGGGGCATAAAAAAAAACTCTGCGTACGCAAAATGAAAGCCTTTGATGCAGCAGGGGGCGGAGCGGAACCCCTTGAAGTGAAGCTGCACCACCCTGGGGAAGTAACAGATGGCTTGGATGTGAAGCTCTTGGAGGCAGGCGGCTCGGACAAAAGCTTGTGCACGAGAGTGTAGTGTAGTTCCTATTTTCCCTATAGGCCCTGCGCATTGGAATAACAAACAGCAGTGTAGCCGTAGGACTGCGGTCTTCTAGGTCTCTACTGACTATGTTAGACTTAATTTAGGTTTGCGCCAGCTAGCTCAGAGGTCACTGGAAACTTTCTTGACTGAATAGGAAGTGATCAGCTTACCTGGCTCAGACAAGAAGGTATTCAGCTTCCGACAACCGCATAAACATGACAACTTTGCTCCTCAGAAATAAGAGTCAATCTCTAGAGTCGTGTGAAACAATAGACAGCTATTTCACTCAGTCAGTTGTGCAGATTTACTTTCACCAGAATGCAGAGAATGGAGAGACGGGCGTTTTCAATAAAAGATATTATTTATTGAGCAGTCTTTCTTCTCATGCAAGAGAAATGAATTGCCACAATTGCAAGACTTGTTATTATAAAAAGTGCGTACAGTAAAAGGAGTATTACGAAATAATACTGTAAAAGTATTGATATGGTTTCTTAGCCATAAGATGGTTAAAATGAATAAAATATATACATTCATATATACATTAGCTAACGACTTCAACTGGTGCTTCTAACTACGCCTAACCCAGTGTACCCCAGTGTACCTGACCTAAGCCTAATACAAGGGAGGGAGTAAGTAGCAGTTTAAGTTAAGTTGGTTATGCCAAGAGTTTGTTTCAAGAATTCTCTCTAAGGGTTTAGTCTGCACCGTACCTCTGGAATAGAATGCAGGAGGTCTGGTATCTCCTCTCAGGACCCGATATCCCAGTCACCCGCAAGGGTAGGCTGGAAACGCCGGAGCTGGATTTTCTCTGCAGGAGAAAAGACAGCGTCTTTCTCAGCGCGTCAAGGAGGAGGGGCAGCGTCCGTGGGCTTCTCGCATCTGCTGGGCTCTCTGCAAGGGGACAGCTGTTCTGCTCCAGTATTCACCACCACCGTGCTTGCTTAAGGCAACGTTGGTATATTTATACCTGAAAGGTGCAGAGTTTGACGTAAGTTTTTGGACATAAGACGTCAATAAAGATGTCACTAAGAACTGGTCATTCTTACAGTGCTCGCAGGAGTTCTATTGCTAATCAAAACAAAGCAAGCGGGGCTTTCCCAGGTTGCTGGGGGTTTGAGATGTCGAAAGAACTCGGTGTGCTATCTAGGAATCTACGGAAGTGGCTTCTGATGTGTCATGGATTGCAGAGATGAGTTACTGAAATATGGCTCTGATTATTATGCAGTTTATAGGGATATGTATTGATTATAGCCTTATAGGGGCATGAGGTCACAATATTGATCGGGGTCCTCGATAAAACACATCAAGAGCACATGCACTCGTGGAAATCAGCTTTTTTGGAGAGCTTAGTTTAACTCTTGGTTTCACCGCAATAGACTTGTCCTATTCATTCCTGGGGTATGGAATAGGCCGAGACCTAAAAGCCTGGGCCAGTATCCAGTTTGGTCCAGGGGCCCCAACTCTCAGGAGGATTTCGGGGGCTAGAAGTTTTTTCTTCGATCATTGCCCTTGGTAGGTGGAGACAGTCCATCCGACAGTTAGAATCTTCAGTACTGCATGTGTTTACATGGGAAATTGAATATAGCTGCTTTACGTAGACCAGCCAATCTTGCTCTGCCACCCAGTTTTCTCTTTGAGCACCTCTGCTGCTTAGCCGGTTTATGTGTCTCCATAATCCTGCTGAGTTCTTCTGTTTGAGCAGGGAGAAAACTTTGATCCATTCCCTCTCCATGTGAGCATTTGTGTGTTCCCACCATTTCTTTCTTAGGGCTGCCCTTAATGATGCAATCGATGTCCCATCTGTTTGTCTGCCCCCTCTTTTCTTTATTACTAGTTCCTTACGCAAGAGGAGTTTGGTCTTGCGTATGTCCTTGGTTGGATGGATGATTCCAGCTGTTATTTTCTTTTTGGGCCTGGAGCATTGTGGCTGGGTATGGCGCAAGCTTGTTTGTATCTCATCAACTATGATCTCCCATATTTTTAATCGGTGAAGGCGGAATTGCTGGGAACTCCTCCTGCTTTAGGTCCAGCCAGTTTTGAAGTTTTGCTCCCGTACAGTCTGTCCATCTGATTCTCTTTAGGAGGCTGTAATTTTCGTCCCCTCTGGACTCTCCGATGGCTTGGAACTTAAGGGCCGGTGGAACTTCTAGCTTGAAAACTGCTATTAGTGGCCTGTGATCGCTTTATGACCTGATCTGGACTGTAAAATATTCCAGCCTGGCTGCCATTACTTCGCTGACCATGATATAGTCGATCCTCGAGATGTCCCGGAAGGTCGGCTGTAGTCGCCCGCCATTCGAGTATCTTCCTTTCACAGCGTACGTTGAAGATAGCATATGATTGTCGAATAAGTCATGAAAGGGTGCAGCCCTTCCCGTCCCTCGATATGGGGATGCTGTATTGTCGAGGTCCTTCAAGTTAAAGTCTTACATTTTTGATGATTTTTGTATTTGTTTAGGAGGCTGTTGATTTCCCTTGTCAATGCCTTCAACTGATCTTTCATGGTGGTTTGAGCTGGATTGACGTAGCAGTTTATTATTAGGAGGCGTCTTGGCTGTAGTCTGTTTTAGACCTTCTATTTGCGGCTTGCAGCCCAGGTAAATTTAGGTTTATTCTAGTCGCTACGAGGGGGCTTGTGTGTTTTATATAAACTGATAGACCGCCGGAGGGGCGACCAAAGAGATTCTTCTTTATTGCTGGCACATGACGTTCATAGAACCCTGCCAATGGCATGCTAGATAATGCCCAGGTCTCTTGGAGGCAGAGTATGTCTCCTGTTTCCAGGAATCAACCTCAGGTTGTTATTCTCTGCGATCTTGCTGCTCCCTGCGATGTTCCATGAAATTAGTGTTAAGTTCTTCTTAGGAAGAAGTACTCCCTTTGTTTCACTCCGGCCGGGCCTGGGCTTGCTGTTTGGAGCGATTCTGTGTTCTTCCCGAGTTTCCAGATTGATCCAAGAGGGAAGGGATGGCACTAATAATCCTTTGGTTGTTTTGACATGCGATCTTGAGTCCTGTGTAGTCCTTATGTCTCTTCCCTGTATTCGAGGAGTCCTGATCTATTTGTCCCCTGCAGGACTGACCAGGGGCCCATATCCCCCTTGTCTGGAGCAAGAATGTATGGGTATTTTGGGTTGGGAAGATTCTGAGCATCGATGCCCCATTCGGCAAGTTGTATGGAGTTGTTCAAAATGGCTTGTGCAGTTTGCTTTTTCTTCAAGCCTAATATTGTCAAATTGCTGTGTGTGTCGCCCTTCATGCTCAAAAATTTCACCCACTCTATGTCCCCCGTTTGTAGCTTGTCTAGCACGGCAAGGTGCTTAAAAAGGCGAAGAAAATTGCACCTGTTCAAAATGTCATGCTGACCCGTTGTGACGGGGTGCTGGGGGAACCCCGAAATGACCCAGAGAGGTGGTCCACCGCTCCCCTCTCACCTTGCCCATTGTCCCCACAGCTGCCAGAGAACGAGTGGAGAGAGAAACAGGACGATTGCTGGATTCCACCTGAAACGGGACCTGGCGCCTTTAACTGGAACGACGAGGTGGCCTCAGCCCCACCCCCCTTCTACGGAGCGACGTCAAAAGGCGGAAGCATCTCAACATCGAGGGACGGCGTTTCCCTGGAGGAAGACGGTGTGGAGAGAAGAAGGAACAACACGAGTGTGAATCCGGAGGAGGACGGAGTGCAGACAAGCCCAGCTGATACCAACAAGCCTGGAGGCCAACGTTTCGGTGCTTCACCCCGCCACGGTCCCGAGGGAGGAACGTGGCTTAACAAGGTACGGGGCCGAGTAGCGGGGTGGGTCGGACGGAGTAGCGTCCCTACCGAGTAATAACCGCTGCCGAGTGTACTTAGCGTCCCATGTGCCCCTTCCTTCACGAGCACTGAGAGCACTACGTGACGTTAGAAAAGTTCATTGTCACTTGGTTCCCTTCACTCCCCCTTCCCTCCACTGTTTGCTCTGGACGTCCCAGTAACCGTTAGTTTTCTCCCTTTTTGCTTTCTGGGTTTCTGCGGTCCCGAGGAGGAAGATCTCAGCTACCGGCGGAACACCCAAGACCGGAAACCCTCCTCAGAGACAGCGGGGATTACGTTTGGTATCGACGGGAGTGCCCGGAACATCCAGTTATTGAACTTTGGTTACGTTCCTTTAAAAGAGACTGAAAATCCCTCTCCCTGAACTCTTTAATGGTTATGCAGAAGAAGACCTATATTCCAATAAAGCCCTCATTAAAATCTTTACTTAAAGACCCGACCTTTGTGTTTACCCCGAGTTCAGCCAAAACTGAAGGGCAGGTACAAGCTGAGCAAACCCCCCTGGGACACCCGTGCTATAGAATCTCGGGGTGAGGACTATCTCATGGATGGCAGTGACTGTTCCCGATGAATAACTTGTTTTGTTCCTCCCTAAATTTTGTGCCACCTGGATTAATCAGATGTTTGGGCTTCCTTGTTTGCTTGTGGCAGGTCCGACTTTGGATTTCGAGCTCTGGCTGTTGCTGCACCTGGTGCTGGGCTGGTGCCCGGGGCTTTGCTGTAGTGGTTTTATATCGTCCAGCAGTGGAAGTGATATTGACCATGATTGCTGTATACTTTTCTCAGCTGGTGCATGACTTATGTCCTCTGACATATGGTGTCATGGTTTTTTATCATCCGGCAGTGGCTTTGGCCACGATTGCGGTATTATTACAGCTGGTGCATGGCTTGTATCCTCTGACTTTTGGCTCCCTGGGGAGTGTCCTGTTCTTAACTGCGGTTTTTGACCCGTCACAGGTGGATTACTTGTGGCGATTAGCTGTTTTTGCTGTTCAGCTGGAGGCAAAATTGTGTCAAAAGCCTTTGTGCCCCAATTCTTAATTGTGAAAATTGGATAAAGCTGGCTCACTTTGGGGTCCCCTTGTGGCGGTCTGCCATCAATCTTTCTTAGCTGCAATGGTCTTCTTCTTATCTTGTTTTTTTCTGTTTCTTAATCTTTTTTTCTTTTTTTGAAGCGGACGTTCAGGGACGGCGATTTTGCAGGGAGTGAGTTCTTTTAAGTCCGATTCCCTGTCATCAGGAACTTCGTTGCTCTCTGTTGCCCTGCTTTTTGGGGTTTGTATTCCATGTACCATTTTGGCATTATATGCAGAGGCCTCACTCCTATGCGCTTCTTTTTGCTCCAATCCTGCAGGTAACCTTAAGCCGAGATCGATTGATTCCATTTGTCTCACTCCTAAAGGGTAGCCGCTTCTTGGGGTCCTATCATCTGAGTTGCTTGGCAGCCGTGATTCTTTGTTTCCTTGAACATTATTTACTATGTCGGCCAGGATCTCAGGAAGTAGCGCCCCTTTATCCATGAGAGTTGGGCAGGAACATGAGCATTCACCTCTAAGATAGCAAGTGCTGGTCAATCCTATTTTCCAACTCTTCCACTCTAGAGCAACGTCGGAGTCCAGGAGAAGGCACTGGAGTGGATCATCTCCTTCCTCGCCGGAAGGACACAGAGAGTCCGCCTCCCTCCGTTCAGATCTGAAGCCACCGAAGTCATCTGCGGCGTCCCTCAAGGCTCCTCGCTCAGTCCAACCCTCTTCAACATCTACATGAGCCCCCTCGCAGACATCGCACACCAACACAACCTCAACATCATCTCCTACGCCGACGACACCCAGCTGATCCTCTCCCTTACCAACGACCCCACCACCGCCAGAGCCAACCTTAACGAAGGGATGAAAGAGGTAGCCGAATGGATGAATAACAGCCGCCTGAAACTGAACTCAGATAAGACGGAAGTCCTCATCCTGGGATCCTCACCCGCCGCTTGGGACGACTCCTGTTGTCCCCCCGCCCTAGGCAGCGCACCCAAACCAACAGACCACGCATGCAACCTGGGCTTCATCCTGGACTCCTCCCTCTCCATGACCAGACAAGTCAACGCCGTCTCCTCGTCGTGCTTCAACATCCTGCGCATGCTACGTAAGATCTTCCGATGGATCCCCACCGAGATCAGGAAGACGGTCACCCAGGCCCTCGTCACCAGCCGTCTGGACTACGGCAACACCCTCTACGCCAGAACCACCACTCCAGAAGAGACTCCAGCGGATCCAGAACGCCTCAGCACGACTCATCCTGGACATCCCCCGTCGCAGCCACATCTCCGGACACCTGAGAGACCTGCACTGGCTCCCGGTCAACATGAGAATCACCTTCCGCCTCCTCACCCACGCACACAAAGCCCTACACAACCAAGGCCCAGGATACCTCAACAGCCGCCTCAACTTCTACGCTCCCAAACGCCAACTTCGATCGACCAGCCACGCCCTCGCCGCCGTCCCCCGCATCTGAAGAGCCACCACAGGGGGACGGTCCTTCTCCTACCTCGCCGCCAAGACATGGAACTCCCTCCCCACCCACCTCCGCCTGACCCAGGACCACCTCGCCTTCAGGAAGCAACTCAAGTCCTGGATGTTCGAGCAGTAGCGGATGACCACCCCCCCACCCAGCGCCTTGAGACCCTCTGGGTAAGTAGTGCGCTATATAAATTCGATGATTGATTGATTGATTGAGCTTATGTCAACTAGGCGGCCAGCAATCGATTGCAGAAGATCGATTTGGACTTCCATTTTGGTTGACTGCCATAATAGAGCTTTGTTAGTGTCACGTTTAATTCTGGCCTCAGTGATCGCCGGAAGTCTGCTTCTGGGCTGTCTTAAAACATGCAGTGATCTACTTTTGCATTGGTGGCCCGGGGAAATCCTATTTGTTGAGTTCGCCCCCACCCCAGCAAATTTGGGGTCAGTTCTAGTGTTCTCTCGATTTTATCTCCTACATTTTGAAGAAACGAAGATGTAAGCTCCCCTACCACTAGTAAATCTGAGTGTTGAGCCATTAGTTGCTGTCGGCAGCTTGTGAAGAATGGCGCTGGCGCTGGTACAATGCTCTCCATGCTCTTACTAGCCGAGCTGTGATCATGATCTTTTGACCAGTGGATTTGCGCCCTTATCACTGCAACGTGCGCAGCTCCTCTTGGTGCAGTTGCGTGGTCCGAGTCATTAGTAATGTTGATGGCTTTATCTATGGGCGTATGAGAATTTTGTACGCTGGGTATTTCGTTTGAGTGTATAACTTTAAGTTGTTTGCGCTCTGGTTGCAGGGACATCTTAAGGATTTTGGGGGCCCTGGGCCAAACATATTTTGGGGGCCCCTGTTCAGAACAATCTTTGAATTTCCACTTTGAGCCCCTGTTTCCCACACAGTTTCCGCTTCCTCAGCTGCTTTAGTGATCCAGTTTGCATCATAGGCATTAGCCTATATATTCCTGATGTAAATGGATGCGTGCAGCTGACAGCGGTAGGATTTGGTGTTTCCTGCCCTGCTACTAGGTTTTTCATATTTTTTAAATTGTATATGTGTGGCTGAAATACTCTGCGCTTTTAACAATTTCTCCTACCCACGCGCACTTGAACTTTACTTGATTCTGCTTGTCTACATCTCCTTAGCTGCTCCGATTTACACAGCGCCTATACTCCAGTTCTGGTCTGTTACGGCTGATATGCCGATTGTACGGAGGGCTGGGGCTACTATCGGGCTCCTTACTTCCGCCCTCGCAGTTGCCGCTTCCTGAGCTGCGTTAGTGATCCAGTTTGCATCAAAGGCATTAGTCTATATATTACCGATGCAAACGGACGTGTGCAGCGGGGCGCTGCTGGCGCGCTAAAGGCAAGCCCAGAGGCGTCCGGCGCCAGCCATGCTGCCCCTCGGTGAGTTTCATCCACTATATTACAATAGGGAAAAACTGCCTAGCCTTAGGCGGCTTCCATTATGTCAGTGTACAGTGGCTGATCCGAGCTTGGAGGTAGACTTTTGATGCAATAAGTACAACTGGTCTCTCCCCCAGCCCAGGAATCTCACACCCAAGATCCTTCCATGCAACAATAAGTATAAAAACAATAAGAAAACAGAGGACTTAAAGGCCACCCTTTAAATTGTCGCTCTATGCAAAAGCATGAACCACACATTTTTTGGCCTACTTTTAGACGAACAACCTGATTTTTTATTTCTCACTGAGACCTGGCTGTCTGAAGCCTCCAACCCTACTATCACCTCAGCCATCCCTACAGGTTATAAAATCCTTAGGAGGGACTGAGTGAGTGGGAAATGGAGTGGTGTCGCCATAATTAACAATAAAAAATTAGAGTGCTCTCCCATCCCGATGGAAAACATCAAGGGTGCAGAGTCCTTAGGCTTCCGCTGTACCTTAACCCCCCAACATAGCATTGCTGTTTTTCTGATTTACAGACATCCCAATGCAATTGGACATTTTATTACTATGCTTAATACATCCACCACCTCCCTGGCCTTAAAATACAACAACTGCATTATTCTGAGAGATTTCAATATACATATGGAAAATGGAAAAGACCCTCAAACAATTTACTAGTTGGAGACGCTGCATACCTGCAACATGTTTCCATCTATTTCTTCTGCCACCCATGAGAAGGGCCATACCCTAGACCAAATCTTTTACAACTTTGACATATCAGTAAGCCTACCTCTTCCCATTATCTCGTCTGATCACCTCCTTTTAAAATTCATCATTTCCAATCCTGCTACAGCCCCTCTGGCTAATGCAGGGCAGAGGTTCCCTAGTTACAGGACATTCCATAAAATATCCATCTTGATGTTAGCAGACACCCTCGGTTGTTCCTCACCAGAGCTGTCTGGCTGTTCCAACTCAAGTGCCCTCTCAATAGACTCATGGCTCCGAACCAACATTGATGCAGCGCTACTGGTTGTTTCCCGCTCCTCAAAGAGTTTGGCCCCATCAGCTCCATGGTTTGATTGCCTCAGATCTAGCAAAAGAAATTATAGAAAAATGGAACGGAAATGGCGTAAATCCTATCTACCCGAGGACAGGAAGGTGTCTAAAGACAACTTAAAAGCTCATTACATTCTTGTGTGGGCAGCCAAGAAAAACTTCTTTCAAACCAAGACAGAAAATGCCCAAAATAAGAATAAGGAAATCTTTAGTATAATTAAATCTTTTACCGCCCCAAAAGCCAGGAACAAAGGAAGGGCCGTGCATGGAAGAATAGTCCAAGCAAATAGCTCAATTCTTCCACAAACAGATCTCTGTGATCCAACAAGCCTTCACTAACATCTCTGAGGAAGAACTGACCTTCTACCATGGTTCTAATAGCATATTTCACCTCTTGGATCCTACATCTTTACTAGCTTTCCCTGAGTTTCAGCTTAAAGAGTCACTGACCCATCTCCAAAGCATTCAATCTGGCTCTCCTACAGACCCATGTCCAGCAAATATCCTGAACGTATTAGCTCCCACCATAAACCCCATGGTAAACCAGCTCTTTAATGCTTCCCTCTCCTCAGGCAACATGCCGAAATTATGGAAGAATGCTAAGATTCTTCGACTGATAAAAAGTCTAACGACAAACCGACGGACCCTGCCAACTACAGGGCAATCTCCCTTCTTCCAGCCCTCTCCAAAATATTAGAGAAGCATGTAAACAAGGCCCTCCAAAAACACATTGAAGATGGGAAGCTCCTTCATGAGTCACAATCCAGTTTTAGGGCTAACTACAGTACGGAGTCCGCTCGGCTGGAAGTGACTGAATTTTTGAAGGGTAAGCTGGACCAGGGAGGCAAGTCTGTTCTGATACTGCGCGATCTGTCAGCGACCTTCGATATGGTCCCACATGAGAGGCTCCTGGAGAGACTTGCTAACATCGGCCTGGGGGAGACCATCTTAACATGGATGTCATCCTTCTTGGCAAATAGCTCTCAGGACAGCTGACTCCCCCCTTTCTTATACCCGGTTCCGGCCATGAATGTAGGTGTCCCTCAGGGCTCCATTCTCAGTCTTACCCTTTTTAATATATATCTATCCCCCCTTGAATTTCTGGTAGAGGAAGAGGGTGCCAAAATTGTTTCCTATGCTGATGACAACCAGCTGATTTTTAAGTGTGAAAAAGGAACCAACTTTGACAGGGCAATGATTAGGTCTTGCCTCACAACATTTTTACCAGGCTGAAGATCAATCAGCTGAAGTGCAATCCTGACAAAACTGAAGTTGTTTTCTTTGGTAATCCAGAAACGCCTGACTGGAGCTCTGGTGGCCAAAAGATCTGCCTCCCCTGCCCGCGGAAAAGGAGAAAGTAAAAAACTTAGGAATAGTCATAGACAATACACTCTCCATACGCTTACAAATCCAAAATCTAACTGGTGCTTGCTTTGGCATACTCCAGATGCAAAATAAATTCCTGCCACTTTTACCACTTGAGAGCAGAAAGATTGTGGTGCAGGCGCTGGCGAAATCAAAGCTTGACTATGTCAATAGCTTGTACCTCGGTCTTCCCAAATCCCTTATCCAGCGCCTACAAGTGGTACAAAACTCGTCCGCCAGAGCCATCCAGAGACCGAAACCCGGATCTAGTATGACCCCTATTCTTAAGTCTCTAAACTGGCTCCACATAAAAGAATGGATCGACCATCATCTTTAACTCTTTATCCGGCTAAGGACCTGGCTACCTAAATAGGCAGGTTAACCGCTACAAAACATCTAGACCCCTAAGATCTTCCAATACCAACCTGGCCATCGTGCCTAAAATATGCCGTGCCCGCACTGGAGGCTGATCCCTCGGGTTTCTAAGATACAAAATTGTGGGACAGCCGCCCTGAGTCTCTGAGACTAACCACAGACCTACTCTTTTTCAGGAAGAACTTAAAAAACTGATGGGTCTGTTACATACGTTTTCCTCCTGCTGTTGCGTGCCAGGACACTCTAGTCTGAGTAACTAGGTGCTTTATTAAATACACTATTTCATTTCATTAGGTACCTGACAGTGAAAAGGAACACTCGTTCAAATTCTAAGGGGCCTTATTTATGAGGCCTTGTTTCACTTTTATGTCGCCAGTGCGTCACTTTTAGTGACGCACCGGCAGTGTACAAAATGTGCCATTTTGCGCCCTATTTACAAAGTGACGCATCTAGGCAGACGCGTCACTTTGCAAACCCCTGCACCACATTATACCTGCGCCAGGTATAATATATGCAGGGTGATTGTTCCCAGCAAAAAGCCTCATAGAAGTGGCACATTGAAATCAATGAGAACACATTGCGCCACTTCTAGAACGCCATTGCATCAATATCTTACACCTGCCTCAGAGTAGGTGTAAGACTGATGCAGGCAAGCCCCATGTGAAATGACACATTGCTGGAGTTCCGTCTATTTTCAGACAAACACCAGCAATGCACCACTTTTGCGCCTACAGACATGTCAGAAATACTGACGTATCTGTAACTCCTTGCGACATGATGCGTCGTACAGTAAATATGATGCATCCAACATGTCGCAAGGAGGGCGCACTAGGAAGTGACGCATTACTGTTTTCACACAGCGATGCATCACTTCTCACAAATAAGGCCCTAAATGTGTTTACATCTAATATTCATGGATAGTTATGTGTGTTTTCAATATTGTAACACAGCAGCAGCTCACCAATATTACTGCAAATCTCTGTGACTCCCTCCCATTTCTTATGTAGGCCTCGTTTTGATCTAAACAAAACTTTTTTATGTATATTGCATGAAACAAACACAACATTTCTCTGCAAAATGGCTGTACTAGACTCTCACACATCAGGTACATAAAAAATAAATTAAAGGAAAACAGTATCTGTTAAAGCAATATTCAAGGTCATTAGGGCAAAACTCTGGAGAATGGAGCTGACTGTCAGGGGGCCCCCTCAAGGGCTGGGGCCCTGGGCCAGAGCCCACTTTGCCCCTGTGTTAAAACGTCTCTGTCTGGTTGACCCAGTTCCTGTTTATTGCTATATTCCAGGTGAGGCGGTGAGCCTCCTCTGGGTACGGCAGTGTAGATTGGGGGTTGACTAGTGCTACTTTCTTGCATGGTACTCGCAATGCCCCCTTCCCCTGGTATGTTCTCGGTTACCTGCTCCTGCCTACCCTGGTCGGTATTGGCAGTGCCCTTTGTCCTAAAAAAGTTTCCAAAAGACCCTTTGGGCACTGAGCTCATTGTGAGAGTCACAAGTGCGGCTAGTGCGGAGCTGCATTAGATGTAGCAGGGCAAAGTAGCTGTTTGCCGGTCGCGCAAGCAGTATAGAAACTGCCGAGACACGCGCCATCTGCCCTTTCAGCAGTACAGCCTGTCACCTTTCCTTCACCAGAGCAAGTAAGCTAGCGTGGGAGCACACTCAGAACAATTCTGAAGTGTAGTTTAATTAATAATTACATTGTACGGCACAAAAAGCACAATACGTTCGAATATGCAGCTGCGGCGATTATTTCTCAAAAAGCTGTTCATGATCTGTGATGGCCCCATTCTCCGCGCTTTCCACTTCTTATTCTGCACTTCCTCCGGCTTCCCCTCCCCTCTACCTCCCTGGGGACAGCAGTTATTTAGCTCTCTATTCTGATATTGTTATCTCCTGAGCCTGGCCGTAAACTGGCAACAGGATGAAAGAAAAAAACTGTGATGCACTTTTAACAATGAAAGGTGAGTTCATGTGTAAATTAAATCGCTTCTTGATGAAGTGCCTCCACTTAACCTCCCCCCGAGCCCCCCCTCCAACCTCGGCCATCAACCCCTCCTTCATTTTGAGCAGGCCTGATTTAGAATGCTTATTGGTGAAGTGATTGCTTTCAAACAGACATGTTAGGCCAGGAGAAATGAAAGATGTTGCTAAATTCGAATAAAAACAGCTAATAATAAATATACCGGCTTGGAGTAAAATTTAGTGCCGGGTTACAATTAACACCAAAAAAAAGTAAGTAAGAAGTGAATTACAAACGTTATTATCGGGTCAGGGAGCGTGTGTGGGGAGGGGGAAGGAGTGACACCTCATTGGTAATGCAGAACTCTTATTTAGGGACTCTGACTAACACAGGTGGCCCGCCCTTTCCTCTCAGATGCGCGGTGAATTCATTAGAGCAGACCAGAGAAGTCCGTCAAGTATTTGAGTCAAGAGCTCATAGAGAAAGGAGCATGGCTTAGGAGTGGCATGGACCTGACTGGGAGGTGGTGGCTGGCTCAGCTTGGCTCTCCCTGCAGCAAATGGGCTACCTACCGATTGGTAACATCAGAGGACGAGAATTGTAAGAAGGGCTTGTCTTTTAGTTACTGGTTTGAAGGTTGGTAGGGCCAACTCGGCATGACATCTTTTGAGGACAGTAAAGTGGGTGCAACATAAATGGTAAAAGCAAGTACTGAAACATACTGGCAGCTGGTAACAAAAACAGAAAGTACGTGTTTTTCCCCACTTAAAGACGCTCCATGTGCCTTGCTGACATCAACAGTTGTAACCCACAAATGTCAGTCTTATATTCTGCTGGGTGTTCGACTTACAGTAGTGAAGAAACCAAAGTGCAGCACAGAAATATCCACACAATCCTTTGTTTTATTTCTACGTGTTTTTATGCAGTTACCCAGCAGGAGTGGATGTAATGTAGTTGTAGTCAAGTGTGTTATATGTGCGGAAGTGACGTGTGGAATGGCTCAAATGCTGACCTCTTTGCAAATTCAAACCAGGGGTAATTTCATCATAAATACTTGATTCTGGGCTAATCACTTTTCCTGGTGTTTTAAAGTGCACATATAGGAAATGTTAAAACAGTCAGTACAACGTTCTTTAGTACTTTGACCCAATTCCATCACCTTGCGGTTCCAGCCTCAACAGCTCCCGCCCCACCATGCTACTGATATACCTGCATATTTTGTTTTTACTTCTCACGAAGCCGGACAATCAATCCTCAACAGCGTCAGACTTGAGGAGAACACTAGATTGCTCAATATTAAGCAGCAGATCTCGTTTTCCAAAACTGAACATCGTTTTTAAATATATAAAAGGGTGCGCAAGACAACAGCTCAGGAAATCCCATTGAGTCAAGCAGAGGCAATAAATTCTATGTGGTGATTCTTTTTAAGACAAGCCATGTCCAGTCCAGTCCAGTCCTGGTGAGAGTGGACAGTTTATGCAGGCTGTGCATGTGTGGGAAGAGACTGATGCTTGTGTATTGTGGGCTGCAAACACAACACTAAAGAGTGAATGGCGAGACCCTGCATGCAAACAGTCTTGAGTCATGTGACAGTTCTCATGATGTCGTTTAGCGCTGTAATACCTTATTCTGGGGGGCATATTTAGCAAACTTTCACATAGCGCAGCAAGCCACCTTGCTGCGCTAAGGTAAAGGGCAGGAATGCGCTGTATTTTTAACATTATATCACACATTCCTTTCCGTGCACTGGCACACAAACTGCTGCCTAGTCCAGTATTGTGCTCAAACCACAGTATGGGCTCTGAAGAAATTAGGCTTAACGTCAATGAAACTTGGCTTGTGAGGTCTCTCGCAAAAATGCGCGAGTTGCTTGGGGGTTAGTAGCTCACGACGAGTTTCACTGACCAGAATTAGCTCTCACAACACAAAAGGTTGGAGACCCCTGGTCTATCCACTGGTCCCTAAGGATGCGAAATTGCCCCTCGCTGGCTGGCTGAGGATTGAGGTGCCAGGTTGCGTAGTGCTAAGTACTAGGATCTTGTAGGAGCATGTGGGAACTAGTGGGGCGAGCAACGATGCGTGTGGTGCACTGGGTAGTCATAGGCATGCCTCCATTATCCCTTTTGGGAGTGCTTGCCCCTTGTTTGAGTGTGCTGCTTTGTCTGCCTGTAAAAAAAAATGGAGCTCTGGAACAGGCTCACCTGTGCTCACTTCTGTGCTCCACTGAATGGTCTGTGTCTGCTCCTCTAAGCTCCTTGCAGATGGCGCTCTTGGGTTGTTGGTTGGTTGTGACATCTTTCGCCGTGCACAGAGTGCCCTACAATGTGGTGTTGTCCATGTGGGGGGGGGGGCAGCTACCAGCGGAGTCCCGTTAGATAATGCATGGGAACTCCAGGGCCACACTGCGCTAACGCTGCCCGCCTCCTACTGCGGCAGCTTGGATGCGCAGAGGTGGCTGGGCTCCCACGAAGCAAGGCAAACAGATGGCTAGGTTGGGCTAATTGGGGAAAGGCAGCACCCAAAAGTGGCCCCTCAACCTTCAGCCACCTCGTCCGACTTGTGGCCAGAACACCACTCTCTGTGCTCTGGCAGCAGGACCCCTGGTTCGGCGGGAGAGGCAGTAAGAGTCAGATCAGCGGGGGAGCCAGCAAGGGGAGACAGCCGGTCAAAGCCCCCTCCTTTCACGCAGCCTTAGTTCCCAGGCTCTCAAGCTGGTGTTTTCGGCGATTTTTCGGCCGCAGTGCGCGGCTCTTCCTGCTCTGCTCTGCCCTGTGCCTGGGATGATTGTGAGGTCCTGTCACTGGGTGGCCATACAGAAGCTCAAAGGGGCTGAACCCTAGAGACTTCTGTGGCACCTCACGGTATGCAAAGAGAAGGCATAGCAAGAGGACGTCCCACTTACACCTCATGGGTTCTTCCAGACCCCTAATCATGCCCTTCAGAGTTCGGTTGAATCTCTCAAGCAACCTATTTCCTTGGGGGTGGTAAGGGGTGGTGAATTTGTAGGTTACACCACACTCTTGCCAAAGGGAATACATATACTTGGATATGAAATTGGTGCCCCTGTCAGACACCACCTTTAAAGGGAATCCCACTCCGGAGAAAATTCCCATCAGTACCCGTCCCACCACCGGGGCCGTTACTGTCCTCAGAGGGATGGCTTCAGGGTACCGGGTGACATGATCCACCAGGATGAACCTGTTGCCCATGGCTGTCCTGGGGTCCAGAGGCCCCACAATGTCAATTCCCACTCGCTGGAATGGTGTACTGACCACAGGGAAGGGTTGGAGAGGAGCCTTCTGCTTCCTCCTACTCTTCCCACTTGCCTGGCAAGTTTGACATGACCTACAGTGAGCATCTGAGCTCCTGTGCATTTGGGGCCAATAAAAGTAGGTGACAAGCCTGTCGTAGGTCTTGTCCTGCCCCAAATGTCCTGCTAAGGGTACATCGTGAGCCAGCCCCAGGAGGACGGCTCTGAACTTCTGGGGTAGCACCAGCGCACGGGCTGACCCAGGTTCAGCAACCTTAGGCTCTGAATACAGGAGGTCATTCTCCCAGTAAATTAAATGTGTACCGGACTGATAAACCATTGGCCTGGTCTGCAGCCTCCTGCCGCATACCCGCGAGAAGGACATTCTTTCTGCTCCCTGCAGAATTCTTACCTGGAGGGGCCTCCTTCCTGCTGCCGATGGGTCAGCTCAGCAAGGTCCCCCAGTTCGGCTATCTGTTCCCCGGTAGGCTCGAGGACATCCCCCTCGAGGTCTGCTTCTTCCTGGGTCGTGGGAACTTCAGGGTCCGGTTTCCCGCGTCTCCTTCGCCCTCCCTCTAAGGCCGGTTCTTGGGCCTCTTCTTCAGGCTCCAGGACTTCTTGAACACCCCTACTGGCTGCCATTGACCGGGTGGTCACGCACGCCCAGTCGGGTAAACCCACCATCCTCAGGTGAGTGGTCTTCTCCACCTTTTCCCAAGGGGAGCTCTCCAAATCATTCCCTAGCAAACAGTCTACAGGCATTGCAGTTCTCACAGCAACCTGCAGAGTACCAGAGACCCCTCCCACACTCAAAGGGGACCTGAGCCATTGGACAACGACTCTGAGTTGTCAGCATTGACAACCCTGTAGTAGGCATGGGGTACAACCTGCTCTTGAGACACCAGGTGCTGCCGGACTGCAGTCACACTGGCTCCTGTGTCTCTAAGAGCCTCTACCTTCTTTTCACTACTTGCCCATGTTTCTTCGTGTTGGAGGGTAAGTAGTTCTCAGGGACCATCTCACTGTCTCCTAAAGAGACCAGGGTCATCTGAACAGGATCCCCCCCCTTTGGACTGCTACTTCCTCCACAAAATTAACACTAGCTATTTGCCGGGGCGGAGCACCAGGGGGTGCGGGTTTTCCAAACAGGCGACACTTAGGATCAGTGGCAAAATGACCCAGGTCACCACACCTGTAACAGTTGATGGGCCCTCTCTGAACAGGCTTACCTGTCGGGCCCCGGTAGGTTTCTGGGAAGGGGGAGGCTGAGAACCTTTCCCTTGGCTCCCTTGGGGATTACTTTGGGGCCTCTTCTGAAACTCCCTCTGTTTACCCCTGTCCCCCCCCCCACTCTTCTGCTGGGGACCCTGCCCACCCTTGGCAGAGTCTCCCACTGGACCCTTGTGCACCCTGGCACTGAGCTAGCGGTCCTCCTCCTCAGCAAGCTTCCTAGGGTTAGTCAGCTTGCTATCAATCAGGTGCTGGCGTAGCTCGGGAAAACAATTTCTAGACAAGTGCTCCCATGCTATTAAATCAAGAAGCCCTTGAAAATCATTCACTTTGCTACCCTTCACCCAACCATCCAGTGCTCTACAGAAAAAGGTTACATACTCCACATAGGTACCCCCAGGAATCTTAGTACAACCCTATAACCTCTGTCTATATAATTCAGGAGTTAACCCAAACCTGGTCATTAAGGCTTCTTTCATGTGAGAATAAGAATTGTAAACTTCAGATGGTAAATCTAGCAGGGTGTCCTGCCCCTCACTAAGGAACCGCCCCCACAACCCCGCTCCCCAATCTCTCTCAGGTACCCGGTGGGAGGACATGGCTACCTCATAGGCCTTGAACCACTGCCCTATGTCATCCCCCTTAAAGTATTCCTTTGCCACATCTTTTGGCATGTACACCCTTGACTCTACCTGCACTGGCGTTGTGCTGCCACCAGAGGGAGTTGTTTCCACACTTTTAGCTTTCAGCTCCAACTCCTTCAATCTCATGTCATGATCCATTTGGAGTTTTTTCTCCTCCATTGCCAATCTTTGTTTCTCCATTTCCATCTGTCCATTTAATCTCGCCATCTCCACTTCATGTGACCTGGTTGATGCCCTGTCTGCCAGCTCCTCTGGCGACAGGACTCTGCTCAAATCACCAATGCTTTCCGGTGGTTCCACTTCCACTGCATTTTCTGGTTCCCTAGACTCCTTCCAGGCCCTCAGCGCCTTTATGAAGTGGGGTTTCTTTCTACATCCAGCTTGGGAAACTCTGAACTTCCTGCAGTAGCCTTTTAACTGCTCCACAGTGTAACCCTCAAGTCCCCGTTCTTCCGAATCTACTTCATCAATTCCAGAGATTACAGAGAATGCAGAGTGAACCAGGCATGACTTCACTACTTGGAGATCTCTCAGCAAAATTTAAAAAAACAATAAATCTGTGGCTGCGTTATAGGTCTGCACTCACTATGTGATGATCAATAATTTACTGTACATAAATCATAAATGTAAATTCGGAAATCCTCACCGCTGCCTCCAATGTTAGAATTGGGGGTCTATGGTTGGCACAGGTCCGCACTTGTGACAAGCAGGGACCCTCTCTTCTAATCAGGGTAAGGGACTCACTCCTCAGAATAACCCCTGCAAACCCTTTAGGTTGCGTGGCGCGAGCAGACAAGGCTAATCCTCAGGGCGCTAGGTCAGTTAAGTATTTATGAACTCATACAGTAACAATAATGATCCCTACACAAATGGACACCAGGCGTAAATTATGTAGAAAAATACGTAGGCTTTATGTAAAAATATACTTCATATGCAGGCTTAGTTACAGGACCGTTATAACATTATTAAGTGAGGCCACAAGATCTAAAAAAGGCAAAAGTCTTTTTGACAACAAGGTACTCGGGGGGGAGGGGTCGTGGCGCGCTTCGCGCTGGTGATGCGACCCGTTGGTCAGTGTCAAACGGCAGGGAAAACAAATGTTGCGGACCCTGGATCCGAGGCGAACTCCGGATAGAGTTAAAGTACACTGTACCTTGCTGTAGAGCTCAGAGGCGTTTCAGATGCGGTCACTGGTGAGGGCGGTCCCGGGACGGGGCCGGCGGTTCTACTCGTAGTTGTCCGGCTCGAGGACCCCTCAAGGTGCGATGCGGACAAGCAGGATGGTGAGGAGAGGTGCGCGCGGTCCGGGGCTATGTGCGGCCCACAGGACGAGGCGTCGTTCAGGCCTACGGGGCGTACTCCTTGCGTACGCTTGGGACTTCGCTGCGTACCTTCGGGTTCGCGGCGTATGAGCCATACTTCTTCAGTACAGGTTGCAGGGACCGTACCTGTGGGTCTGTGGTGGCGTTGCATTCCCGGGCAGGCAGGCGGGACTAGAGGCTCTCTGGAGGTGCGGCATGGACCTTTGAATGCAGGAGGGCAGAGCGGGCGGCTGAGTAAGTTTCGATGTACGGGCCGTCCGGGGCTATCAAATACGCTCCTTGCAGATTCCCGCGGGAGGGGGTGAGGTGCGCACAGCGCGCTCCGTAGCAGGCGAGGTGACAGGAGAGCGGGCGGCCCGGCACAACGTGGAGAGAGCGGCTCGCACTTGAGCGGGGCTCTCAGCGGGCAGGGGCAGCCAGGCACCGGCCTCTCACGACCTTAGGAGGGGGCAAGGGCACCAGAAATCATGGCTCCGGCGAGGAAGAGAACGCAAGGGCCCAACAGCAGACGGGCACAGGCAGTATTGAGCCCAATGGTCCCGGGGCTCATGTCAGGGGGCAAGCTCGGGTTCAAGCCCTTGGAGATCAGTTTCAGGCACAAGTCTACAAAGTCCTTTCTGGTCTTTTCCTCTCCTTTCTCAGCAAGGCACCAACTGCATGCCAGTCTCCTGGGTCAGACAGTCTTCCTCCTTCAGCTTCTCCTGGTCCTTCTGGAAAACCCTCATTCACCCAAGGGTGACCTGCTTCATCATAGGGTTCCTCCAAGCACAAAGAGACCGCAAGGTACCCAATGTGGGCTACAACTTCCCAGCCGGGAAGGAGCGGGAGTGTTCTTCAACATAAGCGCGTTTGTTATATTAACCTCAATTAGTGTCAGTGAGCGGCAGAATGCAGAAAAAAGTGCAGGAATCTAAACTTCTCTCAATAGGAATAGCTAATTTTAATTTTTACTTCCTATTGGAGAAATAAAAATGGCAACGTGAAACAGGGTTATGGATGTTAACATTGTGATTGGAGGAACCTTATGATAAAGCATGTCACCCTTGGGTGAGTGAGGGTTTTCGTCCATATAAAGGCTATGCCCACCTTTGTATATATAATAATTTCTAGCAAAGCTGTCCTACACATAATGTGAGTTAGATAAATAGCAGATCTAGGGCCACGAGCGCTAGGACCTGGGACAGGAAGAGGCAGGTAGTGGAAACGGAAAGTGTGGAGATAGGCAGGACCAGGGGTCAATCGAGAAAAGAAATGAGGGGATAAGGTTGGAGTACAATAAAGCTCAGTAACGATACCTGTAACATCCCCTTATCATTTGTGCCAGGCAAGGGACACAACTGGCGATGAGGGCAAACCCTGCCTTCTGATTGCTACATTGCTTAATGGCTGAATGCAGTCGGGTGCCTACCCCATATGCAGCTTCACTCCTGACC
Organism: Lissotriton vulgaris; assembly: GCF_964263255.1. NCBI lineage: Eukaryota > Metazoa > Chordata > Amphibia > Caudata > Salamandridae > Lissotriton > Lissotriton vulgaris. Next base: position 124,819 of record NW_028253248.1, read on the forward strand.
GTCTTCATGACGCGGCCTTGTGCGCCCACCCCGGGGAGATAGGCCTCATTTTATTTATTTTATTTATTTATTTAGTAGTTTGTAGAGCCTGGAAATGGGCACAGGCACCGCAATGTGCTGCTTTGTTTTCTTCCAGCTGAATTCCCAGTGTTGTTCACAGACGCATGAATGGTTAGCCCCGCACATGGGCCATATCCAGGTCAGGCAAGTTCTGCAATTGGTTCCTGGTTCTCCATGGCAGCTATCTTAAGGTCAGGCAGGCCCTCCAATAAGCGGCCACATATTGCGAGTGGCCATTTTGAAGTCAGGAATTGGCACTACAACTCCAGGGAAGCTTCAAAATAAATAATACTACCAGATGAAGGCATCCCTCATTCGTTATGTGAAACAAACAATATGGATTACCCCTGCTACATTCTCTGGCACTTTGCTGCTCCCCTCCACTGCTGAGTCACCTGTTCACTTTTCCAGTCATCCTCCTCGGCTGTTGCCACGCACTGGGTGATTTATTTTTCTTTGTGGACTACTTCACCTAACGCTCGCTCACGTCTTGATCGGTCACAAATCATGTCTCTTTGACTGACTACCAGCTGACGCTCCGAAGTGCAGGACAGGGGAGCTAAGTCACATTCTCCCTCTTCATCGTCACCAGTAGTAGGACACACCATTGCCTTGCTGGGTGTTCCTTTTCTGCGCCCTCCGGAACCGTTGCCTCTTGTATCTGGCGGAGGTATGGGTCTTCGCTGGCAGGAATGGCTAGAAGACTTTGAAGACTTCATGAAAGGCTCGCAGGTGTCGGATCCTGATCAACAACTCACTGCACTGCGCAATCTCGTTGGGATAGAAGTTGGCCAGATAATCAAGGAGTTTACAGTTGATGTTGCGTCTTCTTACCCAGGTGTGCATGAAGCGCTCAACAGAAAATTTCTTCACAAACAGAACATGGACTATGAGCGCTACACCTTCAATTTAGCCTCCCAAGAAAAAGATTAATCTATGGGAGAATTCATTTCACGCCTTAAACGACTAGCATGCTACTGTGTGTTTGACTCCTTCACAACTGAAGATACTCTTTGCCTGCATATTATTGAAGGTTGTCAATCTGGGTGCCTACGCAGGTTCCTTCTAAAGAAAAGCTATTACTTGGATGAGATTGAAAAAATTATGAGAGGTAAGGATCAAGCAGAAGAACATGCAAAACGAATGGAAGCTGGAAAAGGTGCAAAACGGAACAAGCTTTCCGAATTCAATCTCGTCACACGGATAGTCACTTCTCTGTAGGTCGAAGACCATCCAAGTCCAAGGAATATTCTCAAAGAACAAGTCGTTGTGGCAGTCCTGATCAGACTGACAAGGGACAGGAGCAACAGCTCAAATGTTATTGCTGTGGACAAGAATTCCCTCACAATGAGATGTGTCCCGCATTAGGTCAGAAGTGTCGGGGATGTGCTAAAGAAAATCACTTTAAGAAGGTATGCAGAGCAACCCGTAGAGACACCGGAGATACGTCCTCAAGTTTGTCATGTTCGAGTCTCTATTCTCACGTCACCTACAGATCGGGACAATCACAATCTCGAAAATCAAGGTTTCTCACACTGGTTGTGAGAGTTGGCCTGGCATATGATGTCCACTATTCTAGTGGGCACCTTGCACCAGTCCAAAGGACCCTTATTGATGGTAGGTTTAGACAACCTTTATAGAAAGCTATCCTTGTGGTAGCTGTGGAAAGTAGCCTTCAGACTAAGTCTTGAAGGAATGTAAAGCAGCTTCTTTTACCAGTCTATAATCTCTTGAATGATTAAATGAAAGATCACCACACCAGGTATATATATATATAAAATATATGTATTTATTCTAAACACAACCCCTCTAGTCTCTTTATGAGGCTAGAGGCAAAGGTACAATACAAGAACTTAAATAGCACACAGTAAATTAGCACAGTTTACGTTTTTGCCCTAGGGGCCTCACAAACCATATACTAAGAAAGTGGTATAAGAACCACGTGAGGAATAGAAGTTAGGCCTAGGGTCTGTAGAACCGCTAGGGCAACCAGGAACCACCCACGGTTGGGACGCAGGAGACCCACGGGGGACACGTGCAGTGTCTAAACACAGCCGCGAATCACCATTGACTTCTATGGCGAAAGTGAAAGTTACAAAGTTAAAATTTAAGGACACTTAGGAGTGGACTACGGTAAAACCCTTTCAGTACTGGACACTTCGAGAGTCAATACCCACAGGAGCACCGAAGTACTTGTGTTACCTCACACAGGGAAGCCAGGTGCATAGGTGTCTTCTGTGTCGGGTTTCGTCGTCGATTCCAATGGAGAGCTGCAAAGAAGTGCTGCAGGCAACCAGGAGAAAAGTGTCTGGATGTATCAAAGGGTGGGTCGGAGATCTGAAGAACCTGAAAGCAGAGGGGACAGAGTCTGGGTCACTAGCCAGTGACCAGGATGGCAACAAGAAGATGCCAGCGATGTCGGGTGCTTTAAGGTGATGTAGGTGAAGCTTGACTCTTCAGCCACAAGGACCAGGAGGCGTCAACGACAACCAGGAGCTGGATTCGAGCTGTCCCATGTCGGATGTCGAGTGCTGCAGCGTTGGTATCTGGATTGGACCCAACAAGCCTTGGCAACAGCAACCCACATAAGATGACAAGATTGGCTTCAGTGATAAACAAGCAAGGTCTGAGGGACTCACCCTTTGGAGGGGAGTCAGGGCATGTCTGGAGCAACCAGGAAAGCCCAAGAAACAAAGGATTTACCTTTGTGGGGACTAACCAGTCAACCAACTAGGGATCGAGAAGGAGCTTAGAGCAGAAATGCTGAAAGCGGGCCCACGAAACACTCGTAGAGTGTAGGCCCACAATCTTCAACGCAAAAGGTGCTCAGGGCTTGGACTACAAGTAGCCCTATGCACAACTTCGGGAAAGCTCGGGAAGTCTATGCACTAGCAAATGTGCAGGATGTCCAGGAGTTCCTTTCCCACATCTTTTGCGATAGCTGGGGGCTCGTGTCAGCCTCGGAGATGTCTGGAAGTCTGTGTTCTGTGTCGCAGATTCCGAGGATCCGCGGGAGCCTCGAAAAATGCAGACTGGCAAGATGCTTCTTTGGTGCCTGTTTGAACAGGGGAGTCACTCCTTGACCCCAAGGGAGATTTCTTCCGTCTTCCAGTCGATATGGAATGTCAAAGGTCCAAGATTTCTGTATCAGAGTTTCATTCAGGTTAATCTAAAGTCCTAGGAACTGGGTTCCTATACTTATACTAAGTTTAGGGGTTGGACTAACTCTAGGGTCCCACCTAAGGGAGGACCTGGGGAGGGGGTGGTTACACCTCTTCCCCTTTGTCCAGTTTCGCGCCAGAGCTGGGGCTGAGTGCCCCAGCAACCGGTTGGAACTGGAAAAGGCATGGGGACACCTTGTGTGCCCCAGGCACTGTCTGAAAGGCATTCACTGAATGCAACCCACCGCGCCCAAATACACTAAAGCCTGTCTGGGGAAGTGCTGGCACCTCCCTGGACAGGAAACCTATTTTCCAAGCCTCCCCTGCCGGAGTTTCGTCCAGCAGCAGGAGGTCAGATTCGTGTCCATGGCGGCAGCATCCATTCTGTGAGGCAGAGGCTCTTTAAAACTATTACCGGGAAAGTACGTGTGTACATATCTTCTCCCTCTAGAAGGGTGGAATGCTACCCCTGCCGCCAGAACTGGCAGGGGGGGGGGGGGTTAGTATTCCAAAGTGTTTGACACCAAACACAATATGTTTTGATAAAGCCATTCCAAAGTTAGCATTAACCGCCCGCGAGGATTATAATGCACTTAAAAGTATATGGTATGGCCATATCCCAGAACAGCTATAAGGAAGAGATTCCGAAAGCTGTAGAAGGGCTCAGCTCATGCTGGAGCACCCACTCATACAAAACCAAGCACTCTGCCTTCAGGATTGTCAAGGCCTGCCATAGGAGTGACTTGTAGGTTTTTATGTGTCCGTTTTAAATGGTAGATATAGGTATACTATATTCAAGTAAGGGGTGCTTACACCACCTTACCCAGGCTGCAAGTGCAGACCTGTAGTGCCATTTTGGAAGGCTTCCCAGGGGGGGGCATAATACATGCTTCAGCCTCTGGTAGGCCTCTGGGGTACCTATGCCCGTGGTACGCAAGGTACCATATACTAGGGACTCACAAGGGTACCCCAGTAACCAATCTGGAGTGTATCTAATGTAAATGCAATCCATTTAGAGAGAGAACAGCTAGGCTGTGGTCCTGATTAGCAGGGCCACAGCCAGACTAAAGTCGGTAAACTAGTGAAACACAGCAAAAAGTGGGGGTAACCATAGGAAGCAGATCCTACTCTCCTACACTGGTATCGCAAGACATCGAGGAATACGTCTGTTTGGTTGCAGTCCCTGACAGGCTCAAGAAATATCCAGGACTACACCTCCAAATGGGTGAGCACCTAGCTAGGTTTGTACTTGACAGTGGGGCATCTTTAATTATATCTCAGTTGCAGAATACAGCAAAATAAATCCATGACCGCCCCTGCATAAAGCGGTGTTGTGAGTATACACATGGATGTCGAAAGAGCCCCTTCCATGTTTAGGACAATTCCAGGCCTCTCTCACATACAAAGAGAACTATTTCAACTCACATTCATGTCATCGAAGGGCCTGAAGCGGACTGCCTCCTTAGCTTGCCCACAAGGGAATGGCTTAAACTGTTGGAAAAATTATACCAAGTGGATGATTAACCCGACATGGTCCACAAGTTTCCAAAATTATTTACAGGACTCAGAAAAATGGCCAACTTTCAAGTTTGTCTGCACATTAATTAACTGGTGACACCCATAGCTCAACACCACAGGAAAATACTGTTTCATCTTCAACAGGCAGTGGAAGAAGAGCTGCAAGATCTTCGGGCAGATATCATTGAAAGAACTTCTGGTCCTACTCCCTGGGTATCTCCGGTTGTTATAGTACTAAAGAAAGGCTCTGAAGGCAAAGTTCTGTCTATGTGTTGACATGAGAGCGCCCAATACTGCCATTGAAAAGGAAAGACATTCTGGGCCTCACATCAGTGATATGATCACATCCTTAAATGGTGCACAAATATTTTCCAAACTGGTTCTTAAAAAGGGCTTTTACCAGCTCAAACTGCACGAAAGGTCAAGATATATTACCACATTTTCGACTCATCGAAGTCTATTCAGGTACAAACAACTCCGCTTTGGAGTCTCTTCTTCCGCTGAGATTTTTCAGGAGGCAATCAGGAGAGTTATCCACCACATTCCCACCACTCTTTACTTTAGTGACAACATTCTCGTATTTGGAGCAACTGTATAAGAAAACAATAACGCACTGGATCGAGTAGGTCACGTATTAATGGAAGCAAATCTAACACTCAAAGACAAATGTGAGTTTCGCAAATCCACTTTGAAGTTCTATGGACACACATTCTCGGGGACAGGGCTGACACCAGATCCTGAAAAAATTGCAGCGCTGAGCGACCCCCTCAATCTCGAGGTGCTGGAGATGTGCGGTCATTTCTAGGAATGGCCAGCTACTACACACATTATATTAAGGATTATGTCACCATCAGCTATCCACTGAGGAAACTGACCAAACAAGGTCACATATTCCAATGGACCACCAGATGTGATCAAGCATTCCACTTGATTAAAGCATCTGTTGAATCGGCCAAAGATCTGGCGTCCTTCAACCCTTGTTGAAAGACAGAGATAAACGTGAATGCCAGTCCTGTAGGACTTGGAGCTATCTTGGCTCAGTAGTACAAAGAAAAGTGACCAACGCCACATAATGGCTTATGCCAGGCGCAGCCTGACGGACACCGAGAGAGCATATTCCCATCCGGAAAAAGAAAGTCTTGCAGTGGTCTGGGCCTGTGAGCACCTTCATATTTTCATCTATGGGAAACATTTCACACTCATCATGGACCACCAAGCTCTGACAACCATATTTGGAAACCCCTGGGCCAAAATGCCACCAAGAATAGAGCGCTGGGGAATTAGTCTTCAAGAATATATGTCAAGAATATATGTACACAATCATCCACAAACATGGAAAAGCAGCAAATCCAGCCAACTTCATGTAGCGACATTCCAAGAAGTCATCAAGCTCGAATCAGTCGCTAGCGGAGGAATATATACACTTTGTTGTGGCTCAAGCAAAACCACCTCCAGTCCCTCTTGAAGCAATCATTGAAGCCACAGCCAGCGATGCCACTTTACAGGATGTGAAATATCGCATTCAGACAAACAGTTGGAGACACCTAGAATAGTCCGGATACAGGAATAATGTTGACGGCCATGAACTAATTTCTTTCCGACATGAAAAAGATGAACTCTACATTGCCATAGATGGCCTCTTATTAGGAGATAAAAGGATGGTCATGCCAAAGCAACTGCTTCAAGGAGTTGTCAGTCTAGCACACAAAGGACACTGAGGCATCATAGCCACGAAGAGAGCGCTGCGGGAACAGGTCTGGTTTCCTTCTCTTGATCAGATTCTCAGTGTCAACTAGTCAGTAGAGAGGAACCACCTTCACTTCTACAAATTTCAGATCTGCCGGAGGGCGTGTGGCAACACGTTGCATAGATTTATTTGGTCCAATACAATCAGGCAAATACATTCTCGTCATAACGGATGAGTACTCTCACTTGCCCTTTGCTCAATTAATATCATCAATCAGAGCAGCCACCACATACCAGTGTTGGATGAGGTTTTCGCAGCTTGGAGACTTCCCAAAAGTCAAGACAAACAATGGACAGGAATTTGCCGCATTTGCCAACCATCTCAGTTTTCGACATCGGAAGATCCCTCCCCTGTGGCCTCAGGCCAATGGGATGGGAAAAAGATTTAGGGCTACTCTGAAGAAGTCCATACAGCAAGCGGAACTATTCAAGACTGATGTTCAAACAGCACTGAACGAGGTATTAAGAGTGTATCAAACCACACCACACAGCACTACAAACAGATGTCCAGAAACCTTGATGCTGGGCCGCACAGTGCGCACAAGAATACAGACTTGGGAAGACTCCACTTGTTGTACGAGTCAAGATCCAGAAAATGAGGAGTTAGCAGCAAGAGACAGAGCTAGAAAAGCCAAGATGAAAGAATATGCGGACAATCGTCGGAGAGCCAAACCATCATCCATCAAAGGGGACTGGGTACTTGTCCGACAAGAGTAACAAAGGAAATCCGACAGTCGATACCACACTAACACACTGCTGGTAACAACACAAAAAGAGACTATGCTCACAGCTTTCTCAGATGACAAGACAATAACAAGAAATGTTACACATTTTCAGAGATGCAAGCTAGTCACAAGAGAGACGTTAGATGTACCAGAAAATGCAGCAAAAGAGGACGTTAAGGTGACAGGAAGTGAGCACACGGCACCTTTTCTCTTGACTGAAAGTGGAAGACCCTTTCAAGATGCTGCCTGCCGGCCACAGTGTATTCATCAGGTGCCTACACGTCTAATTAAAGAACTGTAACTATGTGCTTTTCTTTGCTTTGTTCTATTGTTTAAGGATATCAGTAAAAATTGTGCAAGGAGAGGGGAGGTGTAATGTTGTGGCGGATGTAGAGCCACGGGCGCTAGGACCTGTGACAGGAAGAGGGAGGAAGCAGAACTAGAAAGGGTGGAGATGGGCAGGACCAGGGGTCAGTCGAGAGAAGGAATAAGGGGATGAGGTTGGAGTACAATAAAGCTCCGTAACGATACCTTCGACGTGTCCTTGTCATTTGTGCCAGGCAAGGGACACGACAGAACCTATCTGACATTAATGGTTCATAGTAAAAAGAAATTGCAGATGATAATGGTGTCACAAATACCTATTTTTCCTATTCATTTTTAATATTGGTTTTAAATTTCAGTTAGTTTCTTTGGGAACCCTGAGGGTTCAACACACATGATTCTTGCTGAATTCAGAATTTTTTCAGAAATGTATAGACTTAGAGGATCACTCATGGTTTCACTCCTGTTTCTACCACAAAGTTAGAGCACAAAAGTTAGAATTGTTTTTTTTTTTAATTCAGCTCCGTGTGTACCTATAACCTGGGAATGTGGGGATTTTAGCACAGCAAACGTTTGGTAATACTATCTTTAGGAGAAAAATAAATAAACACTTTCTAGCACAGCACTTTTTTCCCCCATTTAAAAAAATTGCTATATTTTGGGGCTTTTCTCAGTCCCCTCTATAGGAATCCGCAAAGCTTGGGATACCTTTAGGATCCCTTTGATGATAGGAAAAAAAAGGGAAGCAAATTTGGCATGAATACCTTATGTGAAAAAAAGTTATGGAGACCCAAGCGCAAATTACCCTGAATAGCTACCAAAAGGCTCAGCACTGGAGTGGTAATGCCTCAGCAATTAAGGGGTTCTCCTTCCTCAGTCCTCCTATACATCTGCCCCTTTCTCTCTTCTTCCGTCTTTCTTTTCCGCTCTTATGTTTTTGCAAGACCGTGACCTTCCGCATGGACAATTTATTCGATGCTCTCAACTGATATTTACCTGTATGGTCTTCATGTGTGTATCATTCCCCATGTATGATGTATCATTGATCCAATGTTATTTTCCCCGACAACGCCTAACGTACTTTTCCATGCATGGATGGCTGTATCTCTTTTTGTGACCCATTTTTTGTATGCTTGTCTTTTTCTTGTATTTTTGTGTTATTTGAATCTCAAATAAAAAAGATTTGAAATAAAAAAAAAAGAGCTAGCATGAGTTTCAGGAAATCTTGATTTGGGTCTATAGAAGTGTTGAGGAGGGTTGGGATGATGGCAGCAAGATGTGGCTGAGAGAGACTGATTAATCTAACATACAAAGGGCCATGGTATAGATAGTGGTCCAGTAGTGCAACAGATGTTTGCACCCAATTTTGTGTCCCCAGCACACTGTGACATTAAGGGCCCCAGGTGCATGTGCAGACCCTTCTGTAACACAGATTGCACCCATGCAAAAATGTGGTCCTATGCAAATGGAGGAACTATTTGCCCTGGTTGTAGTAGTTCACTGTCATAGCGTCCCTTCAGAAGGGGTAAAGGAGGGACCCACTAGTTATGTCCCGGCAGACATGAACAGTTACATAATGCACACAGCTGTGTGGAATCAATGTCCCCATTTAAAAGGGAAAAAATGTCCACCGAGTGCACTGAAAAGCAGACCAGTATCTTTGAACAGCTGGCCCACGTTTCACTAATGGTCTGTTGACAGTGACTGCGCATGCTCACACCTGCACTGGGAGCAGCACTTTTTCTATAAATGCACAATGTCATAAAAATGGACGGTGTGTCTTATCTGTTGTTTGGGTCCAGATATTTGTTATTGGCAAACATTTTGTTAAAGGAGAGGAGAATCGTATTTAACATTCAGTTCATGGACCAGGGGGGTTGGTATTGTAATTTCACAGCATTTCCATATTTCGACTAGTAGGTGAATTATACTGCACGGATTTCTATACCCATTGGGAATTGGTAGGGAAGGAAATCAGATTTAAGTAGCTCTGTTGAGGGGATGAGAGTATCCTGTTAAGGTGTATGTGATTGTGAAGATAGTTCGATATAGAATCTGAATAACTCATTCAACATATTTGTAGCGTTGGTAAGGTGGGCCTGGAGCATGCCTTTTTAGGCATTGAGCAAGCAAATTCTTAGCCTAAGGAGGTGTATGTGGCTTAGGGTAAGGTCATCTTGGGTTTGTGACTTGGTCCATTGCCTACTATTTTGTTTCACGTTATGGTGATTACCATTTTGCCACAAAATGGTTCTTTCGGTTTACTAAGTTGATCCTATGAGCCTCAAGGGCTATGTGACGGGAAAACAGCCATGGAAACGGACTCCAATAGGTTCTTATTGTGAAAGTTAGTTAGGGGGATATTAATCAAATTTCTATAAGAGGAGGGTAAAATCCAGCGAAAGCTTGTAAAATTTGAAAGTATGTGGCGTAAATACCTACCTTGAATTGGATTGAGCAAGCATGACAGACATGCCTTGGTCAGTGTCCAAGGGTAAGGGGTTTCACCAAACAAAACATTTTGAACAAGCATTGGAAATGCAATAGGTCTCTGATTTATTTGAGTTAGAGCAAATGGCATTGTAAAAGGCAATGTCTTTTAGCCATGTGTTATGGAGGGTATGCATGTGGTGTGTAGTGTAACTATGTGGGTTGGGTTGGAAGTGAGTGAGTGAGTGAGTGAGTGAGTGTGTGTCCTTCGACTGGGCAGCCTCTGCTTCTAATCAAACACCAGCTTATTTGAGAAATTGAGGACAGATTTTTAGTACAAAAAAAGCCTCTCAGCAACAAAACTTGCACACAGGCGACACTCACACCCACCACTTAATCACACGCGGATACTCATGCACACACCCATACTTACACAAGCTAACTTATGCTTGCACATACACACACACCGACACGCTCATGCATGCACCTACAACTTCACACACACACACTGACTCATGCTTACACATACGCTGATACATCCACATTTTACCCACAGACGGACTCATGCAGGGCACTGAAACTACTTACTGCTTCACGTGCTAACACTTTGAAATAATGAAAGCAGCAATCAACATAACAGCAGCAATGTCCATAGGTGGAAGCACAAGGAAAACGCGATAGCCAATTATAAATCAGCGCCAGCATTGCTGAACATTTAAACATGAAATAAAAGAAAACAAGATGGCTGCTTAGGCTCCCGGATCAGTCGACCTCCGTCCTCCGCCAGATGATCCTGATGAAAATCCTGATTTTGCGCCCGACCTCAAGGTGTACGAATCCATGTATGCTCTGATGGTGCTATCCCGGAAACTTAATTCGCTGATTTGACGAAGTTATGTCGAATTGAAGTTTGAGGCCTAGTTCAGCTGGCGAGCCGGGGTCTCGAGTTTTGGTCTGGCCGGGCTGCAGTTGAACAACATCGGCTGCCAGCCGTGACCAGGGTCCGGTCTACAGCGGTGGAAGTATTGTAAGCCCAATTTTAACGGCAATCACTTTGGAGTGTTCAACTTTGGTGAGAGGAGTGCAGCGGCAATACTGAGGCTGTGGGCGGAGGTCCTCGTCCCGTGGACCCGGTTTGGCCTCCGCCGGGGCTCGGGATCTCCGCCTGCGGCAGCAGGGTACTGTTTGCAGCCGTAGGAAGTGTGCAGCCACCCTATAAAGCCGTCCGCTCTGCCATAGTCCGCTCCCCCCGGAGAGCCCGGGGTCTCTGGATGGTACGTAAATGTTCGTTTCTATGAGTGGAGTGATGAACCGGATGGAGCGTGAGCCGTCGCTTGCGACAGTAATGGCAGCCATCGGGGCGTTTCACGCTCGTATGGACGCCCCGATGTGCGGAATGATTGCGTGCTTAACGGATAAAGGATTTGCGGGACCGGACCCTGTTTTGCTACAAGACCTGCGCCCGGCTACGACACCCGAGACCGCCATGTTGTTTCCCAATGAGGACCCTGTGCGACAAGAGTGTTTGGAGCCCTTGGTCAGAGCATCGGAAGATTGTGACCCTAATGCCTGGAACGTTCTGCAGTGTGCATCGTCTCCATTGTGGGTGCGAGACTTGACTGATGTTTTTTTCCTTGAGTTTCCTGTCGCTGACTGTATTGGTGCCTTCTCTTCATCCTGTTCCCCCATGGCTGCGGCGTCGCTGTGGAGGAAGCAACATCGAGACTGCCTGTCGTTGAGGGAGAGTTTCGCTGCTGATGGGGTTGTTCAGGATCCTAGGTTTTGGATTTGTCTCGGACACACACTTTTTGAACTCTCTTGGCATGTGGCTGCTTGTGTCGACTCAGTGGTTCTACCAGGAGGGGTTCGCATGATGGTGCGGAAGGGTCAGGGCTGAGACGTATGGCCTAGGGTTTGTATTAGGGTCCTCTTGGAAGTGGGATTTATACTGTTGGGCACACGGGAGGCCGGGCGGTGTTTTCAAGTGCTCCCCTGATCTGTTTTCTTTTCATTATTGGTTAGACTGTTGCTTTATCTCAGGGGTTACTGTTTTTGGCGGGGGGAAGAGGACCGGGAGCCTGTTTGGAACGATCCTCCTCCACTCTTTCTCTTTTTCTTCTTTTAGAACTTAGTCAGCTGGGGCAACAGGCACACTGCTAGTTGGGGTTAGGCGAGAGCCATATGCAGGGGTGCAGGGATGGGTTTATTATATTGTCCGTGTTCCTCTTTTAGGATTTCTCGGTCCTTTTATTTTCTTTTGGTCTCTTCAATATGCATAACGTGGGCGAATTATCCTGAACGCATTTATTCCAGTATCTGGTAACCGTACTTCCTTTTCTATCCTGGTGTCAATGGGTGGGCGGGGTCTGAGTGCGGGCGGCTGCGTTGTGTTATAGATCGCTTGGTCGTATATCCTGTCTTGTGCTTGCTAGCGCAGGCGTCTCAGTCGTTCCATTTAAATTGATCTATGACTATTCTATTTTCACCCGCTCACTTTATCATTGTTTTTGAAGGTATGGCACCAGAAATGTCTGTTTCTTTTTCCTTGCTTTTCTGGTTGGGGGGGGGGTCAAACATAAAATGAAACCTTTGTCTTATCCTGCAATAAGTTCAATACAATGTTTATCCTGATTTGCTTAGGGTTGTCGACTGAAGAGCTGTGTCGTTAGATAATACATTGGATCTTATTCTTGTGTTGCGGCCGGCCCCTGCGCTTGTTGGCCCGTGCTTCTAATTTATTGAACTGTACAATAAAGGTTTATGTTGGACCCGGCCTCGTGGCGTGGTTCCCCCCGCAACTCAGCTCCCAGTTAGCCCAGCTCCATACCTAGAAACCCATAGCTACTCTGCCCATGTCCGACCAAATGCCCATGGCCTGCATCGGCCTGTCCCCGGCCACCCTTCCAGCCGCGCGCCCCAAACCCGCAAGGCCCCATAGGCCCATCGGCAGCCATTTTCCCTTCCCGAGATCCCTGATGCCGTGGGCCTAGCATGACCCCAGCCCCCAGTGCAGCGCAGGCTCCAGACGCGCCAGCCCCCGTTGGGAGGGTGAGGGCTACCCTAGTGAGAGAAGAGGAGCTCGATTGCACCTCGGGCCTCCTTGAGTGCTGGCTTCAGGGCTTCAGACCTGCTGGGCGTCTGGGAATTCCCGGACGCATCCTCAAAGGGATCAAAAGAACCAACCGCCGGACCTCACCCACGGGCCGCCCCCACAGCCTCGGTCCTCCGCCTGCGAGAGTCCGGGCATCAAAGGGTCACTGGACTATATTAAGGGCCGCCTCTGAACTAGTGGGCAGTTGTATCTTGGACAAGGAAGCCCTGCTGATCTGATCGCGGCTGAACTGAACCTCGTGAACTCTGAGCCCTGCTGACGCTTTCGCGGCTCGTTCTTGGAACCGAACCATCGGAGACCTGCTGACCTCGTCGCGGCTCAAGCTTGAATCTTGAAGACCTCTACCGAAACTTCTGAGCCCTGCTGACGTGGTCGCGGCTCCTCCTGAACTTCCTCCAGAGCGAGCCCTGCTGACGCTGTCGCAGCTCGAGGAATATTCTAGTCCGGCTGGACTATCAAAGTTACCAGCCCGAGAGAACCATCCTCAAGTGAGTAGGACCTCTAGTGAGACTACCACCTTCCATATCCCCCCGGCTCTAGGATGGAGCGCTGTGCGCAGGGTACGCTACGTACTGGCCTACGAGACTAAGACTGTCCCACTACCCCACCCTAAAAGACTTGAGACTCTGCGATCCCTCGATCGTTGTACATAAGTGTGATATTACTTTTCTTCGTGATTATAAAGAAGTTGATAACTAACCCTTCGGTGTTGTCTGTTCATAAGTGTGGTGTGGTCCTCGTGTGTACGATTCGCTACTTGAGGTCTTCCCCGGTGGAGATCCCTCACAAGGCTCGGCATTATTGGTGGGAGAGGTGGGTCACGGAGGAGTTGGGTAGACATAACCCGGCCTCTGGGATCGCCCCTTCTAACAGTTAAAAAACGAACAAAAAAAAAAACATGAAATAAAATACAATTGTATGTGTTAAGTGAGAGCAGCAGCCGGGACGAGTTTGTGCTCTGCTCACAAGAGGCGCCAAACTATTTTCCAGCTCCTGTTCGTTTAAAAGAAAATCACAATGGTTTTAGACCGGACCCCACGCAGCATTTTATAATCACACCAGCCATTATTTGCCAAAGCAGAGGGGGTGCAAAAGTGCTTTCTCCGGGCAGGCACGCGAAGGGAGATGTCAGCAACGGAAAAAATATAAAAGAAAACAAACACACGGGGCTTCATACAAGTTACCAAGGTGACCGAGGCCAACTCTCTCGCACTCCCCTTTCAGAACATTTTATGCTTTCCATGGTAAAGTCAATTAACACTGCCTTCGAGGTGGGCATGTCGTTAGCTGCTTAGTGGGTTGCAGTGTCTTAGTCATCTGGTTTACACGGCTGTGTACGGCATGCATAATGCAACAATGACCCTCCACTTAGCATCTGGGAGGGCAGAGGGCAGTGTGCCACTATACGGAATGCTCGCGCTTCCTACCGATGAAAGGCTTTCTAAATGTTTGCCTACTTTTATATGAAAACTAACTGCTGCAGCAGTTCCCTCACCTTTGCACTGCCATTATGAATTCTACAACACATGTCAGTGGGAGACCAAGTAGTCTCCGGTCATGATCCTCAGAAATTCGTGACTCGAGTTCTGAAGCTCAAGTATTGAAAACTTTGGACAGTCACAAAACGCTACGATACTTCTATGAGCACTGTGAGCGACCGGAAATGTGGCCGTGAGGGCTCATTCCAGAGGCCCTTCCAAGCGTTGCAGGGTTACCGCGAGGTGACACCGTCTGTGCTGCCTCCTTTCCCCCACCTACGGGGTTGCTTCATGTCAACTGGAAAAATTTAAGAAATCTACCCACGTGGGAGGTGGGTGTGGTAAACTAAACTTTGCCGGAATTGAGAGAGAATTTTGCTGACCTCTGGCATCGGTGTGAAAAGTGCAAGACACTCGGGAGAGATTTGTGAAGCAGCTTTAGGCTGTGTATTACGCAGAAAATCTGCTGTACTATAAAAAAAATCAGAGATAGCTCATTGTGTAGTGTTAAAGGACAGTCTTGCTGATCTATAAACTATTATTATGGTAAACTTTTAGGTCGGCCCTGCACGAGTAAAAAGCCAAGATCCCACTCCAAGCTGCGAGTTCTAGTTAGGTTACCCGAACATCAATGTAGCAGGTGCCTAAACCCACCGAGTCATGTTGCTTTATTCATTTACTGACATTTCTGAGGGCAAAGCAGACAATGGGTAAACCGATGTGAGGTGGGTCTGAGGTGGGTCGGACTAAAAATCAGCTTCGCCATTGATTACCAGATATCGACGGACTCTGCCAGGTAGGTGGGAGTCCCCTTCCTGTCACATGGTTTGCACAAAATTGTAGCCTTTTCCTAAAATGCCAAAAAATGTGCTCCTAGGGCAGCCCGACGAATTCACTCCCGTTGTAGATAAGAGCCTCCAGGTTTCTTCAATGGGTTCCTACTTTCTTAAGACTGAGGGCTCTGAAATCAATTGGCAAGCACGAGGCAGTTCTCACAGTGGGAAACACTGCCAATTTCACACCCATCGATACTTGTTTTGGCTTTCTCTTGTAAAGAGTGCTCTTGAAGGCTTTCTCTTGTAAAGAGTGCTCTTGAAGGACTATGTGAAATACATCCACATTTATTTGCCCTTTATTGTTTTCATGTCTGTACTGCGTGGCCCAGTCCAATCTGAACTTTCAGCTTAAAAATATTTCGAAGAGCCACAACGTGATGTTACGGTTTGACCTAAAAAGGGCCACCAGCAAGGGTGAAAGTGTACAGCAAGAGATGCTCAGAGGATCGTTTGAAACAGTGTGTCCCCGACCTCAGCAGAAGCAGAAAAGGGGAAAAAACAGAAGATCAAACGAGAGAGCCACGTACAATTGTACAACCAAAGTAATAACTGCAGTTAGAACAGTATAGGAACCCGTTATGTAAATAGTGGTACAATTCAAAATACAAACAAGCGATCGCGAAACCGATCCAATTGCAAATAAAGTGAGTGACGCGCGCCACTGCAAAACATAGGTCTTCAATTATCGCGGCCACGTCTGGCCATGATAATTGAAGACTTATGGCCTTTGGTGCGCGTAACAGACACTAATAGGCCATGGGCGGAGCTACGTGACCGCCCATGGCCTATTGCGTGTTCCGTTTCAAAAGTACACGCACGCAAAGGCCAATGAAAATGGACCTAGGAAATAACATGCACGAGCTGCGTGAAATTTCCAGGTCCATTTTCAAAACCCCTGAGAAAAGGACTCTGGCTGCGCGACAGGGCTGCGCAGTGTACGTGGAGAAGTGTGGCTCAATGATTAGAGCTGCAGACCCTGATGCAGAGGTCTAGCCCGGGACCAGGGTTCAATTCCCCGCCTCGGCAGGTCTTGGGCTCAAAAATTCCACGGACCTGATAATTCTCGCCTCGGTGCCTATTCCGATCATGGAGTCCCACTTTGCAATTCTGGGTAAAAGCTTGCTTAATCTCCGCAACGGCCCCCACAATGCTAAGGATGCCTGGCCTCCACGAGGAGTGGACGCCTCACAGGGAAAGCCAGGATGGGTTCCACAGCGGTATTCGTACAAGCGCCTTGAGACCCTTACGGGTGAGTAGTGCGCTATACAAGTATCAATTTACATTTTTACATTTTTTACACTAGACAGAGACCTAAAAATGGAGGAGCCTGCAGATTATCCAATTACAAACATGAATCATGACTGCACCTTTTATGTTGCTATCCCGCTATAGCCCATGAAAGGTGAATCTTACTCAGGGAACTATTTCTGAGGCAAAGAGCAAGCACCTGCCTGGAGGCAGCAGTGATTTGCCTTTCACATACAGAGGCTTCCACCGTGGCCTGTTGGCAAGATTTACACAAATACTCAGGGAAGCTCTCCAGTCCCGTCCCCTTCAACGCCCATACAAAGTTCAGAAGTTAATATTGGAATACTTCATACAGAAACCGGGAGATAAACAATCTGCCCCACAACAATGAAATGCTTAGGTTATGTTTCTGCATCACTGAAGGAAAGCTAGCGGAAGGAGCCTCCTGCAACCCTATAAGATTATCAATCATCTTCGAAACAGGACCACCAGCGATGGGAACCTTCAATCTTCTCTATTTCCAATCCTTCAAAACAATAAAGTGGCACCCACACTTTAGCCTACTATGTCTGTTTTAGGCATCATGATTGCACAAAACATACAAACTTTATCAGAGAGTCATGATTGCACAAAGCATACACACTTTATCTGACAGTCAAGACACGGGCTAAATACGCGCTGCTAATGGGACAGGGATGAAGAATGGGAAATTCACGGAACATAAAGTGAGGACATGTTCACTGGGGTCAAACCGATGAGCAATGGGCACTTTCTTGCTTGAAACTTAAGTTGCATTAACTCTTTTAGTTGGTCACCAGAGCAATTGTTTTCTTTTTAAAGTAATTGAAGATGTAATCAAATGTTAACATTTGTGATTCATTTTTATGGTTTTCTTTTTTATTGTTATGCAATGGTTTCAGTTAACTTATGCAAATAAAGTTCAATACAATTCAATACTGAAAACAATGCACAAAACCTGAGCATAAATGCTACCAAACCATTGTGACCATCCGACTAACAGTCCGGCAATAGCATAAAAAATGCATCGGACTCCAGGAAAAAAAAAATGTAAAAGTCATCCTGAAAAAAAACAAGTCTGTACACAGTTCCTTTCATAGCTGTCCAACATTAGCACAAAATGTCATGTAATGCTTGTTATAGAGATTGTACTCAATCCAGTATTCAGTGCTGACTAACATAAAATAAAACGATAATATGAAATATATTGCTATGACGTACTATTCAACTGGTTGTCATTAATGACCTTGTAATATACATCTGTGAAAAGAATATGCAGGAACCAACAATTTCTATCCCTAAAAACCAAAACTTCTTTGAGAATTTCCACAATCAAACAATTACAGTTTTTGGTACAAGCCCAGGTGGCTGTATGGGAAAATGTTGAGCACAAAATTATTGGTGCATAAAGTATATCGACTACCAAAATATGTTATAGTAAATTGTCGTTCCTTAACACCATATCTACATACCTTGAAGATACAGATCTCATCAAGGTACATATATGCAGAGAAAGTACAGTAAATATAAACTTACCTAAACATACCTTCATGATACTTTCAGAGTAGTTATTTTGGCCAGAAAATCTTTGACAATCAACATTTCAAACTCAACTACGAAGCTTGGGGAAAAAAGCTCATCATGTACGTATCATGGCTGCATAAAATTGGACTCAGTATTAGTGTCCTGCACTATTGAAGTCCACATCTGTTTTTAAAAAGTCACTCTTTTAATGACTAATTAAAAAAAAATAAACATTCAAAATCCATGTATGTTTTCTACTAACTAAATTATTTGTTTCATAAGCTTACGGTATGTTATGACCAACTAAATGATTTGTTTACATTTAAGATTTTGAAATAAATATCCTCAAGTTCAATCAGAATTCTATTCCTGAACAGAATAAAACATTTGAACTGCAATCAAATGTATAGTAGTCAATTTAATGCAGAATCAAAAATCCCTATAGGTGAAGGAGTATGCCAATATTGTGCAATCATTTTGGACTGTTTTTAAATGAACAAATCCCTCTGGTGGACTTTCTGGTAGTCCATTACTTCTGTCGACTTACAAGGTGAACAGGTTTTAACCAAAATGGACATTTTCACGCTACTCTCCCTTTTCAACTCAGAGAAAAAAGTCTGTGGCATTAAAGAAAGCCCTGTACATACACCATTAAAGACTGTGTGGTTTGATTTCTGTCCATTGCTAACAATGCCAACAATACATTTTATCTCTTCTTTAGACTATGCATATACTACGAAGCACAGTTAAGGAGGGGAAAGTGTTGCAAATTTTAAGTGCACTCCTTACCTACTGCTCCCTCTGCTGCAGACGGACGCAGCGCACCTATTCAGACCCCAGAGTAGTACACCACATGAAAAGTTTCGTACAGTCAGTACCTGCACTTTTCATTAGACTACAGGAACTCCCAATCGGAAAGTATCCACTCTTCTCATCAGAACACACACACTTTCAGAGAGCACATAGTTAGAGTTCTCATTGGACTATAAACATTATAACATTTAGGACCTGAACTTCTCGTTATTGCAGGCACTTTCAGAGGGCTAGGACATCTTCTCATCCTGGTGATACCACATTCAGACAATGAGCACATGCACTTCACACTGCTCTTCTCACTACAAACCATGGAGTACCTGCACTTCTCATCAGACTGCATGTACTTTTTGACAGTCGGCACTAGCACTTCTCGTTCAAGTGCAGGCACTCCCAGGTATCTGTTATATGTTCATTTAATCAGACAGCGAGTGCATGAAGTACAGTGACTGGCTGCCAGTCGCAGGCCCTTCTCACGAGCTGACAGTGGTGAGCACACTGCTGTCACTCTCAGAGCTGGAGTACTTGCAGGGATCTCCAGCCTGCATGAACTGTTGGATTCAGCAGTTCTAGGCGCTGGCCGTTAGCACCTATAACAAGCCTACAGGTGCAGTCAGGCTGTATATTCGCACTTTCTACACAAATGCTTGCACTAACAGATAGCGAGTACCTGCACTTCTCAGCAAACCACATCCCGCAGTTCTCACCAGAAAACAGGCACGGTCAGACAGACTTGCATTGCTCTCCAGACCACTTGTGTTTAAGTTCACATCAATCTACAGTTCAATCTGGATTACAGGTACTTTCAGGCACGGTGTACCGGCACTTCTAAACTAGCCAGCTTCTAAAGCGAGGCTCCGCCCAGGATTGCGTGATGCAGAGTCGACTGACCCTGTGAACCAGACACAGAGGAAGACTGCAAGCGCCTTGAGGCGGCGTTTGCGCTCTACGATGGAAATGCACGCCTTATACAAATAAAAAAGCCATCCGCTCTTCGCCTTGAAATGGATCCAAAAAAAAAAAAAAAGCCCGCGAGTGGTGCGCGTGTGCCACTGCAGGCATATGTCTACAATTATCGTGCCGACACGGGTGCGATAAGTGAAGACATATGGCCTTTGGTGCGCGTAACAGACACCAATAGGCCATGGGCGGAGCTACGCGACTGCCCATGGCCTATTGTGTGTTCTGTTTTAAAAATACTCGCACGCAAAGGCCAATGGAAATGGACCTAGGAAATAACACGCACGAGCTACGTGGAATTTCCAGGTCCATTTTCAAAACCCTCAGAAAAGGACTCTGGCTGCGCGACACTGCTGCGCAGTGTACGCTAGGCCCAGACCTACAAACTGGGTTAAATATTGAATTCATCAATAAAATGTTGACAGAAATTGGCTAGAAAATTCTTATGTAATGAATGAAATATGTCAAAACCTTTGTGTTGTGTGAGGTACGCCTAATCCTTCCCGTAGAGGTCTCCCTCCCAAAAGACTTTGGAAAAACATTGGCGACAAAGTGGGTTGTTCAACAGACTGCCTATAAAAATTGCTAAAATAACCATGTGTATTTCAAGCACTCTGATTATGTAATGTCATATAGCTGATCAGGTTTCAAAATGTATACCAGATGTTTATTCCCTTTATTTTTCCATCTCACCACTCAAGTGACAGATTCTCAGCTATATGTTATGAAAGAGTTTCAACTTGAAAGAACAGTGTGGAGAAATTAAATGCAATTGCTCCACACAAATCATGAAGTACCAGCCACAGCAAAGAGAGACCCATGGAGCCAAACAAAATCAGGATGGTCTCCAAAACTCAGCATGAATTATCTACCAAATAGACATTTTAACAAATTATAATGCAGTCATGTTGTCTAAATAATCAACTTGCCAAATTCGGAAAAGAATAGAATTTGTATTTTGCATATATAAATCCAATTCCCCCAAATAGAATCTTGTCACAGTCCTGAAGGAAGCACTACTTTGTCTTGTTTAACAGATCTGTGTAAGAAAGGACCTATGTATGCTCACCTTCCACGTTTCTGGACTGATGCCGATGGCTTTTCGACTTTAGTGCGTTGGGCCCTGCTGTCCAGGCCCCAATGCATATGCTCTGACCCCCAAAGTATGTGCACGATTAGCTAATACAAGATTGGCTCACTTAACTGGAGGCCATACCCAAAATGTCAGATATACTGGATCCGTCGCAAAACGGGTTCAGGCCAGGTCACAGCATCGAGTCTGCCCTACTTGCTACTGCTGAACACCTCAGGATGATCCTTGACGCCGGTCGAAGTGCAGCGCTGATTTTATTAGACCTCAGTGCTGCCTTCGACACGGTATCCTATGACATCCTTCTGTGTCGGCTGGAAGCGATAGGGATAACGGGAGCTGCCTTAGAGTGGTTCCGCTCATTCCTTGAGGAGAGATCGTTCCGGGTCTCAGCCCCACCTTTCATCTCTAAATCCCATCACATCGGTCAGGGGGTCCCGCAGGGCTCTGCACTTAGTCCATCACTGTTCAACCTTTATGTGCAACCCCTGGCCGATGTAGCAAAAAAGTGGGGCCTTACGCTGGTATCGTATGCAGACGATACCCAGCTGGTCATTACCTTATCCGAAGGACCATCTGATTCAGCCACCAGGTTCAGAGATGGAATGACAGCTGTTGCCCAATGGATGACGGATAACTACCTACAGCTGAATGCCAGTAAAACGGAGGTCTTACTGGCAGGGAAGGACACTGCTCTCTGGAATGAGCACTGGTGGCCGGCATCGCTGGGTGAAATGCCAATACCAACGACCCTTGTTAAGAATCTAGGAGTCTGGATGGACTCCTCACTTACCTTCCAGACCCATACTAAGAGAGTGGCTGCTACTTGCGTGGGTCTATTGAGAGGTCTCAAGCCCATCCTTAAATACTTTGAACCGAACGTACGGCAAATCATCATACAAGCCTTGATATCCTCACGTTTGCATTATGCCAGCATGTTGCTCCTGGGTGCTAACAAATCCGAGATTCTACAACTCCAAAGAGTTCAAAATATGGCCGCGAGAACTCTGATAGGGCTTCCTCGCTGGTGCTCAGTGAGAGCTACATTGAATAAACTTCACTGGTTACCGATCTCATCCCGGATCCAGTTTAAAGCCCTAGTCATGGCCTTTAAGATTCTTAAAACTGAGAGCCCGACCTTACTACGCCCTTTGCTGACCAGGTATGTCCTGCAATGCAGTTTGCGCTCACTGGGGCAACATTTGGCGAAGGTGCCGTGCTTTAAACTATGCCGCATGGGTGGCCGCTCCTTCCGGGTGCTGGCAGCTAAACTATGGAACTCTCTGCCAGATTCCATCCGTGGCATTGACAGTTTGCTGCAATTCCGGAAGGCCATTAAAACCTTTCTATTTCCATCATCATAGTCTCCTACCTTACTTTCTCTGAATGGCCTCCTCGTCTGTTCCACGATTTGGCAGCGCCGGGACGCCCCTTTGTTGGGGCAGCTGTTGCGCTTAATAAATTTAGTAACATAACATAACTTACTTTAAGTTTGAAGGATATGGTACAAAAGGGACTCGGAGCTAGTAAGTAAAATGTGCCTACTGTACTACAGCACTTATTTGTGCCACCACTACAATGATATAGGAAAAAACATGCACTGGCAAGAAGACAGAAGAAGGACTGCCCTGCTGCTCCCTGGACCCAGCAAAGAGAGGCTGCACCAAGGAAGGACTGTACCTGCTAAACTCAAGGGACTGGTAAAGAGGACTTTGCCCACTTGTGAAAGAGAACTCCACTTGTACCCAGACCTGAAGAAGACTGCCCTGCTGCTGCCTGGATCCTTCAAAGACAGGCTGCACCAACGACTGGACTGCAGCT
Organism: Lissotriton vulgaris; assembly: GCF_964263255.1. Classification (NCBI taxonomy): domain Eukaryota; kingdom Metazoa; phylum Chordata; class Amphibia; order Caudata; family Salamandridae; genus Lissotriton; species Lissotriton vulgaris. The sequence goes on from NW_028253248.1 coordinate 147,683, forward strand.
GCTACACCAGACAGACTCACGTAGAGGTCTGTCCCTGCAGTGGCCACTTGTAGGAAAAGGATCCACTTGTGCCAGGACAAACAAAGTGACCAAGAGTTGGTTGGCTAGCCCTCTGTTAAGCACAAGGGACTCAAAAGCTGAAGGAAGACTGCACTTGTGAGAGCCCAGATGGGATAACCTGCCCACCGCTGGACACTGAAGTGCCTGCTGCGAGAAAGTTCTGACCTGCCAAGGTGTCCCCAAGTTCATGAGACCAATGGTAATCTTCAAAATGGACCTTGGTCCTCCTGCAAGAAACAGACACCTGTGGACAACTGATGAAGACCGCTGTAGCCGGAGACCAGTCGACCAGTGGCAACTGGATGTGCACTGAACTTCATGGAATGTTGAAGCTTTGGCACCCTTATCTCCCAGTACGGTGAAGTATAGGCAATGGCCAGAAATCAACTAGATTATGGTAGAAGCTCTGAGGGATACATGTGCAAATATGACCATAGTGGAGAATAGACTAGTTTCCCCAGAGCAGATCATCCCAGATCTGTTACACAAGAATGTAAACGCTGACAACACCGTAATTTTTCACCCTATGGCTATGGTGAAATTTAAGTGATAGGGGGACACTGGCCTGAAGAACGCAACTGTGCCCCCTGCCATCCCTGCTAAGTGTCTGCCTGGAACCGGATTGGAAATCTCTGCTGAGGCGGATGTTGAAAGGAACACCCATACAAACATACTGGGTCTCTCTGAATGGGTATGTGTGGTCACAAGGGCCCAAACTGCACTCCAGGAAAGTCTGGAGCCTGGAATAATGGCCCAGGCTCCTAAAAGCAAGAAAAATGGCAAGATGGCTGGGAAACTAACCTCAGACGATCACAAAGCCCAGAAAGAGTGTAGCCCTCAGGGGGAAGACCTGGACACTGAAAGGGAGAGAGCTGCCTACCAGAGCTTGCAGAGCTGCAAGGGGCAGGAGGACCCTCTTGGGAGGACTTTTGCCAGGGACAGAGGATCTACCAAACATTTAAAGGCCTTCATCAGCAAGCTGAAAACCAAGAAAAGGGAAATGTCAGCGGTATCCTCAGGGACTACTGCATAGTGAGGCAAGGGACCCCAAACCAGGCACATAGGCTCTGGTCATCCAGGTATACAGAGCATTCCTTCTGAACCCAGCCCAGGATATCCCCCTGGCTGCACCTCTGCGGCAGACTAAAACCTGGGACACGTTAGTAAACCATTTCTATTAGCCTCAAATGCAGAGAAAGTCAAGGATTTATGTCGCTACTAAGCGACTTTCCAAGCCATTGGCAAGGAAGGGGTAACACCCAAATGCTCCCTTAATCTCACTACCTGTGGTTGTAATCTCTTTTGAGAGGGTAGAGATTGACAGTATTGGTCCCCTAGACTCTCTCACTGCCTCTGGAAATTCATTTATCTTGGTGGTACAATGCCACCGGATATCCTGAGCCTCTTCCCCTTAGGACTGTCCCTGTCCCTGCAGTGGCTAGAGAACTCCTTGGCATCTTCATCAGGGTAGGGCTCCCTAAGGAGATAATCTCGGATAGGAGTACTGATTTCATATCTGCATACCTAAAAGCTAAGTGGAATGAATGTGGTGTTACTTACAAGTTCAACACCCCATCACCCTCAGACTAATGGTTTAGTTGAGAGATTTAACAAAACTTTGAAAGGCATAGGTTTGGGATGTTCACCTCCTATGGCTACTGCGAGGTTCCTCAAAAGGGAGTGGGCTTCATCTCCTTTGGGCTATTCCCTGGGTACCCTGTGAAAGGGTACCCTGAGCTTGGTTTGAGGTTTGGGAGAAGCCCCTCAAAGACCCAAGCAGGGTGTAATGGCCTACAGTCTTGCATGGCCGAGTATGTGAAGGAGGTAATTACGAATCTGGAGGCCAACTAGGAGCTTCTGGGACTGTGGTATGAGCAAGTCCTCCATGGTTAAGTACCAGCCTGCTCAGAAAGTGTGGGCAGTGAAGACTGTGGCTCCGAGGGCCCTCCAGAACAAATGGACTGGGCCTTACCAGTTATTGGAAAAGAAAGGGAAGGCTACCTACTTGGTGGACCTAAGCAACCCCAGGCACCCCCACAGGGTGATCCATGTTAGCCTTTTGAAACATATTCATCACTGGCCTGACAGGACTATGCTCATGGTGACAGATGGTGTAGAGGAAGAGGAAAGTGACCTTCTGTCAAGCAATGCAAAGGATGGCTCAATAAATGGGGTTAGGCTCTCCTCCATCCTAACTGAAAAGCAGCAGAAGTACAGTCACCAATTGCTGGGACAGTTTGCTGGACTATTTTCTCTCACACCAGGTCAGACGTTGTGAGGTGTCCATGATATAGACACAGGTGACCGTTTACCTGCCAAAAGTAAAATCTACAGGTTGTCTGACACAGTGAATAATAGCATCAAAGTTGAGGTTTCAAATATGTTAGAGTTGTGGGAGATTGAGCTCTCCAGTTGTCCTTGGTCCTGCCCAGTGGTGTTGGTACCCAAACCCAAGCCAAAAGGGTGTAAGCTAGAGATGAGATTCTGTAAGGACTACAGAGGACTTCATGCAGTCACCAAGACGGATGCCTACCCCGTTCCAAGAGCTAATGAACTCATTGATAGGTTGGAAGATGCTAAGTACCTAAGCACTTTTTATATGACTTACGGTTACAGGCAGATAGCCCTCACCTAGGGAGCAACAGGGAAGTCTGTTTTCTCAAGGCCAGAGGGCCACTTTGGGTTTAAGATGATGACCTGTGAAGATCACCTAACCCCCTTGAAAGAAGTGCTTCAGGCCCTGTAACAGGTAGGCCTGACTATTAAGGCAAGTAAATGCCAGGGGTTTGTTGCGTAGCTAAGCCACCTTGTACAGCCTATTCAGCCCATGATGCAGACAATTCTGGATTGGGAGCCTCCAAGACCGAAACCCTGGTCAAATCCTTTTTGGGCCTGACTGGGTATTACAGAAGGTTTGTGAAAGTGTATGGTAGTATTGTGCCCCAACCCCCCTTGTTGGACTCACCTCTAAGGAACAAGCACCTGCCTACGGCAGAGAGTTCATTGTCCAGACAGATGCGTCAGTGTTCTCACAGGTAAGAGATGAACCAGGAAAAAACAGTTGCCTTAATTAATAGGAGACTCCTCTACAGAGATCAGCGACGGAGTGCCATTAAGATGGAAGCCTTTTCCCACGGTCTTGTCCCCGAAGAAGATAAGGCCCTACTTGTTTGGGACTCCCTTCAAAGTTCAAACCAACCACATGCCTCTCTGGTGGCTCATGCAGATGAGGGGAGAGCACCCCAAATGGTTTAGGTGGTCCATTTCCCAACAGGGAATGAACTTTACGAGGGAACACAGACCTAGGAGTGACTACACCAATATAGACAGCCTTTCCAGGTTTTTCCACTTAGATGATAACTACCAGGATATGTGTTGGTTGCTTATCACTGTGCATCTGGAGAGGGCCCTGTAGGACAGGACCTATTTTTGTATGATCACCCACTCATCACCCCCCCACCCCAAGTTTTTGGATTGAGGGTGCTGGTTTTTCACATCTGTAGTGCAATGGGCCCTGCTGTTCAGGCCTGAGTGCATGTCCTCCGATCCCCAAAGTATGTGTAAAATTGTCTAATACCGGATTGGCTCATTTAACTTACTTATATGTCCCTAGTATTTGGTGTAAGTAGAACCTAGAGAATTACGTCAAAGGTCTCTAGTAGATTGCACCACCTGTTTGTGTCACAACAACTTTGGCAATGTGAAAACATGACTCTAGGCCAGCCATTGCAGGCTAGTAGAGCAGCTTTGCACCTTCCAACTCCCCATTTTTCACTATAGCAAGGCTATTGGTCCAATTGGCTAAGAAGGAGTTTCAATAACCACTGCACTAAATACTAACTTCCTTTTGGGACCTCCAAAACGATTATTCCAAGGTATCAAATGAATCATTACATTAAACATGACCCATTGCTTGGCTTGCCTTTAAAATGTAACTTTTAAGAGAAAGAGGACTTTAGAAAGTCACCACTTGTTGTACAAACCTTGGTAGCATTTCCAGGTTATCTGCAACAGTTGTCACCCGAGACAACATGCTGCTCCCCTACTAGGACGCATGAGGTGCTCCCAGGCACACGAAACAGAATACTGCTGAAGGGAGGTGGTGCGACTTCCTCCAGTAGGATGACCATTGGGTGGTGGCTACAGATGGCCCTACTTTAAAGAGGCTGCAACCTCTGTGAAGCAAAAGGTGATCACACCATCGCCTGCTCGCTCCTTTGTGTAGGCAGACAGGCTGGCTTCTCCTCAAGAGAGGGCAATCTAGTTGCAAAGCTGGTTTCCCAGGAGGGTGCTGCAAACACCCCAGGGGTATGCCCAGGGCTCCACACAGGGGAAGAAGGCTTGCCCCAGCTTGGATTCAGTAGAGAGGAGCATCCTGGAATTTTTTGGTGGCCAAACCCCCAGTAAATGTGGTAAGGGTAGCCTTGTGGGAACTATCACCTCCTTGGCTAGTGAGGCCATCCCACAAATAACAAGATGGCATAAAAGTGGCCCCCCAGACCAAAAGTCATCTGATCACAGTTTGACTGGCAAGAACACAGAAGGACGGCCCTGCGGCTCCCTGGATCCAACAAAGAGAGGCTGCACCAAGGAAGGACCTCTTATGCTGAACTCAAGGGACTAACAAAAGATCGTGCTTACTGTACCTACTACTGTAAGAAGAGCCCCCACCAGTGCCCAGAACTAAAGTAAGACTGCCCTTGACTCAGCACAGAGGCTGAGCCCAAGACTGGACTGCACCAGCTAAACCGGAGGGACTTGCAAACAGGACTGTCCCAGAGTGGCCACTAGTGGAAAAATTATCCACTTGTGCCATGACAGAAAAAGTGACTCTAAGGGATAGGGAACTAGCCCCCTTTCCAGCACAACGGAGACAAAAGCTGGAGAAAACCTGCACTTCATAGAGCCCAGCAGACCAGGATCATCTGTCCACTGGACTGCCTGCTGAAAGACACTCCTGACCAGACAAGGTTTCAGAACAAGAAATTATCAAAATGTCATCTATATAATTGATTACAAATTCAGGATATCAGGAAAAAATACCCCCAATGAATCTTTGCAAAATGAAAGTGCCATTACTAACCTGAAAAGGCATTACCCTATGTTTAAAATACCCGAATGGTGTACGAAAAGCTGTTTTCCATTCATCCCCTTGCTTTGTACGCAACGGGTGATAAGCTCCTTTGAGGAACACCTTAGTAAACACTTAAGAGCCACTGCTGCCAAGAGGTCTTTAATTAAAGGAAGGGATACAGGTCCTCAACAGTGACTTTATTCAGTTGTTGTAAGTCAATACAAGGCTTTAATTCATGAAAGGAGAAATAAGCCCAACTTTCGTCCAAGGATTGGCATAGGGCCTTCCTTTCGGATTCAGATAAAGAATACATTCTGTACAGAATTTCGACCCTGTGCAATATTAATGACACAATTGCAGGGGCGATAACGAGTTAATTGTTTAGGACCAGAAGAATTGAAGATGTTTAGGAATGTGTGATATTGCTCTGGCACTTTAGTCATTGTCACTGCACTTGATATTCCCCTTTATCCTCACAGGGAAAAACTGTTCCACAGATTCTTTAGGAGCCATTAAGCAGGTTTGATTACAAGTAAATGTAGCTCCAAGAAACAAATCGGAGTAGGCCAATTGAGATACAGATTATGAAGACATAGCGAAGGAAGGTCAAAATAGCTGAGAGAGATTGGGAGAAGCAATTAAGCCACAAACCAGTCCTTCTAGATGACAAGATGTATTAATAAGAAGGTTAGGAGAACACTCCACTTCTGGACCCGATGCGCAAGACATACCATCAACCTTATGGTTCACTTCTTGTTTCACTTTTCGTCCTCTAGAAATCAGATGGCTCTGGTCCCCAATCGGATCGCCAACAAATTCCAGTTGCCCCAAAATACAATAGAGCCATAGTAGTCACCTTGCTCTCTGGTCCAAGTTGCAATGGACCATGAATTAAGAATATCGGATTTCCTTTCACTCTCTGAACCTGCACAATCTATGGTGCACGCACCATCCTCTAACCCATGGTTACACTTTTCACTCTGCGCCTCACTCCACACACAGCCAAATAGACTATATTATAACTGATGCAGTTGGTTGCCGTTGGACCAAGAGCATAACCACACTACTGCGTACTCTGTCAGATCATGCACCGGTACTTACACACCTAAGTATTCCACACTCGGTGGGGTGGGAACGGAGATGGTCTCTTCCAACATCTGTCCTATTAGATGAGGTCTTCCCGTCGGAGGTACAGGAAGCCATCACAGAAAGAATATTTCAATCTAAATGCAGGCACGGTGGCTCACTATTCCACTTTGTGGGACACCTTTAAGGCTTACATCCGGGGGGTGGTCATAATTTCCAAACAGACGAAGTTATTGCGGGCGATTCAAGGGAGCCTTGCCAAAGCGAGGCTGCATTATTATTATTAGATGCTACCTCTCCAGATCCGCAATTGCAGTATAAACAGAATGCTCTTTGTGAGAAGTTGGCCTGATATATGATGTTTCCAATTCTGGAACCACCTTGTATCAGTCCAAACAATCCCTTATGGTATCTGGTTGTAAGTCAACCTTATTAGACAAGCTATCTTAAGGGTAGCATAGACTAAGCAGCCTTAAAGGCTTAACTCAAGAGGTCGTGTTAAGCGAGCTGTTTTACCAATCACAGTCCTGTAATATCAAATGAAAGAATACCACACAAGTATATTTTATAAAAATATATGTATTTATTTCTAAATGAATCCCCAGTACTCTTTATGAGCAAAGGGGCACAAGCGTTAAATCAAAAGCACAGTATAACATACAAAGTTGCACAGTTATGGATGAGGGCGGGTGGCCACTCAAACCATATATTAAAAAAGTGGTATAAGAGATACCAAATCGAACAGTGGTTAGGTCTAGGGCCCAGGGAATCGCTGGGAGCAGTCGGGACTTTGCTATGATGGATTGGGCAGAAGCCTCTAATATATCAATAGGAATTACTCTGCTTGATGCTGAAAAAGCATTTGATAGAGTAGCATGGCCCTATCTCTGGGATGTCTTATCCATGAAAGGGTTTGGCTCAGGAATAATAAATGCATTTAAGGCACTATATAAAAACCCAGTCTCAGCAATAAAAATAGGACTTAATAAATCTGCATTATTTTCTATCCAAAGAGGAACACGCCAAGGGTGTCCATCCTCTCCTCTTCTTTTTGCTATATATATAGATATCTTTCTTAATCAGCTCAATAGGGATGAGAGCATAGTTCCATTACAGTTAGGAGGTACGACATATAGAGCCCTTGCCTATGCTGACGATTTGGTAGTAGTCACTAAAGACATTGAAAGAACGTTTCGGAGGATTGAAGAACTAGCAGGTATATTCGGATCTTTCTCTGGGTATAAACTAAATTTGTCTAAAACGCAAATTGTGTTTATAGGACCAAATCCACCTCCTATTATAAATATAGTTTCGGAAGCAGTCTACTTAGGGATTAGATTAACTACACCTATCTCACAGATACCTAGTATTAATTATACTCCAATTCTAAAAAAGGCTAACACGACTCTGGAAAGAATAAATCATTTACACTCATCTCTTCATGGTAGAAACAACGTTTTAAAGATGCTTATATTGCCTAAATTTCTATACCTATTTAGAACAATACCCCTGGAATTTCCTTTAAACTTTTTCCAAGAAATTGAAAGAACTGGAATAAGATTTCTATGGGGCTATAAAGGTATTAGAAGAGCATATAAGAAGCTGATTATACCGAAAGATAGGGGGGGTGGGCCGCACCACACTTTTTATTTTACTATTTAGCAGCCGCACTCCAATATATGTTTCCCTTAATCGTAGGTAAAAAAATCCCCATTAATTGGACACATTATCCAAATATTTATGAAATGGTAATAGGTACTGATGCAAATTATCATTTGTTAAAATTTATAGAGCCAAGTTACTATAAAAAAACAAAATTTAAGATAGTGGCTGCAGCATATAAAGCCTGGAGAATTATTAAAAAACTGGTGGGAATTAGGAAAATTACTAGATATACGCCTCTAAACTCAAGTCAATGCTTTCCCACAATATTTAGGGACCAGGTGATGAAAAATTGGAATGATAAGGGGATTACTTTTCTCTCTGATTTGTATATTAATAATTCGGAAATATTACTTTCTTTTGATGAATTACAAAGTAACTTTAAAATTCCTTCAAATGATTATTTCAAATTTCTACAGATTAACAGCTACCTACATTCATCCTCCAACATAGAAAGACTGGATTTAAGCCCAATTCTACTCCTAGATAATCTAAATAATAAAAGAAGGATTGGGTTCTATTATAACACCTTAATGACTTATCTTGTGGAGGACTTTAATAATCTGAGGGATAAATGGGAAGAGAAATTAGGTACAAAGGATGTACTTCTGGAAGAATCAATTAAAATGGCTTCCTCTATCTTATTTTCTGGGCGTAATCGTACTCAACATTATATGATTTTGTGTGATTTATACTATACACCGGCAAAAGTTCTGAAATGGGGGAGTATTACTGGAATTAAATGTAATCGGTGTAATTTAAGAGGGGCCGATACGTTACATATGTTTTATTCGTGTGTAAAATTAGACTGATTAATTTGTGATGTTAAGAAATTTATTGAATACATTCTTTGTAAAAGTATAGCCATATCGCCTGAACTTATATTGTTTGGTGTTTCCAAAGATTCAAAAGATATTGATCAAAATAATCTATTATTTATCATGATGGCTGAATTTCGCGCATGTATATCTCAGGATTGGATCAGTCCAGAATCACCATCTTTCTCCACATGGAGGGGTCGTCTCTTAGCTAGATATAAGCTTGAATCAGCAATATATGCCACCAAGGGGAAAAAAAGGAAACAACTTGGGTTAAAAATCTGGTCACCAATTCAGAAATGGACTGATGAAGTAATGATATAGCGAATTTTATATATTGCGTACTTATGTATGTTCCAGTTCTTCTTTATTTTTTGTATTGGATTGTATTATGTTCCTCTTTCTATATATTGTATAACATCTAGCCGAATTTCTTTTCAAGAAGGAATCATGTCATAATCTGTGTAAACTTGCAACGCAAATATCAATAAAAAAAAAAAAAAGGGAGCAGTCGGGACTAGCAATGCTGAAGTCGGGAAAAGCCCGCGGGATTCGGGTGCAGCACTTAAAGTGCGGCCTGCACCAATGCAATGTCAATGGTGCATAAAAGTTACACAAATAGAGTTGAAGGACACTTCCGCTGAACCTAGAAGAACCAAACTTTAGACACAGACCCTAGAGATGTGTACCAGTGTGGGAACACCGGTGTGCAATGTTACCTCACCCACAGGAAGCGGGTGCATATGGTCAAAGTGGCGTCGGGTTTTGACACGCAGGCTCTTAGTGCTTGAAGCTGAAGATGCTGCAGGCGATGTTAAGGAGAAGTGTCCGGTGTTATCCAAGGGTGGATCAGAGCAGTAAAGTACCTGAAAGCAGAGGGGACAGAGTCTGGGTCACTCAGCAGTGACCAGGGTGGAACCAGGACGGAACCAGACAATGTCGGGCGCAATCAGGTGGTTGTCGAAGAGCTTCTCTCTGCTGTCACGTGGGATCTGGGGCATCAGCGACGTCCAGGAGCAGGTCACGATCTGTCCCACGCAGGCTCTCACCGTCGGCGCAGTCGGCTTCAAGATTGGAGCAAACAACACTTGGCAAGAGCAATCCACGCAGGACCGGGGGATTGCTTCTCACTCGGACCAGGAGGGTCAGAGCGGGGGCTCCTTTTCAGAGGAGCTGGTGCAAGTCTGGAGAAACCAGAATCGCAAGTCGGTTTTAGGTTTTCGTCGGTACAAGGGCCACTAGCCAGCTGGCAAGTGACCGGGCCAATGCGTCGAGCCAAAGCAAGCAGAAGGGCCCCACGCAGCACTCGTCGAGTGTAGAGGGGTGAGCTTCGGTGCAAGTGTGGCTCAGGGTTGGGGCTTCTCAAACCCCGGTGTACAGCTTCGAGGGGCACTCGTGGGCTGCACGGTCAGCGTCTCGTGGTCTTTTCAAGATGGCGTGCCCCACGCTTCCGGTCGCCTCCACGGGTCTCAGCTCTGCAGGGACTGTGGATCGGGCTGTAAGAAGGCAGGCAAGTTTGATCTCGACGATCTCTGTTGCTTGAGTTCCGGCGGGAACTGCAACAAAGCAGACGTCGAGGTGCTGGATGGTGCCTATTTGCACAGGGTGGTCACTCCTTGACCACAAGGGAGATTCTTCAGTCTTCTACGTTGAGTAGGATGTCGAAGGGTCCAGAATTCGTTTCTTATGTTTCTTCAGGATGATCTGAGTTGCATTGGCACTGCTCCCACTCTTATTCGAATCTAGGGGGCTGGATTATCTGCTAGGTCCCTTCCTATGGGTGGGACCCAGGAAGGGGGTGGATACACCCCTTTCCTTTGATCCAGGCTGCGCTGGGACAGGGGCTAGTGTGCCCCAGAACCGGTTTGGCCGGATTATGCAAGGGGCAGCCTTGTGCTCCCCAGGCAGTGTCTGGTTTCTTTCAAACCTCCCTGCTACAATCCACTATCTCCTGTCTGGGGTGGTGTAACACCGCCCTGCGACAGGAAACCCTTTGTCCAGGCCTCCTCTGCTGAGTTTGTCGGCAGCAGGAGGTCAGACCTGTGTCTGTGGCAGAAGCATCCATTTTGTGGATCTGAGGCTCTTTTAAAAATCAACCGCATTTTAGCAAAGTAATATGTCGTCTCCCTCTAGAGGGGTGGAATGCTACCCCCGTCACCAGGACTGGCGAGGGGGTAGTATTCCAAATCATATGACACCTTACACGACATGTTTTGATAAAGCCAAACCAAAGTTACAATATAACCGCGAGGATTATAATGCACTTAATAGTATATCGTATGGCATTATCCCGGAACAGCTTAGGGAGTAGTTCCCGACAGCTGCAGACAGGCTCAGCTCATGCCAGAGCTCCATCTCACATTAAACCACGCACTCTGCCTCCAGGATTGATGAGGCCTTCCATAGGAGTGGCTCACATGTTTATATGTGTCCAGTTAGGTTTAGATATAGGCATACTGTATCTAAGCAAGGGGTGATTACACCACCTTGCCCCAGCTGAGTGATCAGCCAGTTGTGTTAATTTTAGATAGCCAGCCAGGGGTGGCAAAAGATATGCTGCAGCCCCTGGTAGGCCTTGGATGCACGTATGCCCTGGGCACCTACAGTGCTCTGTACAGGGGCTGATAAGGTGACCCAAGCCAATCTAGTTATGCACCTAGGGTACATGGAATCCATTTTACAGAGAGAGCAGATAGCCTGGGGCCCTGATTAGCTGGGAACCAGGCCAACTAAGTCGAAAACCAGCTAAACACAAGGCAAAAAATCTGGGGTAACCATAGTCAGGTAGCCACCTTCCAACACTCTTATCCTGGAGTTTAATGAACATGCTGATAGGGAGGCTTCACTGCTTCGGAAGCATTTTATGGCCCACAGATATGGGGAGGGGGGGAGCGTCCCGGAAAAACACTAGCACGCCTGATACGCTCGCCCCGGGGGGCTGGTCATATAGCAGAGATACACGGAGAGGATGGAACGGTAGCAAAGGACGATGCAGACATTTTAACGGAGCTGGTCGCATATTACAAGCGGCTCTACTCTTACCGCTCTCCCCAATGACTTTCACAACACCTGGCATATTTAGAGGAGATCGCCATGGTGTGGCCTACTAGAGGTCAAGTGTATTTCCTGGTGGACCCTTTCTCGGTGGAAGAGATTTCACTGGCTATCCACACCCTTATGCGTTCTAAAGCACCGGGACTCGAACTCTCAGGTGCTTTTTATAAAGCTTTCAAAGAAAGCCTAGCGCCGCAACTCCTGGAAGTCTATGCAGAGGGCCTACAACAGGGTGTCCTTCCACCCTCTGTGAGGGAGGCGGCCATCTCTTTATTACTAAAACTGGGTAAAGAACCCACAAAATGTTCTTCGTACCGTACCATCTCTTTAATCAATTTTGATAATAAAATCCTCACCAAAATGCTATCCTCCAGACTTCGTTGCTGTGCAGTCGGGGTTTGTCCCACACCGTTCACCAGCCCTCAATTTACGAACAGTTTTTTTCGGTTATTAACCTCTTCGAACCCCCTACACCTGCGGCAGTGACATTATTAGACGCAGAGAAGGCCTTGGATTCTCTCGAATGGCCTTTTCTGCTGGCTACGTAAGTTAGGCATTCCAGTGAATTTTGAATCCCTGATAGCACTGCTTTACTCGTCCCAGAGTGCCCACCTCTGAGTAAACGGGTCGTTATCCTCCCACATCCCATTCACACGCGGGACGCGGCAGGGCTGTCCGTTGTCCCCTTTATTATTTATAATAGCATTGGACCCATTGGTCCGTCATCTGCAGGAAAAGCACCTATTTCGCGGCTTACAGTTTCCCCATGGCCCCATATTAATATTCATGCATGCAGATTAAATTTTGCTTTTTATGAGACACCCTAAAAGAAAACCTATAGCCCCTTCTGGCTTCCGAGCCAAACACAGCACTGAGACCGCTCTCATCGCAGCAACAGACGACATTCGAACTCTACTGGACAATGGAGACACAGTCGCCCTCATCCTCCTCGACCTTTCTGCAGCCTTCGACACAGTCTGCCACAGCACCCTTTTACAACGCCTCAGAAACATCGGAATCCAAGGAAAGGCACTGGAATGGATCACCTCGTTCCTCACCGGAAGAACCCAGAGAGTCCGCCTCCCACCATTCAAGTCCGAGGCCTCTGAAATCATCTGCGGCGTACCACAAGGATCCTCACTCAGTCCCACCCTCTTCAACGTATACATGAGCCCCCTCGCGGCCATCGCCCGCCAACACAACCTCAACATCATCTCTTACGCGGATGACACTCAACTGATCCTATCTCTCACCAAGGACCCCAGCACCGCCAAAACTAAACTTCACGAAGGAATGAAAGAAGTCGCCGAATGGATGAAACAAAGCCGACTGAAACTGAATTCAGACAAAACAGAAGTCCTCATCTTAGGTAAATCCCCCTCTGCATGGGACAACTCCTGGTGGCCAGAAGCCCTCGGAAATGCACCCATCCCGACAGACCACGCACGGAACCTTGGCGTCATCCTGGATTCTTCACTCTCAATGAACAGACAAGTCAACGCCGTATCCTCTTCCTGCTTTAACATTCTTCGCATGCTCAGAAAAACATTTCGCTGGATCCCCACCGAAACAAGGAAAACAGTCACCCATGCTCTGGTCACGAGCCGACTGGACTACGGAAACACCCTCTACGCAGGTACCACCGCTAAACTCCAGAATAAACTACAACGAATCCAAAACGCCTCAGCCAGGCTCATATCAGACATCCCACGCAACGAACACATCTCTGGTCACCTTAAAGATCTCCACTGGCTACCCGTCAATAAGAGGATTACTTTCCGACTGCTCACCCACGCACACAAATCACTCTACGACATCGGACCAGATTGCCTCAACTCTCGACTGTCCTTCTACACCCCCTCCCGCCAACTTCGCTCTTCCAGCCAAGCCTTCGCCACTGTACCTCGCATCAACAAGACCACCATGGGAGGCAGATCCTTCTCTTACCTGGCTGCCAAAACATGGAACTCACTCCCCGCTCACCTTCGCCTCACCCAGAATCACCTAGCGTTCAGAAAGCAGCTTAAAACGTGGATATTTGACAAATAATCCTCCTCCCCTTCCTAAGCGCCTTCAAACCCTCTGGGTATGTAGTGCGCTATATAAATGTTATGACTTGACTTGACTTATAGAGGAGATCTGTTGCTTTGGGACCATGTCTGGTCTGATGATACATTAGGGCAAATCAATCCTATTCTCTATTACAGACGCAGCATCAGCAGACGAAACTGAATATCTGCTGCAGAGAGCAGGGGACACCACTAAATACTTAGGGGTTCATCTTCACAGAGATAAGGAACAGATTATACGTCTGAATTATGGACCTGCAATCAAGCAGATACCCGCACAGGCTGAAAGATGAATACAACTGCCCCTATCGATAGCTGGCCGTATAGCCCTGATAAAAATTAAAGTACTAACCCAACTTTTATATCGGTTTAGTACCATACCCATCCCGCTGACTAACGTATTCTTTTGCCAACAAAGGGGACTACTTCTAAAACGTATCTGGGCGGTTCGCAGGCCACGAATCTCCTGGGATACTTTGTCGCTCCCGTATAGTCGTGGAGGTTTTTCCGTTCTGGATCTCCAACTTTATTTTTTAGTGGCACAAGCGCACTTCGCTCACAATTGGAACCATCTGGACGACCGTATCCCGTATATGAAACCCGATCGTGATTTGGCAGCTCCCACACAACTTGGCACTCTACTCCCAAAGGGCATACCGCTGGACCCTCGGCACACCAACCCCTGGCTACCACCTGCTGGGCGTGGTGTAGACTCAAAACTATGCTAGGCAACGGCCTTCTTTATTCTCCGACCCTTCCCTTATTGAATAATCCATTCCTTTCACTTACTTCTGAGAGGGTGTTGCAGCTCACCCTCACTAAGCTAGGCCTCGATACTCTTGGCTCCCTATTTCCTGAGGGACGGGCATTTACGCTGACAGACTTGGCCACTCGTCCAGGGATGACCGATATGGACAAATTTGTAGCTGCTAGGCTGACGGGTACACTTCATTCCGCTTTTGCCTCCTTCCCATCCCCATCCTATGGATTTCACCCCACTTACCTTGCTTATTACAGACAAAGAGGGAGCGCACTTAGTCACCAAACTACACAAGGCCTGCTCGAAGCTCCAACATGTGCGGGACTGGGGGACCCGACCGCACTGGGAGGAAGACCTGGCACACACACTGACATAAGGAATGGGCTTTTTGTCTTGACCAAATCCAGAAAATCTCACCCATCCACAGGCTTTAGCTCCATTTTAAATTCATTCACAGGATCTATGTTACCCGCAACAATTAGCTAAATTTGACCCTTCCAAATCGTCCAACTGCCCCAAATGCAGGACATAGGATGCGGATTTCGCTCACATGGCATGGACATGCCCCCAAGTCCTGTCATACTGGATAGAGGTCTTATGACTGATAGCGAACATTATAGGCTCCCCTCTCATCCCCTCTCCCCGGCTCGGCCTCCTAGGCCTGGTCATTCACATTAAACTCAGTTATCGAAGCTTTGGGGCACTTGCCTTACTGTTAGCAAAAAGAGAAATAGCAGTCCATTGGGGAGCCCAGACCAGAACTACAATAGCGGTGTGGACGCACAGCATGGCCTACTGTAGTGTACAAGCAGAAATCTATGCTATGCTCCAGCCCCAAACGTCAAGACCCAAGGATATTTGGTGCATCTATCTGACATATTTACAACAGACATCAGGCAACTACACAGCCTCCCCCCCCTCATCCCCCCTGGCAACCCCAGAGAAGCAACAGCCATGCTTGTCCCTGGCGGGGTATGCCGTACAAATGTGCCAGCACTCCCCCCCCCCGTAAGATGTAACGTACTACTGATCATTCCAGATAATGCACACATGTGGTCCTCATATCGCAACTGAATGAGATAGCCAGTGGTAGTGTTGTATTAGTGGAGCACTCCCCCCCCCTCCCCCATACCCTTGTGTATCAGAATGTACGTTAAATATGATATATGCTTAAGTTATTTATTGCTTATGGTCCTTCTTTTTAGTATTGTCACTATATGTAAATTTGTGTCTGGGATTGTCAAATAAATCTTTTGGGAATTGTTTTTTTTTTTTTTTTAAAGAAGAACTGATTTCCAGATTCCTGAAGAAATCTTGATGCGGATACTTGAGGAAGGCGATTTATGTCCAATCCCTCCATCTACAGAGTTTTGACACTGGCGTTTTCTGACTGCCTAGAAGAACCAGTCAGACATTCCATAATCAAACAACCCTTTCCCCCCACAGTATACACACAATTCTTTTAAGCAATGTCTTGGTTTCTCACTCTCTGGTAAAGGCCCCAAATGTAAGCAATCTCCATCAGTTCTTCAGTGGTTTCAGCAGTCTTAACTTCATCAGTTCTGGGTGCATCAAAAGACCTGTCAATTCTACTTCTTCCGTTCCTTTAAATGAAACTCAATATGCAAGGCTATTTCTTTAGCTTCATTTAAGGTGGTAGTACATGGGACATGGACCAGCTCGCCATTAATCTCTTCTCTTCGCCTACTTCAGAACAAAGTAAAGAGAGTTTGCTCAACTAACTGTGTTTCTGCGGCAGGTCGCCAGAAGTGAGTTACAGAAGCCATTACTTATCGTATCCTTTTGAATATCACACAAAGCTCCTTCTGCCGAATATTTCACATTAGACCTGCAAAACATCTTCTGAAATTTCTCCAACCAGAGGGTATCATTATAAAGAACTGGGTCGGATGCAGAGACCAAAAGCATAGCCCAAGAGAGAGTGTGCCCAGTGAGACAGCTAATTAAAATAGCCCACCAGTTATATCAGGCGAGAACTGAGAAGGACGAGAGGTGAAATGAACAGTCATAGTATCCAAAAACTCTCAAACCTTTTCCACGCTCCCATAAAAGCATATTGTCCTAACTGGTACCGCTGGCAAGCCTGAGCTAGTACAAGCTGCCACATCCAGGTATTTCTTCAAGGCTTTGTTCTCACCAGGCAAGGCATCCATCTGGATATTTAATTGTTGAATTGGCTCTTGGAGATCTTGTAAAGGATGTATACCTTGACAGAACTAACACTCATTGGCCTCGCAATCAGTCAATCTCTGGTCGTATAGAGGTGTGTCTGGATCCGAGAGACCTAGACTCCGAAGAAAGGGCGATCACTTCCCGTAGCCACTCCATAGCCAAAAAGTTAAAAGCGATGGGTTAAATTCGGTCAGTCACAGGCTAAAGTTCACGGAGCTATGGGCAGTTCATTAACATATAAAAGGTTATATGTCTTGGTCTACGCAAGTTAATTAAGGAGCGCAGTTTATTCTGGAATTAACTATTGCAACCTATTTATTCAATTAATTTTTCAAGATTCAAATTATCCAAGTTAATACATTAAAAAATAGGTTAATAAAAAAACTGCCTGTGGTGTTAAAATAGTAGAATATTGCTGCATAGCAAGATTGTACGCCCAGTTTCTTCCTTATGCCAGGGATGGCTCAAATGCTACTTACAAAGCCAACAGTATGAGAAGGGTGGGCCACTATTATGCCAGGGTTAGCAAGAATGTTACCAGGGATGCCCCAGTACGCTATAAATAGGCCAGTGGTATGCCGGAGAGCCAAAATGCCCACCCACATTATTTCAAGGATGGGCCTCTCTAATGCTACAGATTCCCACAATATCAATAAGAATGTGCTTAAAATACCACGGTGGGCTATTACTATGATACAGACGGCCAGAAAGCCAGATTGATGGGCTACGAGTATGCCAGCAATAGCCAAAGTGTTAAGAAATTATCCCCACAATATCAAGAATGTGACACTAGAATGCCAGATAGCCAGAACAGGATTAGAATGCTTACTATATATTCTAGATGGGCCCCTATTGTGCTTGCAGACAGAATGTTGTCAACAAAGCTCAATATGTCAACAAGAGCACAGTCACTGCTTCAAGCCCTTTACAATCCACCCCAATCCATTCCTTGGGAAAACACACACTCAGATAGCAGAGACCTCACACGAGCACAGACTCTCATAACACAATGAATTCACAAGCAACCATAGTCTCACACACCCACCCTTACCAGACTGCCCCCATAAAACTTCCTACTTGGACACACCACAGATTTCATCCCACCTATAAGCTCATACAGGGCTCCTATCCTGTACTATGGTAACCCTGGATGTAGTTCATGTAGTAAGACCAAGCGAAGTGCACTTCGCGCACTGCGTAGTGCACTGCGTAGTGCACTGTGCAAAATGCTGTTAGCACTGTTTGCACAATGCGGACAAGCATCCCCCACTATGCAATCAGTACCAACAACATCTTGCACAGTGCAAGCGGTCGTTTTCTGCCGCTCTAGTAGATTTCTACTCTAGCTGCAGCTTTCTCAACGCGGACTGGATATTTCTCATCGCGAGCGCTCGCGAGCATACGCGACCACTCGCAATGAGAAACATGATCTCCCCGCATTGAGAATCTTGACCGGAGGTTTATTTTCCACGCTCGTGATCGGCAACTTGATGTTGCTGATTGCAAACGAGGAAAAGTCTCGCCGGGATGTCATTTTGCTCGCTCGTGGTCGCCAACTTGACATGGAGGACCGCGAGCAAGCAAAAAATTACTGCTACGCGTGTTTGCACTGGGATACGTGCAATTCACGTAGTGCAAACTACACGAGCATAGCGTAGTACTTCGCCAAGAGTTATACTATGGGTGGCCTCATCAAACCAGTCATTCACCAGGCCAGGGGCCTTCTCACAGCTGTATCAGTAGTCTGGATAGGACTGATCTTAATCCTTCTTTTCTTGCAGGCTCCATCCTCATACTCGCTCCTTAAAGTGTAGGTATGCAATTTGATAAAAGGGGTCAGCGACCAAGCAGCCTCTTCTATTCGGCATGCTACACTGCCTGGAGAATTTACAGCATTTTAGCTAAAGATTGTGCTTGTATGATAGACGCAATGATGAAATATGCCCCTAACATATAGAATACCTGTCTTACTTGGTTCCTGAGCTCCCCTTTCATGTTGGGGACATGCTCACCACCAGTGCACAGTCCACAGAAATTAAAACAAGCAAACTCACAATATGGCACTTGTTTTCATTACAGCAGAGCAACAGCTCCGACCGTATGTGCATGTTGGTGGGGTGCTGCCGAAGCAACCCTCTGCACCAACCGTCACTGGTACACACTGTTTGCTTTCTGTGATTGGATCAACAGAACAGGGACAGGTGATTTAGAGTTCAGTATCGTTAAGAAAGGATAGCAAGGCTACAAATTGCTCAGTGGTTTGGTTTCTCGAACATGAGTGAGTCCAAAGCTGTTCACGCCATCTTTAAGTGGTTGGTTATACATCAGCTGGAGACACGGACAACCCAGATCGCATTGTAGGTCATGTGAGGGAAAAGGTACAGAAGGTTACTCGGGTAGACAGGAAGGTTTTTTGTTTTTTTTAATTCCATTCAATAGGAATTTGGGATAAATAGTTTAAAATTGAGGAAGGAGACCATGCTAGTGATGCAGTTAGTTACCAAGTATTCAAAAGAGCTGTAACACATGTCTTTTATTTCCTTGCAAAGGATTGAGGCAAAATAAATAAGGGCTATCCCTTCACCTCTGCCCTTTCCCCTTTTTACTTATAAGGTCACTTAACCAGGAGAATAGTGTCAGGAAGGGATGCTTCGATAAGCTAGGGCTCGAAGAATGCTAGAACGTCAGGAGAAATGGAAATGTCTGTAATAATTTTTAAAACTACTTTTATATGTAAACTAAGACAGCATGACGTCATTCATAGTATTCCGAAACAGTATATAACCACGATCCCCGTGATTTCTCGATGATGGACATGTAGGACAGTGTGTCAAGTATTACAGCCAGGAGGACATTTTAGCACTGGATGAAAATTGTAGGTGCACTAAGTAGTTTGCTTGGCGAATTGTCAATTCAGCGAACTAAGGGAATCATGGACAGAAGCCCCCTGCAAATAGCAGAGGGACGCCATTAGTCACTCCACGGGCATGAGCAAAGTGGGGAGTACCTCAACGGTGTCGCCACGAAGGAGAGTTGCCTGTGACGTCATCTGGGGGCACCACC
Organism: Lissotriton vulgaris; assembly: GCF_964263255.1. NCBI lineage: Eukaryota > Metazoa > Chordata > Amphibia > Caudata > Salamandridae > Lissotriton > Lissotriton vulgaris. Next base: position 167,522 of record NW_028253248.1, read on the forward strand.
AGGGACCGCAGCATATTGCAGGGCAAAGGTTTGACCTATTTTTCCTACACTGCGCATCGGTAACCATCTTACCGTATATGCCCGCGTACAGGGCACAAGTCCAGAGTACACGCGGGTGGACGGCATCCACCCATTGTTTTCACTGGGTGAACACCGTTAACCCTCCCAAGAATTTAGATCCCACTGAATTATGTGCTGAACTCGTCCCGGTGTATTTTCCAAACACCGGGACCATACATTATATAAGTTTGAAAATGAATGTACATGTTGTCTTACATAAAACTGGGGGATTGCAAGGTGTATGTGAAGAGGCGATGGAGACATAAGGTATATAAAAATAAGTATTTATTATCAGTGCTATAAAAGGACCCACTGGTGCAAATGTAAAAGCGTCCAGCTGTATCAATCTCCAACCGCTTAACAATTGAAAACAAGCTCTCCGACACAAGTTTAAACATTACATCAATGTATTCTAAATGACTAAGTAAACTCTAAATTCTTCTAAATGACATACATGAGCTCTAAATTGTTTAATAGAAATAAAGAACACCATTACCTCATGTATGCTTTTTATAAAAACAAAAATAAAATAAATAAATAAATCCAAAATGTAATCCTCAAACTTCCTTGGAATTTTTGTGCTTCTCTTTTGTAACACAAATCATCTTTACCAAAGACACCTTGTGAAGCTTCTACTTCCACTACCCTTATTGAATCAACCTGACTAGCATTGACCCCACTGGAATGTCCAACAATGGGACTTTGAACATGAATAGAGTCAGCCCGATGAGCATTGACCCCCTTAGAACTTTCATCAACAGAACCCTGCCCAGGAGTGCACATTACATCATTTTCTTAAACCACCCACACGCATCTATTGCTCTTTCTTGTTCAAATGAACATTCCTGTCCAGGTTTGAGAACAACTATAGAACTCTTGTTCCACCAACCCTTGTCCTTTAAACAGAACAGCAGACTCAGACACTCTCTCCACTGTGTAAGAAACAGTGAACTAAGGTGAGCCTTTACAAGTTAAAGAGGGTTTGATAATAGGCACCCAATTACCTATTTCAAGATCTTTGCTCCTGGCTTTATGCGTAATGTCATGATTAGTTTTTCCATAGATACGAGAAGAAATTCTATTATTTCTGGCTTTGTCAATACATGTCTCTACTGTGTCATTCATCACATTTTTACTAAAAGGAGGTGTAATTGACATTTTAACTTGCCTACCATTAAAAAATAAGGTGTCACTCCAGTACAATTATTTGGAGTAATATGATAACTCCAAACGTTCTTTTTTTTAAACTCAAACACATCAAGATTGCTCTCCAAGGCAGTCTGGATCCCTTCCTTTATAAATCTGTTCGCCCTCTCCACTTGACCATTGTCCCTAGGACAATACAAAGGTGCCCTCTCAGAACGCACCCCAAAACCATTAAAAAAACATAACATTTTGTTAGAAACAAATTGCGCCCCATTGTCACTCAATTCTGAAAATATGCTCTAAAAAGGATATTATTTCATTAGTATTGGGATGTTCAACATAAGTGTAATACATGCACTTTGAAAAATTGTCAATAACAACAATCACAAATCTTCTCTCCCTGCCTAAACAATCATAAGGCCCAGGAAAATCCATAGAATTTTTTTCCCAAGGTCCCCTAGGAACAACTTGAACTGATAAAGGTTCAGTAGAAACTTTCCAATGCTTGTCAGATTTAACACACATGCTACAATTATCCACAAAACGCTCAACCAAAGCATCCATTCCTGGCCACCAGCAATTAAGTTTGAGTAATTTCTTCGATAATTTTCAATGCTAAGCTCATCAGCAACATGAGCAAAACTCCGTAGGGAAGGATCCAAATTCCTGGTAAGTGGCCAACCATTAACCACAAAATGTTTGACTTTAGATAAGATACTATCCAGAACCGCAAATTTATTCCATTCTTCTTCTGAAACATCAAAACTGGAATAACTCACAGCATCAACTAAGGCAACAACACATTCATGTTGATCAATTATTTCCCCCTCAGACACTTCAGCAGTAGGAAGCCTAGAAAAACAGTCCACAGTGAATTCTTCCCTCCAGGAATGTGTTGTATTTCAAAATTGAACTCCTGTAACCTGGCAATAAGTCTTACCAACCTGGACGAAGCATTACCAGACCTGACCCCATTCATCATGTAAACCAGAAGTTTGTGATCAGTCACCAAAACAAAAGGACGCCCCCACAAAAAGTTGTTTAACTTCACCACTGCCCACACACAGAACAAGGCCACCTTGTCAATAGTACTGTAGTGTTTCTCCGCACCACGAATACCTCTAGCAATGACCCTTTCCTTACCGCTGACCATTTGAGTAAACACAGCCCCTAAACCAACAGCACTGGCATCAACGTAACATATGATTTGCCTTCAGGATCAAAAGTATTGAGCCCAGGAGCTTTAGCAAGAAGTTGTTTCACTTGATTGAAAGCCTCATCGTGTACCACAGTCCAAGTAAAACAAGTTACCTTCTTTAAAAGTGGTCTTAAAGGCTCCACAACATGAGCATACCCCTTCACAAATCTGGCATTGTACTCTCCTAAATCTAAAAATAAACGTAAGGGGGGCGTGGCCTGACTAGCAATGGAGTAGGATGTGTGTTGCGGGAGCTCCGGACCGCCGCCAACGTTTTTAGCAATATTCAAGCAGCTTAATAGCCGCGAGGGGGCACTGACCGGGCCCCCTGCATGGCGGAAGACTCTCGGAGTTAGAAGTAAGCCTAAAAAACCCCAGAACTGGTGAAGGGGCAAACCTATCTTCGGGGAGTGGGCGACCTCGGAGAGGCCTGGTCGCCATCTTGAGGGACTGGGGCCTACCTGGGTCCGGAGTGAGACGGCGCCCCCTGGACCTTGCCGGTGAGCTGGACGGAGCGGTGGAGCACCGGAGGCAGTGTTGGCACAGCGCGGGTGCTGGGCGGCCTTGCGATCGGCGGTGAGGGGGCTGCTGCATCTTAGATGCGGAGACTGCCGTCCCCAGAGGCTTCCACAAAAAGTGACCAGCGCTGCTGGGGGTAAGCAGGGACCGCGGCCGGGCTGAGGTGCCGGGCCGGCACTGCTAGTGGCCAGATTCTGTGCCAGTTTCAGCGGCTGGCCCACCTGGGGTCGGGAAGGAGCGATGACTGAGGTGGAGGGCCTCTGATCAGCCTACGGGTGCCGTGCGAGCTGGAGAGCCTTAGCTTCCTGTAGGCGCGCCCACCATCTTTTCCCGCCGAGCGGTGGCGGCCCGCCATTTTGGTGCCCTGGGCCGCGGCTGCTGCACAGCGGGGATTACTGTCAGCGGGTGCATGGGCGGCACGGATCGTGTGGGGGCCGATGGACATCCCCTGGTATGTGCGGAGCTGGGGCCCACTGGTGACTGCTGCTGCGCTTGGAGAAGGGCTGACTTCGTTGCTTCGCAGCCCACCCGCCATTTGGGGCCTGCATAGCTCCTCCTTGGCCATTCCATTGGCGGGGGCGCTGGAGGCGGGAGCGGGATCCTTGCTCTCATAGCCCCATAGATTGAAGTGCGCTGCGGGGCTCTTGGCGAAATCTCACTTCGGCCTTGGCTGGTTGAACACCCTGTTGCTGGGGAACTGGGAAGAGGCCCTCCAAGTGCGTAGGGGCCGGTGCTGGGACTGAGGGGCCAACAGAAGGAAGCGAGTGCCCCCCCCCCCCCCCCGATTGCCCGCTTGCGTCTCTCAAAAGCTGTGGGCTACTGGACTAGTGGTGTCCCCTACCTGCCCCTGCTTAGCGGCTGCCGCTTATGGCTGGTAGAGGTTTGGTCGGCGGGGGAGTGGCGGCAGGGAATGCAGCTGCTGTGGAAGGGTGGTGGCCGGGTATTGTGGAAGGGCCCTTGTACCTTGAGAAGCTGTAGTGGACTGAAACGGGGGTGGAGGGGCCAGGCCTTCGGCTCAGGCGTGACTGGCTGGGTCGGGGGTGAGGAGATCAGCCCTTGGAGGAGAGGAATGGCTGGAGGGGCACAGAGGGGGAGCGCAGTGACTTTGATGACGGATTGGCCCTATCTGACCTGGGGAACGGTTGGCCGGGGGATACACCCCTTTCTGTGAAGGGCATCGAGATCCCTGGGTGCCTCAATCTGTTAACAGCTCCCTCCCTGCTGCTTGAGATCCCTGGGGGGCGGGCAGCGGGTGTCCTTGGACTGTGGGTCTGCTGTACACACACTGGACTTCTTTGCGCGGGCTGCGCCTCATCCCTGGTAGTATCGGAGTGATAGTGTGCCCACCCAGGGCTGTGGGTCCGGGTAAGATAGGTTGTCTGGGCCTAGTAGGGCGACTGAGGGGTGGCTGTGGCGGAGTCTGTGAGCCCCCCTGGGGGACCCTACGGTGGATAGCATAAGCCCTTTTTTTTGCTGCCTGGCCTTGTGAACGTTGCTGTGGACCTTTGCTGCCTCGGACAGTTGGCCCGCTGTTGGGGAACTTCCCGCCAAAGGATGACACGCTCTAAAAGGGAGCAAGGACACCCCGGGGGTGATCCCCAAGGACAACTCAGTGGTAGCCATGTGGGGCAAGACGAGTTCACCTGCTCCGATCGTGTCGGGCCCTTTGCCTGGGGAGGACTCGCTGCCAGTCACGCAAGCTTTGATCACATCCCTCATGTCTGAGTTAAAAATGGAAATTGGCTCCCTGCGCACTGAATTGCACTCCTGCGTCAAGGAGCTGAGAAAGGAAGTAACGGATCTGCGTGACAGAGTAGATAGCTTGGAAAAGACTTTTGATGCTGGCACGGAAGACCAGGAGCAGATCTGGCAGCACTTAGCCACCTTGGAAGAGCAGCATATTGAGCTGCAACTAAAACAGGAAGACCTGAAGAATCCGAGTCGTCGGAACCACCTCCGCATCCGGGGGGTTCCTCTCAGAGCGGAGGGGAAGGACATCCTGACAAATGTGGATCAACTCCGGCACGAAGTCTGGCCCATCAGGTGTCGGGGACTACGGGGAGACCGGGAGTTCTACCGGACATCCTCACCAGTGTCCACTTCTTTGTGGAGAAGGAAGCCATCCTCAAGGCGGCGCGAGCCAAGCAGGACCTCACATATGATGGCCACAGGATCCAGGTTTTTCAGGATTTGGCACCCAATACTCTGCGACGGCGGCAAGCCTTTAAACCAGTCACCGACAAGTTCAGAAGCCTGGACATTCCTTATCAATGGGGGCACCCGTTTGCTTTCATATTTGCGTGGGAGTCCAAGCGCAGGGTGGTACGATCCTACAGGGAGGCGGCTCAGCTGCTTCACCTCCAGTCTTTGCCGCGGGCCAGCCACACTCTGCCCCAGGCCACGACAAGGATTCCTGCTCAGCCGGCTTGGTCCACTGTGCACCGTCGAAGATCCCCACTTATTGATGAGCACGCAGAGTCACAGGCCAAGCAGGACATTATTGAACAGATCAGGTCTCTAGAGGGAGACACAGCTGGGTCTACACAACAACCGAAGACCCCTTGATTGAATCTCATGTAGCCACATTATGTTCACTTTAGGTACTGGGGGCGGTCTCTTCCCCCTGTTGAGAGGGACTGATGAGTTAATAACCCAGTCATTGTGTTAGCCACCTGGTTGCACTGTTGGGGGGGAGCGGGGGGGGCGGAGCTCCTGTCCTGGATGCGCTGGTTAAGGGGTACTGCCCTCCTTTGGCTGTTCCTGTGGGAGTGACATCTCTGGGACTATCTGAACCTTGGGTGTAGGATGTCCTGATCGTGGAACAGGATTACATGGCCCTGTAGGCCACTTTTAGGTTCTTCTCTTTTTTCTCTGTACTTCCGCATCTTCCTAGCTTCTTTTTCTTACTTCTTCCTGTTTCCTGAGTGGGTCGGGTGGGGGGTTCCTGCGGCTGCGGCGCATTGTGCTGCTGGGGATGGATAGGCTCCTCAGAACTCGTGTGTTCTTCTTGAGGCGGAGTAGGGGGCAGTGGCATGGCCTAATTTGGACTTAATCATGACTAAGACTCTACCTACTCCCTTGAAAGTCTTGACGCTAAATGTCAAGGGCCTAAATTCTCTCAATAAAAGGAGGCAAATGTGGTGCTATCTTTTCCAGCATAGCCCGGACATCATATTTCCCAAGAAACTCACCTTTTGCACGCTGATGTGCAGCGCATGGCGCACCCTAAATACCCCCTCCAATTTTGGGCTGAACGGATAACAAAACGGCGGGCGTGGCTATTTTGTGCAGGAATGGCATCAGGCGGGGGGAAGCTAAACCCTTTAGGAGCAGGGACGAACCCTTTATTAGAGTAAGTGTTGGGATTGGTGGAAGGCACCTCTTTACACTGTAATGTATATGCACCCAAACCAGATGCAAGACGCCCCAGGGTAGCTATGCGCTTTAAAAATCTGCATTCAAATTCAAATTCAAGACGGATACCTCCGGACACTCTTGCGGTAGCACATGCCGCAGGGCGAACCCTCCCTGATACTGGGGGGGATTTTAATCTAGTGTGGGACCCTGGAATGGACTGCAGCGAAACCTCATTTAGTGGGATGGGGACTATATCATCAGCACTACGCATGCAGATAACGGACCTGGGTCTGTTGGACACGTGGCGATATCACTTCCCAGAGGTGAGGGATTACTCGCACTATACCCATGTCTACCGCTCGTATTCCCGTATCGATTATTTATTTATCTCCCATGCACTAATACGGGACATGCTAGGAGCATCCATGTCTGACATATCTATCTCTGATCATGCTCATGTTGAGCTGCTCCTGCAGGACCCGGCCCCTTGCCCCACCCGTGATATGCGGTGGCGCCTGCCGTCGAGTATTCATCGGGACTCAGCAGACGTGGAAAGCATACAGGCTGCCATTGACTCCTACTTCGCTAGTAACGATCTCCCAGAAACGCTTTTCCCTGTGGTGAGGGACGTCTTCAAGGCTACGATTTGTGGATACATTACTTTTCTCTCAATTGCGCGGGTGCGTGAGGCTCGGCTTCTGGAAGATAGCCTCTCAAAAGGACAAAGCAGGCCGAAAAACAGATCAGGACCGTTCATCGTTGGTGTCTAGGCGGCGTCTCGCTAACTTTCAGGGACAGCTTCAACTCCTGAGTACTAACAGGGCTGAAAAATCTTTGTTGGTATGGAAGCAGCGGTATTTTGAGAGGGGATAATGTGGGTGGGTTGCTGGCAAGGCGCCTGAGTTTGCAGGCGGCCAAGGACCATATAGCTAATATCCAGCTGCCGGATGGGACGAGGGTTACCGCGGAGAGGGATAAATGGGAGGCGTACAGGGCCTATTATGCTGCACATGGGATCTACAGGTGGCATGTTATGGTGCCTGTCAGACTAATCCCATTTTTTGGGGGGGTGGGGAGGTCTGTGAACTCCACTCCACTAGAAGTTTGAGGCGGGCTGGAAAGAACAAGAAGTATTGTATACCTAGTTCGCGTAGCCGCTTCTTCACACCCAAGAAGGAAGCTTATTGGTGCTTAGACCGCTTAAGTGGAGTCTGGAAATAAAACGATTGTCCTGTTATGAAGTTTACAAGGTCCTGTTGTCCTGGCAGCCTACATGATGGCATTGGGGTCTTTAAGTGGAGGAGATTGGCAAGCATGGGGCACAGTGCTGCTAGGGGAACTGGCAGTTGCACAGGCACACTGTGAGCTCTTTCCAGCAAGAAGGACGTTAAGTTGGAAACAGAGGTGAAAGACTTTAGCCAGATCTCCAAGAATGTCAATGGATCGCGGACTTCCATCCCAGCACAGACAGTGCCATTACCCCACTGTAACTATCCGTAAGCCTACTGTGATCATCTTGGAGAAAACCTAGCTCTGCCACTAGAGAGACTATCTTGGTCTCCATCAAGATTCAAAAGCTTTCAATAGCCGGAAGGACATGGTCTAGCTTGTCATGGGGGGCACCGGATTGCGCATAGGGTCCTCAGGCATAGGGGTTTCCGGCACCAAGGCACCATTCAAAGCTGATCTGCCAGCCAAAGTAGGCACAGTTGAACGCAGGTGGCCCATCGCAAAGGGTAGGGGTGGGGGGGGGGGGGAGAAGATTGGCAGCGGTGAGCGTGGTTCAATTATGTAGATCTAGTGAATTCAATAGGTTTAAAGATTACTGTACGAGTAAAAAACTAATGGTAAATATGGATAAAACCAAAATAGTATGTTTTGGGAGAAGGAAAGTGAAGTTCTCGTGGTATCTTGGCACAACCTTGCTTGAGAGGGTGACCAACTATAGATATTTGGGAATGTGGTTCTCAGGTAACTTGAAATGGCATACACACCTGCGAGCATTAAAAATAAGGGCACTGGCGTCGGTCAAAGGCCTAAAAAGCTTTAATAACACCTATGGTGAAAGGTCAGATAGACCGGTCTTAAAAGCTTATCAAGCAATGGTCCCCCCACAATTTCTGTATGGAGCCAAGGTTATTTATCTCAGTGGCAAGACCTCCTGGGATAGTGAAGAGGGAAATATATTAAAAAGCTTATTCGCTCTGCCAAAATCCTCTATGGTGCAGGCAGCACGACTGGAGCTGGGAATAACCTCCTGGGCTATTACAGTTTGTATGAGCCTTGTACGCTTCTGGCAGCGGTTGGGAGTAGGGGAAATTGCTAAAATCTCCCAATGGGCTAAGGAGGAAATTATCAATAGTGAGCTCCCCTGGGCAAAAGAGGTAAGAGCCTCAATAAGCAAGGCTTATGGGGTGCTAGATTTGAAGGTATGTTTGCCGCAAGACCCCATAATATTTGGGAAAAAAGAATTAAAGACTCAGGGGGTCAATATATCCCGTAGTTATGATCGGGAATACCTTGCTCAAAAGACCTCGGTAGCACACATGAAAGTGGCTTGGAAGAGCAGTCAACACTTCCCTTACGTGGATTGGTTACCCAGCCATAGTCTGAGGTGAGAAGTCCTGAAAATGCGAATTGGCATAAACCCAGGCTATGCAAATAACGGGGTTCTAAATTTAATGATAGGAAGTAATGGGAAATGCACTTGCACTTTAGGAACCACCTGTGATATGTCACATATTTTATTAGATTGTACGAGATTTTTAGACTTTCGAAAGGAGTTTTTATGTCCGATTTTTAAAAAATATAAGATTACGCACAGAATGCAAGCTGCCACTCTTTTGGTGGAAATGGAGACTTTAGTCAATAGTAGTAAAAATTGCATTCTGACGAAGGTATATATAGGAAATTTTAGCGATTTTAACAAATAAATGTATAATACTCCGTTTTAAAAGGAACAAGAGAAGTTAATTTTCATGTATCTTGAGGTGTAATTGTGGTTTTAATATTATCCTGTTATGCTGCTGCTCTTTTTCTTGTTGAATATTACCATGTTTTGCTGTTGTCCTTTCTCTTATCACGGAATGTGGAATGTACTTTTAAGGTTTTAACAAATCAAATAAAGTTTTGTTTGACTGACTGACTGACTAGTGAAGAGTACGCAAGGGTGGCCTTTGTGTAGGTATGGCTCCAGCCTCACAAGACCCGTAGCAAAAGTCTATTGGGGCAGGCGATTGTAGTAAGGAGGCAGGAAGCTTTTTTTGGCAAAAGTCTAGAAGTCTATTTCAGAATTTGTCAGCAGCCACAACCAGATGCTCCCGCTGCGCACCAGGACTCCAGAAAACTGACTAACGTTGTCAGAACCCTGGAACGCACCGAGCAGCGTCTGATCATGGAACTTTCTTCAAACATACACAAGAATGGCACGGGCATCCTCGCGCTGGGGTGCAGCGCGAGGATGAAGCAACTACACACTACAACTTCTCCCTTTACACAAGGAAAAAGATGGAAAAAGCAAAAACCTAAAGGAATAAAAACAATATGAAGTGTAACCAAGAACTAATATAGAAGATTAAACAAGCAAAATATAATAACAATAAAATGAAATATAAAATCATCACAAAACATAATCATTCAATTTGGAAGGTCATTTTCTGCAACAAACTCCCAATTCCGGTGGTAAGGAATAGGTGTCAGCAGTGATCACAGCTGTGTTAGAGGTGGAGGAACTTCCTAGGTTGGAATGTGTAACTGGAACCCGGGAAGTGGAATAACTGTCTAGGCCAGATTGTGCAACTGGAGTGCAAGATGTAAGATAATTTCCAACATTGGATGTTGGAGCTTGTAACCAATAAGGCCAGTCACAATGCTCAAACTCCTTTTTAGTCAAATTAAGTAAGGAGCTGGCCTGTGAAACAGAGAGATGTACCAAAGACCTTTAGTTCCACCATCCTTGAACACCAATTAAGGCTGAACCTCTGCTGACAATGGTGACTTGTACCGGTGGGGACAATTTTGACACACCCTTAGTTACTCTTTTGGGATTTTTATTGAGAACCAAAACACCAACCTTCAATTCGAGTACATCAAAGTTTTTAGCAGAGTCATGCACAGACTTCATTAGATTTTGTTTTTGCAAAACTTTGGATGCCAATTCTTGATTGCCATCACTGCTCTTGTTGTTCTTGTTAAGTAACTAATTGGGACTCAAACTGGTGTCAACAGTCCTGCTTCTTAAGAGGGAAAACGGAGAAACACCTGTGGTACAATGAGGGTAAATATTATAAGACCACAACTTGGCTTCAAGAAAATCCTGTACATCTTGGTGAAAAGAAATGGCTTCTTAAATGGCATCTTTGACCAACCTGTTTACTCTTTCCACCAAACCTTTCGAGGTCGGTGAATATAGAGCAACCTTATGTTTGACATCACGTTCAGCTAGGAATGAACTAAACTTCTCAGAAATAAAATGGGTACCATTGTCTGCAACAATAACAGAAGGTGAACTTTTTACCAAAAATATTTTTTTAAAGAACTTAATAGCATTGGTGGAATTAGCTGAATCACAGGACATGTGGTAACCCATTTGGAATGATAATCAATTAACAAAATGAGATATTTTAGGTCATGAGAAAGGAGATTATAAGGTCCTGAGAAGTCTAAACCAGCGTTTTCTCAAGGTTTATAGGGAAAAGGAACTGGATGTAAAGGCGTGTTCATGGCTTTCCATTTTCTGTCAGATAAAAGACACTCAGGGCATGAGTCAATGTGAAACTTGACTTGAGATTCAAGGGATGGCCACCAATAGTGAGACTTGATGAGCTGTGAAGTCTTTGAAATTCCAAGATGACCTTGGTGTGCAAATTGAATGATGTTGTTTCTGAGACGGGAGGGAGGTATAAAAGAATCATGCCTCATCACCATGCCATTAACCAAGGATAATACGGATGCAACCATGGCAAAGGCTTTCAACTCATTGGAAAGTTTCCTAATTTCTGGCCAACCCTGGACAATATATTCAGTTACCACTTTTAAACTTTCATCCTTGTTATGTGCTTCTAGTCAGGAATTTTCAGTGATGCAGGGGCATGGTTTAATGGCATCAAGAGCAGCGACCACACATTCAGTGTCTTCTACATCCTCTATTTCAGAGGGATCCTGAAAAGTTATGCGTGACAGGCAATCCGCCTTGAAAATCTTTCCCCCTGAAATGTGTTTTTTGGAGAAATGAAATTCCTGTAACTTGGAAAGGAGCCTGACAAGCCTGGCTGAGGCTTTACCAAGCCCATTACCATTGAGTAGCTGTGGGAGGGGTTTGTGATCTGTAAATAAATCAAACTCACGCCCCCAAATGTCATTTTTAACCTTATCGATAGCCCAAACACAGGCGAGAGATTTGAGTTCGATGGTGCTATAATGTGTTTCAGAAGGTTTAATCATTCTTGATGAAAAAGCTATGGTGTGCTCCTTTCTAGAGACCCATTGGCCAAGAACAGCCCCCAGCCCCGTGAGACTGGCATCCACCATTATAAAACATCTGGAGGAGTCATGAAAGGGATGCAGGGCCGGTGCTTCAACAATGAGCTTTTTGACTTTATCAAATGAAGAAACAATCTCTTCTGATCGATCAAACTTGGAGCCTTTCCGCAAAAGGGCATGCAATGGCTCAACTGTTTGAGCGTATCCTTTGACAAAACGGGCATAGTATTCTGCTAGGCCCAAGAACGATCAAAGTGAATCTTTGTCTTTGAGGGGGTAGCATGACTGATGGCTTTAATGAGGGCTACTTTGGGTTGGATTCCTTCTGGGGACAAAGTATGACCCAAATATTCCAATAGCTGTGTGCCAAATTTACACTGGTCAGCTCGGATTGTCATATTCACCTCATCTAACTAAGTTAAAACTGAAGATAAATTTAACAAATGTGATTCCCACATATCAGAAAAAAACAAATGTCATCTTGGTAAGCCTGGACCCTGGGCATGTTCTGAAAAAGATTATGCATGATCTTATGGAAAACACTGGCCGAGGAGGCCAGGCCAAAGGGAAGTCAGAGGTACTTGTAAACCCTGAAAGGTGTAATGAACGTGGTGAACTCTTGTGAATCTGTAGTTAAAGGTACCTGGTGGTAGGCTGAACACAGGTCAATGATTGGAAAATATGTTACTCTCCCCAAGTTGGCAAGAAGTTCGGGGAGGGGTTGACAGTCAATCAAGATGTTTTTATTTAATGTGCGCAAGTCCGCACATAATCTGACCTCTCCAGATTTCTTTCGGACAATCACGATGGGAGAAACCCACTCTGAAGAGTCAGAAGACACAAAGATTTGAGAACAGACTTGAGTTCATCCTTTGCACTAAGGGGCAAAGGAAGCACCTTGTGAACAACAGGTTGAGCTTGTGGATTAAGTCTAATTTGGTGTTGAAAACCTTTAACAGTTCCCAACTTATTTGAAAAGAGTTTGGGAAATGTATCCAAAACTTTCTTAAGGTCAGAATTATGATCAGTGAGAAATAAGCAATCAGTTCTAGGGCGTGGAACATTTCTAGACCCAGCAGGAGTATATCCTTGGGGGGGTGGGGGAGGGGTAATGGGGTTTACCAACGGCAATTGGGTTTTCGGAACCTGGAATGAAATGTAAACCCATTTTGGCAAGGTCTTGCCATCCAATGATGTTGCGTCCCTTGACTGCAACATATACTTTTGTGAAAATAGACCTTTCTAAACACTGTAATCTAGAATTGAAGTAGCCAAGCATGTCAATTTCAAACTCGCCAAAAGCTTTTGGGTTGACATCAATTTGAAATACAGAAATTGATCCCTGCCATTTCTCTAAAACAGGACATCTGATAATTTAGTTATTGGAGATCCAGAAGCAGCCATGATGGGAATCTCTATGTCCCCAAAAAATGCAGTACCTAAGGGAACTTTGACCAAATGCGGGGTAAAAATAGAGTTACATTCAACTGATACAACCATATCCTGAAAATTATCTATACAATCAGCAACAGTTTCAGAATATTCAATACTGTTGATTCTGGTGGGTCTTTTAACAGATCTACATGATCCTTGGAAATGCCCTATTTTCTTACATAGTACACATCTCTTTCCAAGGGCAGGACACATGGGGTTATTTCCCAGGTGTGATTTAGATCCACATCTGTAACAAACTGCATTAGTTTTTTTAAGAGCTTGTTTAAAACGGTTTGTTAGTATTAACCGAATTGGTAATATCCAGTAAAGGAGTTTTAAAAGAGTTGTGAGCTTGATCATTTTGAAGACCTTTGGAAGTAGTGATAGACCTCTCAATGCTCTGGGCGATATCTATAGTTTCTTGAAATGTAGGTTTCCTACAACTTAGTAAGCGTTTTTGTATTTTCCTAGAATAGCAAGCAAAAACAAATTTATCCCAAATGTAAATGTCTGGATTTGCCTCAAATTCACAAGTCGAAGCTAAAACTCGCAATTGCGCAATATATTCTTCTACAGTCTCATCTTCACGTTGCTTTCTCCTAAAGAAATTGTGTCTTCCAAGCATTATATTTGACTCTTCATCATCATGTCTTGCGAGGCGAGATAATGCTTCATTATTAGAATTCCAATGCTCTGCATCACCAGCTTCTCCACTAGGAGCAGGAAATTTGGGTAAGTTTTCAAATACATGTTTTGCTGCAAGACCTAGGCAACAATACAAAATTGCAACTTTGCGTTCCGGAGAAAACTTGACGGCATCAATTGCGACAATATGGTTATCAAAGGCTTTTACCCATTGACGCCATGTAATGCTTGGTTTGCCAGGGTGCTGTAAAAGGGAGGAGGTTGCGCAAACTGTTGTGAGGTAGCCATTGATGAGAGTCAAATGGGTTATGAAAGAGTAAATGTGAAGAAAAACTAAAGTAGAATTAAATTAAAAGTTAAATTTTCTAAATATCAAAATGGTAATCAAATGGCTAAATGGTTGAAAAGTATGTTGAGACTATCATCGAATGGTGAGCCTAATAGACTACAGGTGCAGGCTTGAATGAAAACGAAAAGGCGTGCCCGTCACCGTTAAATTGTGCAGTCTGAATGATATATAAGGGTTTTAAGATATTTTAAAAACAGAATGAAGGTGTGCCTGTCACCGCGGAAGTGTGCAGGCTAGATCCTACCTTCGTGAACATGCGTCTTTTCCAGCGTTGGTAAACGGGAAACTTGAAGCAAAGCGTTGCCAAGTAACCAAAAGTAGTTAAAATGGCCGCTTGGCGCTTGCGTGGAGACGCTAATATGACGTTCTTGGGACGTATTTGAGCTGCGTCAGATGCTGTCGCGAGATAGAGTTCCCGTTGCAGGGGAGACCAATCACGGAATACTCGACGTCATCTTACAGCTTTCGAAACTCCCAAATCATCAGGGAAACGCGGAGAAAAGAAGATGAGCCGACCCAGGGGCTCCACTCGAGGAGGAGCTGTCAGCGAGGCAGGAGCGAGTATCAACAAGGAGGTGTCGAAGTAAGAAAAGCTTGGCTGGTGGGTGCTAGAGCCGTGGTTTCTTCGTCCGCTCGTTGCCAAATGTAGTAAGGATGAAGCAACTACAAACTACAGCGATCCTCACCCTAGAGCGGTGAAGCCTCCAAAAGGTAGTTGCTAGCAAGGCAGATCAGGTACTAAATGGGTTCCAGGGAAGGCTTACAGATATTCCACTGCGCCTTTCCAGATGAGCAGGCCCTGGAGCAGAATGTGTCGATACATTTTCAGCTAACTCCTGTGTCCCAGCTGGTTCTCGATAACCCGCTTTTGCTGGTGTGCCTACTGTACCCCCAGTGATCGGACGTGTCTGATGCGGCCACTGCAAAGTGGTCAATGTAGGAAGGCATGGGCCCTCCCCCTTTTCCAGGCTGTGTAGTATCCTGGATGCAGCAGGGAATGTCTCAGTGTGTAGGTCCAGCAGTCAGCGGGCTCTGAAAACTGAAGTAGTGACTGATTGGGGAAGTGGCTGGACAATATCTCCCCCCGCAAGAAGAATCAGCAATGGGTCAGATTCGGTCTTGTTGTCGCCTTCATGCTGGCAAGGTCTGGCTGCCGGGTGCCTCACTTCTGCCCCTCCATTGTCACTGCCTCTCCAGGTGACACGATTCTTCAGCACTGACCCCTGGAAGGGGCCCCCCACTGGTTGTATCCAATGCCTAGGGGCAGGAGGAAGAGAGGGCCCCAATGCACTCATGCACAGTTTTTCAACTGCATGGGGGGGAGAGACAAGGGCCGCTGGCTGTCGAAGAATCCAACCCATGTGGGTAGAGGCTTCACGGGCAAAATGTAGATACCACCCGGGTCCGGAGTCTCAGGGGCGGGCCTCTGCACCAGTTCCTGACACCCCGGAAGGGCCCCACTGATCGAGGCGGGAAGGGGGAGGAGGAGGAGGACGCCCCGTCTTCAAAGGAAGCACAGGCAGCGAGGTGTCTGCCAATGCTGAGCCCCTGTATTGGATTTGGGTGCATTTTAGGGCTGTGGCAAAGAGTGACCGCCATCTTGGCTTACCGAAGTCCATACTGAACTGTCTGTAATCATTTTGTTAGTATTGATAGAGTTCTTCAGGGCAGACCTGGAATGAGGACTGTCGTTGGTAGAGAGCTAAGAGGGGCTAAGAGTGTGAGGTCACAGGCAGTAGCCAGGATAATTGTAGTATATGCCTACTCTCGTGCTGCACTCAGCACGAGGGAATACTTCTTGTTTCCTTTTGTGTTGCCGTTCTATGGCTCCGTTCTAGCGGCAGCATTTTCCTGTGGGTGTTGTTTCTTCTGCAATAAAGAAGTCTTCAACTTTCAACTCCAGCCATTGGATCTATCTTTATTTCAATAATCAAGTTTACAAGCTTGCTCTATTGTCAGCTAAGGTTGTTGCCAGTGTTCGTGGGTGGTCCTCCAGGATGCCTATGCTTGGCCACCGAGGAGAAGGGAAAAAAAAAAAAGATCCTGGTGGAATGCTTGAATTAATCTCAGCCACTGATAATTATTCCGAGTCAGATTCTAGTCAGTTGTTTTTTTTTCTGTTCACTTTACTCACACAGACAGGGTCCAGCAATAAGCCACCAGCCTCCCTCCTGCTTCAGTAGGAACAGTCCAGCCCTTACTACTAGGTCATGTCTCCCCTGGACTGCAACCAAAGGCAATCCCAGACCGGTTCCATCTATGCTAGACTACATCAGCAAGGTGCAGCATCGGTCATATGGCACACTGAGCTACAGGATCTAACTCTAGACATATCTATCGCACTTAGGATGCATCACTGTAAAAATAAAAAAATAAAAAAATAAAAAAATAAAATGGGTGGAATTCTTTAATTAAATGTCAGCCACAGGTAATTACTTTGCGGAATATTGTGATCCATCCTTTTAAATTTCTGTCGCGCAACAGGCAGACAGCAACTTTATTTAAAATCACAGACGAAATGAAAAACTATTATAAGGAAAGCACAAAGTAATTACCAGCAGAGCAAATAAAAGTATGTTCAGATAACTCATTTTTTGACACCCTCCATTTGTGGAGCCTGTGTTTAGAATCGAGTTATTTGGTAACTTGGTTTAACTGACATGATAACTGAGCTAGGTAGGCAGGGGCACGAACAAGGCAGGATAGGCATTTCCCCCGGCGGGCTGGAGCCCTCAGAGGCAGGTGTTTTAAGGCCCAGGCAGGTCCACTCTCGGTGCCTCTGTCTCTTAACCCGCTCTTCGAGGTTAATGAAAGTAGGCACCCAGAAGCTTCAGGAGAAAGAGTGGACAGAGGAAGGAAGCGAGGAAACGATTAGAGAGGGAGAAGAGAAAGAGGAGACCAGGAGAGAGAGAGAGAAAAGATGGATGGAAAGAGTGATTGTGAGAGGAGGCGAGCGGAGCCGTGCTGGTTTGAGCATCTTTGTCAGGGCTGCTTGTGGGTCCCTAGTCCAGTCCAGCCCTGGGCCCGAGTCTGGCTTAGGGGGGGTGCTACTTAACTAAATAAATAAATGTTTAAAAAAAAAAGAATGGCGGAAAAGCGCCTGCCGCCAACACTGCCGATTGCCAGGGGTTGGTGAATAATACTAAGGGCGCACAGTCTCGAGTTCAGCGTGATTTTTTTTCCAACCACTCAATTCTCTACCTCTCTTGCGCTTTCTTTTTCATCGTTGCATTCTCCCATTAACACGTTTTCCCGTCGTTCTCTTCAGTGGCGGCTGGTGACATTTTAAAGTGGTGTGGCAGAAACTGATATTCATACTGCACTGTAGCGAGCGAGCGTAGCGAGTGAGCCCGGAACCCCTAAGGAGGGTTCGGGGGGAATTCCCCCCTAGAAAATTTTGAAAAAATAGTGGAAAAATGGTGCATTTCCAAGCAAATCTGAGAAAGCAAGAAGGTTAATAAAGCAATTGTGAAAGTGCAGGGATTACATTATTAAAGAGCTGTCATATAACATACTAGGTAGCTGCTTATTCAGTATAACAACAGAGCTTCATCACAGACTTTAAGATACAATGCTGAAAACCTCACAGATTGTTTTTATTTAAACTGCAAACAACAACAAACAATAAAAAAACTTTTTTGATTTAAACTGCAAACAACAAAAGAACCAACTAAACAGGTCACAAACTATCACCAATATCAAATTTCAGTACAAATACATATATCTTGTGCAGGACAGCAATATAGCTGCAACAGCTCATTTGAATGGCCAGCCAGGGGTGGCACATAATACATGCTGCAGCCCCTGGTAGGCCTTGGGTGCACCTATGCCCTGGGTACCTATGGTACACTATACAGGGACTCACAAGAGTGACCCAATACCCAATTGGCAATGCACCTAAAGTACATTGTGTGAATTTAGAGAGAGAACAGCTGGGCTGTGGGTCTGATTAGAAGGACCACAGCCTTTCTAAGTTGTAAACCAGTAAAGCAAAAAGCAAAAAAATGGGGTGACCATAGGAAAGCAGACCCTACTCTCCTACATAACGCTCCCCTTTGGACAACAGGAAAAGACTAAATTTGATTACTCTGCACTCCGAGGAGAAATAAAGGCCTGATATTTATGTATTTACTCTTTTAAAATGTACTGATAAAACTAAACCATCCTCAAATCATGTTTCTGCCTATCCATGTCTCATCTTCAATTATTGATTGTGCATTCCAACTGAGTATTAATGAGAGCCGGGAATCTGAATAGAGAGATCTCTGAATAGCAAATTCTAATGTTAAATATTCTGCATAGCTCTAAGTGAGTTATTGGTTTGTATGATTTTAGACCGAGTGAATTTCTTAAAGAGATTTGGTCTAGATGTGATAATTCTGTATCTGTATTGCATAGTGTTGAGGATTATATATATGAATCTAATTACTAGTTTGTAGGTCAATTTTCCAATTCCTGGTCCTCACTGGATAACTACATTGGGTCCCCTATATCTGACTCCTCTCAGCACAATCAAGAACCATTGGAAAACCAGGTATATGAAACCTGAAGTGTAGTGTTAGTAGACAAGGTGAGAAAAAGTAAACCTGCCCAGTGGTGCTACAACAACTGCTATCCCTAAACAGTACACATTTCAGGAGCTGTCACTATGCAAAAAGATTCATGAAGATTTCAACAGCTGGTCTTGCATTCTTCTGAATTCCACTCTCATGAAACCTCTACTTAGCGAACAACAACCCAAAAAAGTTGATATTATAGTAGCTAAACATGGTTCAATCAAACACAAGAAGGTGTCTGTCAGTAGTGACAGAATGCAACACAGTTAGCTAAACCTACAAAGCACTCACGAATGATAAAACAAACAGTCTAGCTGTTGCATTCAAAATATGACAGAGTTTGAACTAAAATGGCAGCAACTTTTTATGGTGATTGTTTACAACCATACAAAGCTTGTAACCTTTACAGAAATCCTCTTAGAGCCCACTGCATTGAACTATTGCAGTTAAATTATCTCTATCTTAATTAAAGGCCTGCAGCACAAGTGGGGGGGGGCTACAACAATAAAGAAAAGGCACTCAATGGCCTGTAAATACCTCCGCAGAAGTGCTTTATTGCAATGTATGAAAAAATATAAAACATAAACAAGAATCAGAGAAAGAAAGATTAGAAATATTGGGGTAAGGGTCCCAGAGTAGCCATTATTTTAACTTTGCCATGTCAATATCGTTAATGGAACAGAACTTAGTCCATGATATGGCCACCCGCTTAGTCACAGGCCTTATTCCTCAGGCACTAGTCTGTAACAACTGAGAAAGATTTAATAAACAGCAAAGAGATTGGCAGAGAACTTTAACACTTCTAGAAATGTTCACCCAGTGACGGCAAATGTTAAAAATAGGTAAAAAAGGGAAGCATTTGAATGTTGGAGAAGAGGAGGCAAAGTAGTGATAATTTGCACTGTGCTGCCCCATTAAAAACCCACATTTTGCCTTTTGATGTGAGTCAGTGCTGCTCCCTCATGACCCGACTAATTTGGGCCTGATTACGAGTTACCCAGACAGGTATGCATAATGTATCGCATTAAAATAAATATGATCGGCTGGAAGCAGTTTATTGGGTGCGATAAGTTTGGCCTTGCGTGAATTTTGTCCTGAAAATGTGGCATAGCATGAGGATTGCGGTGCTTACCACATTAAATCTAAATGTTCCGGTGCTTAGAAAGCATTTTTCAATTATTACGTTGGGGCAGGTTTGAACAGCTGAAGTTTAATGGGATGAGAACCTTATCACAACCAGTAATTCTGGTTATTGCCCGGAAGAGCTCAGGCTGCAAGTCCAAGTACAAATACGAGACAGCTGCACACAAGAGGCAGGCAGTGCTGATGAGGGCGGACACATTGCAGGGGTTGAGTGCAGATACTCGTCCATTAAAAGCACTGGCGCAGGGCTGAGCTGTGCAGGCACCACTCCTACCGAATGAAAAGAGCGCAGGTACTGAGTACCTGTTAGCACCTGCCCAACTAAAGCACTGCTGCTTGCACGGTCCTTGTTGCCCCTGGGGTTACAGGGTTCCACACTGTGATGTCATCTGAGCTCTAGGGGTACGTGAGGTCACTTCCATTGCATTAACCCATGATTTTTGGGTGAATTGAAGTCTATGAAGTGATAGGGCTAAAATAGTGGTTTCAAACTGCAAAGAAATAGACTAATGACTGTTAACAGATGTTTTCAGGGTTGGTGTGCCCAGGTGACCCCTTTTCACGTGCCTGTGCCAGTGGAGAAAGTCCGAGCACACCAGCCTTAGAGAGCAATCATCCGGACACCGGTCTCAGCTAAATGTCTGTACATAGAGTTGAGTTTCAACAAGACTGAATGAATCCCGGGCCAGGAAAACCAATAAACATAACCAATGAAATCAAGTACTGCCGTTTCGTCAAACGCGAGCGGGGGCGATGGGCGGAGGGTGAGGACAAACAAAGTCTGAAGGGAAAGTTGCGCACTTAGTTATGGGGCGAGAGTCCAACTCGCGCCTTTCACACAAGCCCACTGTCTGCCGCGCGTAGACCGTGAAGTCACCCCAAGGCGCTGCCTTGCAGTGTTTTGGGCGCAGGGCACACATGGCGGAGCGGCTGCCAGCGGCGTGTGGCTGTGAGTGTGGGAGAGCACGACCTGATGTGTGCTTCGAGTCGGTGATTTGCACGCAGTAAGCACGCTTTTCTTTGCACCGCTCTTCCCTGCAACATTTGTTTTTTTGGGGGGGGGGGGATTCCAACAAGGATGCTTTTCATTTGACTTTCATGGTGGTGGACAAGAACTGGAAATTAATAATTAATCTGCTTCCAAGACACGCCTACTGTGTCTTCTTATTTTTCTTACGGCCCCCATTCTCCCTCCCTTCCGCACACCTGTTTTTTTTCTTTTGAAGTGGGCTCCTCCCACACTCTTATTTATCTTTTTGTTTCCCTGCCTGCTTTAACTGTGCTGTGAGATCTTGCGGATCAGTGCAAGCAGGGAATTGTCCGTTGGTACTGAGAACATGCTATGGAGGCTGCCAATTATAGTTTGAATATGCAAGACCTTTACAGTAATCGAACTATCAAGGCAGCCCTATATTCTTGGTTTTGGACCTGGGCACATAGGTGAAGGAGTGACATTGCAAAGCTAATGATGCCTTTAAAGAGCGACTGCCAAGCTATTGGCTTTACCCGTGATGTTGTATGGTAAATAATGTGTTATGTCTGCTCAGTGTCTCTCCTGCAGCAGTAGCTTCATGAGAATACAGCAGAATGGATATTAGGCGGAAATTTGAAACACTGTAAAATATGCGGAAGTGAGTTTTTTTAAAGAAATACCACAAAGGCATTCTTCAGCGCTTGAGTCACTATCATATTTGAGAGAGAAATAGGAATCCTTTACTAGCACCCATGAATCCCTATAATGTCGAGAGGTTGGCCAACAACCAGCTTGGAAGCTGTGAGATCCTATTTCTTATTATCACTGAGTAACGTGAAATTACTCATTTCCTTTATCCTGTCTAACCTGCCTGCAGAGCCATGCCCGCTACTGGAAGGCTCGTAAACCTTGTGCAGTCATTTTAAACTTGCAGCCTCATATTACGTATTTGAGTGTCAGGCTCATCATGAGTTCCAAAATGATGTAAGATGAGAGAACATTTGAAAGGGATTTTCAGGATCCGACCCTCGGCTTACATTTCGAGTGCATTGAACCTGCAGACCTTGAAGGATAGGACTGAAGATTTTGCTTTTCTTTTACGAATGTGTAAGTTGAAATGTTCTGTTTAATTTCCAGTGTCACTCAGTGGACGTGCTTTGCTTGATAGCCCCAAATGTTTGTGATATGGGCTTCGCTCGTGTTTGGCGAAGGCTGGTGAAAAGTAATGCTTGAAATCAACAATTATTGTCAAGAAAGATAAACCAAAAAAAACATCTTTGGGGCTCAGCCTCTAGAAGAGGAACGAGGAGCATTTTCCCATGTCCCAAATTCAACTCAAGGCCACCAACAAACCGGAAATATGATGGCCAGGTAGCAGTAGGGAGCTAGGGATCTCATGCATTGCCAGTAGGAGTTTGCGCCATGGTCTAATGTAAAGGGCAGAGAAATGACAAATAGGGTTTGGAAGGATACATATCACATTTTAATTCACATGGTTATGTAGTTATATTTAAAATTAACATGTAAGGATTATATAACAGTGAGCAATCACAGCATCACGACTGGTCAAATTACTTTATTCTTTGATGTTTTCTCCAGTCATTAGTTCAAGAGTATAGTCCAAGAATCTGCACCCAGTGTGTTTTAAACTTTATCCCCTTTGTGGAGCGAAGGCCTGGGGCTAATTAAGGTTGCACGATGGTACACAACAGTGCTGTGTGAGGAAACGGCTGACTGACAATATATCTTGAATACGAAAAAAGGGGCCTCGAGTACATTCCTCTGAGAACTAAATCGAAATGCCCCTTGACTCAGTCTGGATTCTTTCAAACCGAGCATAAGTATTGCATTAGCGCTAGTTTTATGGTCTCGGGATTATACTTTTATTTTCTAACTCTGCATTTCCGAAATGAAAATAAATGGCCTGTCCTGCGTTTGGAAGCAGCCGGTCATCTTATCAGACCTGTGAAGGAAATACTAGGGCAATTGTGGTTGGAAATTCGTTTGGACAGTAGCAACTTGATAGCCTGCAGGAAGGCCGAGCTCCCGATTCTTTCTCTGCACTTCCGGGATAGAAAGGGAATGATAATCGCAATTAATCAATTTAAAAACGTTTCCAAACAACTTGGTGAAGACAGCGCGCCTGCCTGATTATGTCTGTATTTTTATCGCATGTGGCAGGCCAATCGTCTTGAATGACGGTACCTGTCTGTAGAGCTTGGTGACAGCCTAGGCTGTGTCGGTCAAAGGGTCGTAGTTCTATGTTATACTTAACATTCACACTGACTGTGCCCACGTCTGTGTTGTATAAGCTGGTAAAAAGTGCTGCCTCGGGGGGCATGAAAGATACACAGCCCTTGAGGTACTGAATTTTTCACCCTCCCAAACCATACTTCTTCGTCCCTTGATTTGCCACATGGTACTTATCACTGACGGCTTTCTCCTCACCGTAAATAACTTTATTTTAGCACAGTGATTTGGGGTGTTTGTCAGCTGAGATTTGCACATTTCTTCGTGTATTTTGGCCAGAGATGAGCTAGTCAGCTCTTTTTAAACTGGTAAACAATATTTGTAGGTTGTATTTGCATGACAAATTAAACAATTATATGGCGTGCAGTCTTTAAAAGTTCCCAACTGCCCGATTTGCACACATGGCCCACCATGGGGCCACTGTTTAGCTATCCTATCCGCTAACGGCCGGGGGTACTTTTATTTTGGTGCAAAGGGCTTGCTTTCTAATTCTGTCCCAGTCGGACCCAGGAGGTGGGGAGGGAGGGAGGAAGGAAAGACAGGCACAGCAGCAGGCGCTCTGCCTGCTCACTGGTCAGTTTATTTCTCTGTCCCAATTAGGCCTAGTCCCAATCCCAAACCAGTGACCTTGCGCAAATAATACTATTATTGAGCAGCACAGGAGGAGCAGAGCCGGAGCCGAGGCTGATACTGGGGTGAGAGAGAAATAAGGAGTGGCAGCCAGGCAGAAGAAGAAACGAAGCGACTGAGCGTCGAGGATCAAAAATAAAGAATAAGAGAGAGCGGGACATGGGGAGCACGAGAAAGTTATCATGCGAGAGTCGGGAGACAGACGGACATATAAATAATAACGAAACAAAACAGCAGATTGGTCATCATGACATGATCATCTTAAGTATAGTAAAAGTAAAGTTATAACTTACGTGGTGGGTGGCACTGGCAGCAGGCGGTCGAGTCCACAGACTGGGCATCTGCCTGGCATCATGATTCCAGCACGCCGCGTAGTGACGAGGGACAATGAATGGCCAATCACCGACGAACACCCAGGCGCGGCACCATCCTGCTGCAGCAGCCAATCCTGGCGCAGAGTTAGCAGCGCCACTGCGCCAGGATTGGCTTACGAGCAGACTGAAATCTGTCCTTTTTGAGACCCGGGGCCCGGGTCCATGCCTAGTATATCCATGGTGCTAGAGGGGAGGGGGGGGGGGGGGGAGTCTAAAGTGTGCGCATGCGTGGGCCAGTCAAAATCAGGACTACTCCGGCCTTTTGCTTGCGCACTCACAGACTGTCACGTCACCCACTGGCCTGTGCGCTGCCTGCCTGTCGCAGCGCCAGCCCCGCCCCCCACGGGCCGGCCCGACCCACTTCCTTATGAATGCCCGATCCTGTCGGGCTTCTCCCGGGGCATTAGTGCGCTCACCGCGATTCACTTTTTTAATTGGATTCAATTATATTTCTTTTATTATAACATGTTGGCACTAGTTCAGTTGGCGGTCGTCCAGGCTAGTGGGGCAACGCCCCAACGCCCCCAATGGACGCACCGCCACTGGTTCTCTTCCTTCTCCCTTATACCTTTTCCCCTCGTCTCTAGGTCAAATTCCGATGTTGAAAATAAGTGCCCGGCATCATCGACAACTGGCTTCAATTAAGAGCCCGCATATTTTCCAGATAGTGGTAGGTTTGTCGTTTCGCCTTTGCCATCACTTACCCTGTGTACTGTGTTGTTTTGCCTCTCCCTCTTGGCTCAGTAAGCCATCCAGCTCTGGCACTTGTAACTTGCCTTCCCCGGTCATCCAAGAGGTTTAGGCCTCCTTTATTAAGGTCAGAAGATGATGTGATGCTGCAGTCGCTCATGGCTCTTCAAACATTCTAGTTGCCTAGCAAAGCCTCATTCCAATTGTTGAGTCACGCTGCTGAGTGTGAGGTAATAACGAGAAATGCAAATGATGACGATCCATGTGGTTTATTTGTTACATGATGCAAGTCACTTTACGGCTCTCTTTGTGCACCTCATGTACTTACTTTTGAAATACTTGGAGGATTTCATTATTTGTGAGTGTATTTTTAAAGGACAAGCATGGCCATGCAGGCAACAGCAAGTTCTATAGTGAACAAAGCAAAGTACCAGTTTGGTATATAGAGAAACCCCATAGAACACCAGCAATGGAAGATGCCACGATGGAACGGGTTTACGAGCCAAGATCCCATTGGGCTACTGAAACTGGGAATTCAGTTCTGCAAGCAAAATTTGAACTAGAAAACACAGAACACTTGTGTTATGCCTCCATTCCATCATCATGGAAAGGCTCAATACTTTTCCCGATACATAAAAAGGTGACCGCACAAAACCCGAAAATTATCGGCTTGTGGCTCTGCTAGATATCGAAGCAAAGGCATATGCCAGCGTGTTGCTGAAGGAATTATAAAGCTGGGTAAAAGAGGACAACATCCTCCTATTCTTTCAAACTGGATTCAGACCTCAATGCTCTACCATAGATAACATACTAGCACTGGGCCATCTCTCGCGACTCAGCCTTCCCAACCCCCTTTGTTCTGCTGCTTTGTAGATTATAGTGCAGCATTTGACCGAGTGGACCGTGATAAGTTAAGGAGAAAACTCACCACCTGGGGCATGCCTCAAAAGTTGTTAAAGGCGATAATTGCCCTATACTATGGGACCTGGGTACGCAAGACCAGCCAATCGTCGTTAACAACCAAGGTCCCAACTAATAACGGCCTCAAGCAAGGGTGCGTCCTTGCCCCTTTACTCTTTAACATCTACACATCCGACTTGGGTCAAGCTCTGGAGGGGGCAAATCTAGTTATTCCAAAGTTGGGGAATGCGCGGCTTCAAATCCTCCAATATGCAGACGATCTTGTAATCTTGGACCATTCTAGGTCAGGTCTACAGAAAGCCTTAGAAGCGATACACAGATTCAATCAAAAGAATAATTTACTGGTAAACCAGGAGAAGACCAAGATCCTTATCTTTGGGAAGTACCATCGAAAGAAGACAGCTCAATGGCGCCTAGGTGACCACCAAATCAGATCTTGTAAAAGCTATAACTATCTAGGTCTCAGGCTAATGGAAGGGGCAAAATTATCAGCTCACTTGAAATATCTAAGAAACAAAAGGGGCCGGAATCATCTGCAGTTTGAGAAGTCTTAACCGAAAACTACACAGTCCATCCACAGAACCCATTCTGAAAGTTCTAAAAGCAAAAGTAGTGCCCTCAGTCAACTATGGCCACTTAACCTTTCCTGGCGCCCTTACTAACTTTTTCATGAGCTACCAAATCTCCGTATACAAGAAAGTATTGGGCATCTCACGACAGGCCAGGAGAGCCAGAGTAAGGCTGGAGCTGGGTCTATCTCGCCCAGATATTTTTCGTCTTGGTGACACGATAAAATACTACATTAGTACCCTGCGAGCTCGGGCAACAGCCTTGAAAGCGCAAATTGAAACAATCTTTGAAGAAAGCGGATCCCCATGGCAAGCGCAATTGTCATTAGCCACAAAATTGCTAGAAATAGAGGTGCAAAACCTGGCCAATGCCAACATTTCAATAGCAGCATGGAAAAGAGCAGTGAACAGACAGGTCATGTACATATCACACGCAAGAGACCTGGAAAGTTTACATCACCATCTAAACCTTTCTTCATTGGACGCCTCCTATAAAGTGGGAAAACCACAGCCTTATCTTGAGCAAGCATTATCTGCCCAAACCCAAAAAAAATCACTTACATGAGGCTCCTCGCATTGCCCATCGTGGATTTTAATCAAAGCTGGGCCCGCCCGGATAAATTAGCAGCATGCAGACTTTGCAATTACCACCATGAATCCTGGCTTCATTTGTTGTGCTGGTGCCCAAAGTTAGCTAGTGAGAGGCATAGTTTGGTCACCCCAATCTGCAGAGCTCAGGGCCTCACCCTATGCAGCGAAGTTTCAGACTTGTGTTTTTCTTCAATCTCAACTCAAACAGTTGCTCTGCTGGGGAAATTCATAGAACTAATTCGAGCTGCACTGTCCACGAAAATAAAGCCTCATGAAGAAAACAGTCGGCCGGAAGCATGGGTGCCGCTGACATACCTCCCATTTAAAACCAAAAGCTTTTTGCACTTAAACTGGATATCTAGAATGTGACACTGTTTTTAAGGTTTTATGCTCCATTTTTTCATCGTAACAAGCAGGGAATTTCATTTATTTGCTTTTAGACAATTCTTTTACATTGCTAGTATATTGTAATTATTTTAAATAATCGTACATTAAAAGACTTTTTCATTTCATTTCACTTGTGTTATGTACAGATGCGACACACCCTGACTGGGGAGGGGGGTGGGGGGGGGGGGAACTCCATGGTCTATGCAGGAACTTGAGAAAGGAGAACACAATATATATATATATATATATATATATATATATATATATATATATATATATATTTATTTACTTCCGAAATTGCTGCCGTCAACCAGAACAACGGGTGTATCGTCGTCATGAAGACATCCGAAGTCGGGTCTTTAAATATCCGTCCTCACAAGCAGTAAACCACAAGTTGACGAGACTGTGTGCTGGACAAAGTAATTTATTCTCAGTCAGCCCTCGGACGCGTTTCACCTGACCAGCAGGCTTTATCATCGAAGTTACAAATGTTTACAATCGCCATTTTAAACTTTGTGCACCACATCTAGTCACATGATCGGGACTACAGAGGCAATGTCAGGGAAGTGGGAGAGAGTTCCATATCTTTGGGGCAGCGCCAGAGAAGGCTCTGTGACAAGTTCTTTAACTAAGTGGATAAGTGGTTTCAAGAGAAAAGTAGTGGCGCTTCTTGAGGCTCTTACACCACAAGATAGTTCAAGTTTCTGTGCCAGGTACCCGAGAGTATTGATGTGGATGGCTTTGTGCGTCATAACTGCAATCTTGAATTGAATTTGTGCTTCGTAGGTGAGCCAATTAAGAAACTTTTTGATGAAGGTCAACAGGGAGATGGTAGACATTATAGGGATCCTAGTGGAACTAACCAATGGCGTGTCTTTCCTGGGTGAAAAGGTGACTAGGTAATGTTCAAATACATATGAATCCTGACCCATAAGGGGTTGATCGTAGTGCGAATAAAAGGGGTAATGATGTCACTCCAGCGATGGTGCTTGGATGAGAGACATGGAGTGGTGCATGTCCATGGAAAAGTCCATACCCGAAGGGAGTGGGTGCCCCAGACAATGTGAACCAATCTAAGGCACTTAGGCAGATGGTTAAGCAGTCTGCTTATTATGTCTATTGCTATATGGTTATTTACATTTTCTTAATATATTCAGCAAAGTTGTAGCGCAATGGACTAGACGGACATAGGTGCAATAAATACATTACCAGGGTGAATGAGAGTTGTCCTTAGCACTTGGAAGGAAGAGATGATGGATTATAATTTCCACCTATTGTTCCCGGTTTTGTGTATACTTTTAATGTGTATTGAAATTATAACAATACAATTAGAAAAAGAGGTTTGTAGAACAAAAGGAGAGAGAGAAAAAACATATATTGTGTCATGGTATTCTCAAGTTGTCAGCAGTTCCTGAAACTGAAAAGATAAAACAGGACATGTGTATTTCAGATCACAGTTTCTGACTCCAAGAACAAAGCAGGGAAAGGCTGGTTTCCTCTTTTCCATACATTTAACGTCAAGATGGAGAAGAGGTTTGAATAAGAGTTTGTTGCGGACAGAGAGGAGCTATGTGATCAGAGTCAGTTCTCTGGTGATGAACTGGACTGCAGATTCAAGCACAGAATTCAGTGGAACCGCAGTACTTTGGGAAGATCAGCATCCCTTAGATCCATGCGCAGTAGACCAAGGCTGAAACACAGTTCGGAAGATCTGAGCGCTGGTTGAGTAGGTGGATTGAGTAGTGGATAGCCTTGATTAAGTCAAACGCTTAGGCTTTTGAGAGCAGATGAGAGTGCAGCACGAACCCTTGTTTATTTGACGGACTTGTCTAGGTGGGGTGATATGTCCAACAGAGCTGGGTGTTCTGGTCATGCAAAGTCATTAGACAGAAAAGAAAGAATCAGGTCTTCCCAGCGTTTGGATGGCATCCATTTCTCTTTACATTTCAAGGTATGTAAGAAGAAGTATGAGGTTGGAAACAAGATGAAAAGAGCAGTAAAGCATTTTAATGTGTGTTTAAACGCCACACCATAAAACACACAAGAAGAAAATTGAAGAATCTTTTCCAGAAAGGCAAAACTTGATAAGGACGTCTCTATTCTTCAGAAAATACGAGAGAGGAAACATCACAGGGGGATTAGCTCTCAGGGAACTTGTCACCTGTGTTTACAAAACAAGGTTTAGGTAACTACTGCCCCTTGTGTCTGGAGACAAAATATGCAACCATCTAATTAGAGCAAAAGACACACAATTCTATGTCAGGACCGGAGGCTTCTGATTATGCTTCTCAATCTTTACTAGAAGCTCACAGCAGCCAATGAAAAATGCTTGCATTTCATTCAAGTATACCGTTAAACTACATATCCCATCAGGTCTTACATATAACCACGCCCCCTTAGTCCATAAGAGGCCTCAGCCTGCCGCCATCTTCCTCTTTTTTTGCTGCTCACAGAGCTAAGTGCACCTTGTTTACTCCCTCTGTGTTTTATATCTGCTAAAATTGTGCATGTTTACTGTATGGTTTTTACCTAAATGGGCACGGTTTCTACTTATTGTATGCCTTGGGGTTGTTACCTCTTCAAGGGGAGTAGTGGTGCTTCGGCGGGACGCCTCGGTGCCCGCCGTTCTGTAGATCGATTTTTCCTCATTTGTGGCAAGAGCGCGCTTCATAGGCGCGAGGGTAGCGTCGGTCGATGACCGGAGGCAGACGGACGCCTGTATTTCTTTATTGAGCCTGTGTTCGGTCCCGGTGTTTCCCCTTAGCTTTCTCGCGTCTAGCGCATGCGCAGCCAGCTTCCCTTATCGACGCTGACGCCAGTACAGGCCGGGTGGCTCTCTGCCGCGACGGGCGCCCAAAACGCGCTGAATTGGGCTGGATCTTGGTAGAATTCAGTCGCGTTTGGGCTGCACGTCGCGGCGCGACCCGCGAATGTAGTTTCACTTACGCTTTTGCCATCGGAGAGTTAGGAAGGGTCCCTCTGCCTTAGAGATCGCCTGGTGAGGTTGTAAAATACAGAAAAAGGCCGTTTTGGAGCGCGCACACGCTCAAGGAATTGCAGTGGCCTGGGTCCCTGGCCCGCTTTGACTACAGCTTTGCTGAGGGGGTTGAAGGTGGTAAAAGTTGAGTGTGCTGAGTGGGCTGACCCCCCCCCCCTCCCCCTGACCCTCCTTGTGCCTGGTTTCTGTGTGCCCACAGCCTATAGGGTGAATAGTTCCCAGTACAGCAGAATGTCTGAAGAACAATATAATGAGGGGTACTATGAGGAGGAGGAATTTGAGACTCGGCAGACGGCTGCCTTGGAGGACAACCTGGTTAGTGCTTTGGACGCTTCGGTCCAGTCCTCAGTTAACAGGGCGATGAAGACTACTGTCCCACAGACAGTGCAACAGGCACTTGCTTCAGCCCTTCGTCCCATAAGACAACAACTAGAAGGTTTCGCCAAGAGACATGGCTTCATCAAACCTCAGAAAAAGAAAAGCGAGGCGTCCACCTCGGGTCCTCCTTCAGGGGACACGGCCACTTGGCCTCACACGCAGGCCTTAGCTACCTTGCCGGACATGGCGGACCATTCATACGCAGGGGGCAAAGCCACAGCTAAGCATAGGGTCCATGATACTGACACGGACACGGACACTGGTACCAACACGGATACGGACACTGACACCTCAGAGGATCACAACCCTCCAAAGAAGGCAAAGGTGACGCAGCCCAAGAGCCTCGCGCCGGCTCATACACCTTTCACCTTTGACCCATCGGAAATAGTACACCCCAGATCACAAGACTGGGTGCCGCCTACGGCGGTCACGGCTTATATTCATGAGAATCTGCGTAAGGGCTTCCCTAGGGAAGTGAGGAATCGTTTGCGTTCAGAGTGCCCTAGACCAGAAATCCCGAATCAGGTGGCGGAAACGCCGGAGATAGACCCCAACCTTCTCACCTTTCTAAAGAAGTTCACTAAAGATCCGAAGAGGGGTTTGGACAGGGCATGGAAGGGGTGTCAGGACAAGATGCTGGATGCCATCGGCCCCTTGGCAAAGATCTTAGAGATGGCCTTTGTAGCCAAGGAGACCTCGGTCATCATAGATCCTGATGTGCTGGCTGGATGGACCCAGAGGGCCATATGTTTTTGGGCAACGCAAATTGTGCCGTTTCAGCAGAGAGGAGAAAATCTTTGCTCATGAAGATGGACTCGAATCTAACAGAGCTCGCTGACGCAGAGCCGGGACCCCTGGCAGAAGGCCTTTTTGGTGACAAGTTCGTCAAGGACGTCTCCAAGTATGTAGGTACCTTTACGGCATTGGACAAAGCCCAGTCGGGCATCAAACGCGCTCTCAACCAGGGTGTTTTTCACAGGGCCGGACGAGGCGGGGGTCGCTCGTCAGGCCGAGGAGGTCCTCCTGGCTCCCACAGAGGCCACTTTGGAAGGGGCAGAAATGACTTTGACTCCACCAGGGGAGGGACCTTCTACCCCTCCCGTAGGAGGTTCAGCAAAAACAGATACCAAGCTGGAAATGGCAGGGGGAACTTCAAGCACCAACAGAGCTCAGGTGAGACTTTCAGATACTTCACTTCTTCCTCTGGGGGGGTCGGACTCAGCACTGCCTGGGGCGATGGAAAGACCTTACACAGGACGCTTGGGTCTTACAGACGGTTCAGGGTTTTCACTTGGAGTTTTACTCACGTCCTGCTCAGTCAAGCGTTCCCCCAATTCTCCATTTTTCCCAACTAGAGGCCAGCTTTATAGACGAAGAGATTGCGGCCTTGCTGCAGAAGCACGCGATAGCACCGAGTATTCACAGCCCTCACGGTTTCTGCAGCAACATATTTGTTATTCAGAAAAAAGGGGGAGGAAACAGACTAGTTTTAAATCTCAGGGACTTCAATCAGTTCCTGACATACAACCATTTCAAGATGGAGGGCATCCATCTTTTGACGGATCTGCTGCAGGTGGGGGATTGGATGGTCCGGCTGGACCTGAAAGACGCGTATCTCTCTATTCCAATTTTTCCCCCGCATCGCAGGTTTCTACAGTTCAAGTGGAGAGCCCAATGGTACGAATATTTGGTTCTGCCGTTCGGGCTCTCCTCGGCTCCTTGGTGCTTCACCAAGGTGATGAAGCCGGTAGTAGCGTATCTTCGAGAGTGAGGTATTCGTCTGATCATATACCTCGACGATATACTGATAGTGGACCAGTGCCAGCAGACTCTTTTGCGGCACCTCCAGCTGACCACGACTATTTTGCAGGATCTGGGTTTTGTGATAAACACCAAGAAGTCGGTCATGGTTCCCTCACAGGTTATAGATTTTCTAGGTTTCACGGTGAATTCGGTGATAGCCCAGTTGTGCCTTCCGAAGGACAAACTTCGGGATCTAAAGAAAGAGATCAGGAAACTGCTAAACAGCCAGACTGTCTCCCTAAGAGCTCTGGCGAGAATGGTAGGAATTCTAGCGTCTTCGGTCCAGGCGATATTCCCGGGCCCGCTTCATTACAGGGCCCTGCAACAGTTGAAGATCAGACATCTTCAGAAGGGTCTGTCATATTCGGACAGCATTCCCCTCACACAGGAGGTGAGGACAGAGTTGCAATGGTGGTTGGGACACGTCGACGCTTGGAACGGCCGAGCGATCTTCGGTTCCCTCCCGGAAGTCACGATAGAGTCCGACGCCAGCCGATGGGGCTGGGGCGCGCGTTGTGGAGACATCTCCACAGGAGGAAGATGGTCCCCGGAAGAGCTTTATCTTCATATCAATTGTCTGGAACTGCTTGCGGGGTCGTTCGCGGTGAGAACGTTGTCCCCAAAGCAGACATCCTGCTGTATCCTCCTGCGTCTGGACAATATTTCGGCAGTGAGGTACATCAACAAGTTGGGAGGCACAAGGTCGTCCATGCTGGTGCAGATAGCCAAGGATTTTTGGCATTACTGCCTCCGCAACCAGATATCGATCATTGCGGAATATCTCCCGGGTCAGTCCAATCAGGTAGCGGACTGGAACTCGAGGTACCTCAGGGACTTCAGCGACTGGAAGTTGCTCCCGAGGATGTTCGAGTGGTTGGAGAGGATTTGGGGTCCGTTCGAGACGGATTTATTTGCGTCGAGGCTGACCTTCCAAATCCCTTGATTCTTCAGTTGGAGACCGGATCCGTTGGCTCAGGCGACGGACGCCTTTCTCCAAGACTGGTCAAAGGGGGTGCAGTATGCGTTCCCCCCCTTCTTGTTGATCCCCAGAGCGATGTCACAGGTAATCAGGCAGAATGCGGAAGTGGTCATGGTGACACCTTGGTGGACGTCCCAATCTTGGTTCCCCAAGCTGATGCAGTGGAGCTGCGACCTACCCAGTCTCCTCCCGGAGTCGACGATGCTGTTGCTGGGCCCTCATCAGGAGAGACATCCTTTGATAATGGAGGGCAGACTTCGGCTGATGGCCTGGAGGCTTTCAGGCAACAGTGGCAAGTGCCAGGGATTTCGAGCAGGGCTGCAGACTTCATTAAGCAGGCCTGGGCTCCTTCCACGAGGAAACGATACTCCTCGGCCTGGAAAGGTTGGGTGGATTGGTGCGTGAAACGACATTTGGATCCCGTGGGGGCCGGCTTACCCCATGTGCTAAACTTCCTGACGGATAAGGCGTCACAGGGCCTGGCCTATCGGTCTGTCAACAATTTCAGATCTGCCATCTCAGCGGGCCATATTCAGCTGGATGGTAGGCCAATTGGTATGCACCCTGTCGTGTGCAAATTGTTGAAAGGTATTAGGGTAGAAAATCCCCCTAAACCTAAGTATTCTGGTTTGTGGGATGTTAAACGGGTTCTGGACCTATTTGACAAATGGCCAGCGAACCCGTCTCTTTCCAGAAAACAGCTGTCAGCCAAGCTGGCCATGTTACTTTGCCTTTCGGCTTGCAGGAGATCCTCGGACATACGCGCACTGGATATAACAGGTAGAGTATTTACTCCGGAAGGAGTTTCTTTTCAGATTTTTAGACGCACTAAAACACTGTCTACACATGTGTCTTATAATGCATTTCAGGAGAATGAAAAGTTATGTGTCGTTCAATGTCTAAAGACTTATGAGTAATATACTGCGGCAGTTAGGCCTCAGGGCTGTTCGCAGCTTTTGATAGCCTTACAAAAGCCGTTCAAAGCAGTGGCTGCGGCCACCATTGCCAGATGGCTTCGTTTTGTTATGGAAGAAGCAGGCATTGACATCACCATGTTTGGTGCGCATTCTGTCAGGGGTGCTATGGCATCGAAATCGTTCATGTTGGGCTCCAGCATTCATGATATTATGCATTGTGCAGATTGGTCGTCAGAATCGACCTTTAAAACGTTTTATTATAAGCTGGTGGGGGATATTACCTCTGTAGTTTTCAATAAGCGTTAACGAGCATAATCAGAAGCCTCCGGTCCTGACATAGAATCACAAATTTGCTAGCATTCGCGACAAGAATTTGCAATTCTATTAAGGATACGGAGGCGAGGATTATCCCACCCGGCATTGTATATGAAGTTATAAATGCTTGCCCACCCAGATGGTTACGGTGGTTACGGTCTCTTATCCTTTCTTTCAGGTTCCGATAAAAAGAGTGACTGAGCCTCAAAGAATGCCAGGATTGTTCACCTGAAGTGGTTTCTTCTTCCCGTTGGAAGCGTTCTGGAGTTTTTTCCAAGTTGGTTGGAGCTGTTCGCCGCAAGAAAGAGGAAGATGGCGGCAGGCTGAGGCCTCTTATGGACTAAGGGGGCGTGGTTATATGTAAGACATGATGGGATATGTAGTTTAACGTTATACTTGAATGAAAAGCAAGCATTTTCATTGGCTGCTGTGAGCTTCTAGTAAAGATTGAGAAGCATAATCCTCGCCTCCGTGTCCTTAATAGAATTGCAAATTCTTGTCGCGAATGCTAGCAAATTTGTGATTAATGGACAGAATGCAGAACAAATCAAACCATTCACCCACAGTCCAGAGATCTGGGTAAAATCCATCTTTCTTTTGCTCACCATGCCACCCCAGTTTAGACCTGGCTATATGCAAATTAATCTTGACCCTGTGCCTCATGGGAACAGTCCAGCCCGAACTGCCAAGCCAGGTCCTCCCTGGACTGGAAACAAGCATCCTAGGACCGGGTTCGGGGTTTCACCCCTCATCAGCCAGGCTAGGTTGAATCCAGTGGCACAGTGAGCCCAGGACCTATTGAGCTATTTTGGATGATGAGGGGTGAAACCATGCACCTGGCTGCCCTAGTGCCACTGAGGGTGTACCTTTGGTGCTAACCCAAACCCCCAATTACCCGGAGCTTAAGTCCAGGACCTTTGCTCCCACAACCTTGTGGCCTGCATGTAAGCAGTCACCAACCAGAGGCCTGCTATCCCCCATTGGATGACATTGGGCCTCAACACACAAGTGAGGAGTTGGAAAATCTATAAAAGTCTCTAAAACTGTATCCAAATAACCAAAACGCTTTTACTTGCCTGTTAACAGAACATGTGCCAGCGTAGTATCCAGGTATACTACACTGTGTAAGAAAAGTAATCCGCTAAGTAATTTACACGACCTGCTATTGAAAAGTCATTACAAAGTATATGTACAATATTTCAAAGTTTTGGATTACCAGTAATGTAACTGTAACCAAACCAAAGTATATATACACAACTGCAATTCAAAACTGTATTATTACTGCAGAGTATAAACCACTTACATGTGCCACCCTTGCTTGGTTCTAGGAAATAAAATAACTAAAAGAATATTTTTATACAAAACTAATTGGGCTGAAGTTGAATCTAAGTGTGTGCAACCATTTTCTGATGGAGTGTGTACAACAAATGCTTAACACTACCCTCTGATAAAGCCTTACTGCTCACCCACACTACTACAAATAGAGAGTAAGGTGCTATCTACTTTTACCTCTGCCTACCTTTGGTGTTCCACTGGACTCTGTGCAAACTATACCTAATTTTGGTACAGTATATACAGAGCCATATTCCTACACTCTGTTCTTAGCTATTTCCATAGACCTCAAGAGAAGGCCAAGACCTGTCGGGATGCCGATGTGCACCTTCCGCATAAACTCTTAATGACTTGGTAAATGCACTGCAGGGAAGAATATATAAGGGTACATGGTTGTTTAAAGAATAAGTACAATAAAACAGATTAACTCAAAGACATCCTCTTGCTCCACTTCTTTCTGACTGCTACCAACTACACTACACATCTACAATACTCCTAAAACAAACACAATGCTCTCCATTCTCAGAGCAGAAAACAGGCATCATGCTGGCACCAGTTCTTTCTGAGCCCTGTCTTGTGTGGATCTGCACCAATAGTGACGGGACAGGCAAGAGTGACAGTGTTATGTGTTTTAGGATCATCA
Organism: Lissotriton vulgaris; assembly: GCF_964263255.1. Lineage (NCBI taxonomy): Eukaryota > Metazoa > Chordata > Amphibia > Caudata > Salamandridae > Lissotriton > Lissotriton vulgaris. The sequence continues at coordinate 204,160 of NW_028253248.1, forward strand.
GCCATCAACCCACCCCCTTCCCTGGATCCACGAAGACCAAACCATGTTGAATGAGGCTATGGGCTATATTCTCTCATTCCAGTGCTTCAGGTCTCAGTAGACCCACAGCAGACTGTGGCTCCATGCGAGCTGTACGAACACTTCATTTGGATCTTAGCAGACAGACAAGTGCAGAGCAAAGGAGAGTGAAACACCCACTTCTATGTAGGACGTTCGTTTTACACTACTGTAATACCATGGCAATGAATTCTCAGATTCAACTCCATTTCTGTCGGGTCCTGTTTGGGCCGAGCCCTGGCAAGGCAAACAAAATGGACATTGAACCAGGATGTGTCGGGATCCCATATGTCTGTTTTTTCCTGCTGCACAAAAAAATATATATACCTTCCAACTGGAACCAGCAACACATCACGGAAGTCCTTTTTGCGACACAGAGGCCAAGTGTCACAGTGAATACCACCGTCATTCACAGCTGGTGTCCAAAGGTCGAAGTTACTATTTGACTCAATTTGAATGACAAAGTTATTCATGCTTAGTTTTAGATTTACTTTGTAAGATGTTTTATTGCTTATAGTCTAGGATACCCACAAAAAACCCACACACACAGAACATACCCCCTGCTGTACATTACAAAGATAATGCAAGTCACAGTGGCCTCAGGCCTCTTTTATGAGGTCGGAACTCTGAACTGGTTTGCGATATCCTAACAATGTACAGCGGGGATACTATATTCCTTATAGTCTATGGTCACACTATCACTCTTACCACAAACTGCATAAATCCTTAGTGTGTTGCTTATTCATATGAAAGAGATGGGATGTTTACAGACAAAGAATCTGTTGTGCAAAGCTAAACACACCAAAATCAGGTAGATATTTTCATACCTTTTTCAATGCCTCCCCACTCCCATTCCGTTACACTGCATTCACAGCCTCCAGCGTGACCTCACAAACTTTATATGGGGCGGCAAAAAACCCTGGTCCTCTCAAAAGATCCTGATGGCGCCAAGAGATAGGGGGGGGGAGGGGGGGGGGGGGGGGGGACTGGCACGCCCCAACCTCGTGGACTATTACTGGGCAGCACACCTTCGATACGTCGTGGAATGGGTGGTTACGGAGAGTGAAAAGAGATGGTTACACATGGATCTTGCTGTGACGGGTCGAACCATTTGGGACCTCGCATGGCATCATCGGGCGGCGCGCTCTAAAAGCGCATACATTGCGATACCCACAAAGACGGTCCTGGATATCTGGGATAAAGTTGCCACGCGCAGAGGCCTCACAACCTTCCCCATCACCGCATACTCCGATAGAAGGGAATCCGTCCTTCCCTCCGGCTTATCGTGCACGGGCCTTTGCCAAATGGCAAGGGGACTGCCGGGTTATAGTGGATCTGTTTGAGGGGGGTATGCTCAAACCCTTCGCTCAGTGCAAGGAAGAATTCCGGGGTCCGGAGACTGCGGGGCTGCAATATGCCCAACTGAAACACTGGGTGACTGCGGAGGGCATGCATCAGGCTGCCACGCGGGCCTTCACCCCCTTTGAGCGTTTGGCTCGGCACCCCATTGAGTCCAAGGGGCTTTTATCCCGAATCTATCAGATTTTGCAGCACCCACAGCTGCCACCTGCGCACCCCTACCAACGCCGCTGGCAGGAAATGTTGGGTGTGGACCTTTTATCTGCCCAGTGGAACAGGCTGTGGCACGATATCCCCAAGGTATATCGCAGCATTCCGCAATGGGAAAATGCTTATAAACTTATGACTCAGTGGTATTACCCTCCCCAACGTCTTCACAGGATGTTCCCTTCTTCCTCCCCTTTGTGCTGGAGATGCCGTTCTGCGACGGGAGACCTCATTCACATCTGGTGGGCCTGCCCGTTGTTGACTATGCTCTGGAAGGAGGTCCTCAGCCACATCAGGGAGGTCCTGGGGTTCCCTTTGCCTGACGATTCTAGTACAGTCTTGCTGGGCATCAAACCTGCTGGCCTGAAGGCCCTTAACAGTAGCGATTGGGTCCTGGCACTCCAAATGTTGGGAGCAACCAGAATGCTCATTGCCCTGCATTGGAAGAAGCCTGAGACACCCCCAATCGCGGCCTGATTTGTGCGTTTATGGCATGTAGTCACTATGGAGCTTTTCACAGCGCGATTGCAGGCATGCGATTCACGTCATAAGGCTGTTTGGCAAACATTAATCAAGTATCTATGCAGGGTAGACCACACACGCCACATGCCCACCAAATTGAGATCACTACACCTGTTTGCTGATGCTATCATACCCTCGGACCCAAACAGATTGCTGTCCTAGCTGTTTCCTTGAGCTGCGACTATCTCATGGCCCATGGGAAAGATCTTTATGCCCTGCCCTCTTGTCCCCAATGCACATTGTTCCTTCTCTTACCCCCCTAGCCCTGTCTTTCCTCCTCTCCGTCGTTCTTCCTCTACTGACTATATTCTTTCTATAAATTCTCCACTGCTCTGCGATCTCTGGGCCCCTGTTGGGCCGTCTGTTGGATTGGATTGGATTGAAATGCGTGTCTGCTGCCATAGTGGACGCTGGGACTCTCCCTCCGTAAGGGACCAGGCTGTGCTAATATGAGCAATACTGAACGCAGCCGGCCCCTTGAGGGTTGTAGGCATAACGCTGTGTAACACTTTGCCTTTTCTACAGAGTTCTAGCAATGGACATGCACTATCTGAACACACGGTGTAGCGTCCCGCTACCAATAACCACAGACACCATTGATCATATCCACGAGCTTTATTCAGTACCTCTTACTCACTCACTGTCCCTACTCTAACTGACCCGTTCCTTTCCCCGGCTCCTCCTGTTCCTGCTCCTCCCATGACTCCGCCCCCCAACCACTAGACTACCTCACACAGCTCTACATCTCCCCTTTTCTCAACAAAATGAGCTTAATGTCCTCAGTGTTCGCATTTCTTCAATCCACCACACGGGTTGGCGGACAGCCTGTTCTTCAAGCCTCAGTAGTGTCGAATCAGTGGTGGGTTTGGCTTTGGTCACTCTTACCGGTGTCTTGATCAGGGTATTCTTGACCACGTTGCGTGTGAGCTGTTCGCTCTCACAGTCTGCAGTCCTCATGTTTCCTTCTGGTGGTGTAACGGTTGGTTCGGGTGCTCGGTCCCTTTCATGAGTGGATAATGTTCTGGTCCTCTTATGGGCACCTGCGCCTACTTTTGCTTCCTCTTGTCTTGTCCGGTCGAGGGCAACACTGTCTTCCACTTCAGGGTCATGCGCACCAGACAGTACGGTACTATCTGACGAGACTGTCTTGGTTTGGTTCGGTAACTCATTCACAGCCTCGGGTTGTCTGACGAACTCATGGGCTACCTGTGCATAGGCACGTTTCTCTCTCATCTGATGATCTCTCTCTACTGACATGTCAGACTTTCTTTGCGGAGTGGCTGGCAGGCCCCTTCCTGTCCGGTGACTAAGGTCCACTGTCTCTGCCTTCTTTTTATAGGTCCTTTGAGTCAGCCTTTCAGACCCCTTCAGGGGTGACGGTGTCTGGTCTATGTCCAGATATATTTGTGATTGACATGACAGATTGTCTTGTGGCGTGACTGAGTATTCAGAGACCTTCGTGTGTGTCATGTCGCTCTTGACAGGAAGGGTGTCCTTTGGTTCTATGGCGCGTTCGGGTGGTTGACGCCATGGCTGTTGTCGGGACCATGACTTGGTCGACTCACGGGATCGAACAGACGTGCTCTCTGGGTCAGAGAAGTCTCTTGTTGACTTCCAGGATCGGACGGACGTGCTCTCTGAACCAGAGGAGTTCCTGGCCATGGACGTGCTTTCTGGGTCAGAGAAGTCTTTTGTCGACCTCCAGGATCGGATAGATGTGCACTCCGTGTCAGAGAGATCCTTCTCCCCATTCCTTCTCCAACGTTTCTTTGAAAATGTCTTTGGTACTGGATTTTTGAATTCCGTAGTCAATGACGAATTGCTCTTCCCCTTTGAGTTGTCGCCGAGATGCTTCTCCGTGTGCCTGTTGGAACGTCTTCAATGCTGTCTCATTTGGGAGGTTGTTTGAGGATCCTGTGCTTGTTCCTTGTGCTTGATCCCAAGCTTTTGCCTCTTTGTCCTCTTTTTTGGTTCGTTGCAATGGAGGATCAGTCCGTCTTGTGCGACCTGTTTCTCCTTCTCTCTTGTTTGATGCCCTAACACTTCTGATTTGAGTTATATGTGTTCTTCAGCCAGATGTTTCCTTGGACTCGTCATCACTGCTTGTCGACTGATGTTCCTGCGCCGACTTCCGGTGTTGACCAATGCGACCCCTTCTTCTATGGTTATTCTTTCTCTCCCACTTGCTGTGCCGGATGCCCTCTTATCCAGGAGTGCGATCTGTCCCACTTGATGCTCTTTCCCCATCAGAGCATTGTGTGTCATGCCTTGAATGACTCCTTGATGAACTCCTGGGAGGTGAATAACTTCTTGGAACGGTCTTTTGGCTGGTTGACTCTGGGTCATCTGACTCCGAGTAATCCTTGGTTGACTTTGAGTAGTCGGATGCTGAGGAATCTGACTGAGTAATCCATGTCACTTTCTTTGTCACTGTATCTTTCCCGTTGTCTTTTTGCTGGTCTGCCTTCCCTCTCTCTCCTTTCAGTTCTGTTTGTTTTCTGAGTTCTATCTTCCCCGGTATCTTGATGGTTTGCGCTTAGGTGCACGTCCTTCAATCCTTCTCTTGCTTCGATTTGCATTCCAATTTCGGCCTTCTTGATGATTTCCTTTAACGACCAATGCCCTTGCAGGATCTTGCGCTTTGTGTCAGGGTTTGTGCAACCTTCAAAGATCCGAAGTCGAACCGCATCCTCATTTGTGAAAGTGTTGAAGTGGCAGCCTCGTACCATACTTTGCAAACGAGTGATGAAATTTGGCAGCGGTTCGCCTGGTTCCTGCCGTGCTGTATTGAAAGCCATGCGATTATGATCCACATCTGTCTGTGCATTGAGATGAGCACAGAGCTCCCTTTGGAGTCTTTTATAGATTTCTGTGTCTTCTTTGGAGAATGTCCTGATTGGGCATCGGCCCTCCGGACCCACCAAATGGAGGAGTAGTATCAGACATTTCCTCTCTCTTTGCTCACCATTGGCTTTTAAGAAGTCTTCTAATGCTTCGAGCCACCGGTGTCGTTTGAGATCCGAGATCCGATCATCAGTCTGCATCGCTGGGGGCGGTACTTCACTGTATGGAGTGACCCGCCGTGCTATGTCTCCTCCCGCCATGAGAGAGGGAGATTCTGGTCAAGGTCTTTGGTCTGGTCGTTTGCTTAGAGATTGATAGTCTTTGTAACCAACGAAGTATGCGCCGGCGAATGAACTTGGATGGTTCTGCTCTCTCCGGGGTCCTCTGTAGGACTGCCCTCCTCTGGGTCTTCTGCAGTTCTGTCCAGCAGCTCTTCTCTCTTCGGCGCTCTTCAGTTTGTGCTCAGTGTCGTCGTTATCTGTCTCTTGCATTTGCTAATGCTTGTTCCGTTGTGCTGTTGTCGTTGCTTGGTTCTTGTGTTCGCTTGTGCCTCTTATTTTACAGACACGTGTTGCTTCAGTACATTCGCCACTGCGCATTCGTTTGCGTTTCTCAATGTCCGCGTTGCCACCCGTGCTGACATTTGTTTTTGTCAACGCATGTATGGTAAGTAGCTCTTGTGGTTGCCCGTGCTTGTTAGTTGATTTACTCTCGTGTGTGCACGTGCTTGTTCTGTTTCGGTTGCCAAGGCGTGTTCATTGTTGTTCACGCGCCGTTATTCACGCTTATGTGTTCGCTTTGCCACTGCTAATTTCTTGGCATTTACCAGTGTATGTTTGTTTTCATATACCACGGTTTGTCGACTGCATGTGTTTGTTTCCTTTCGCCACTGCTTGTTGTTTCTATTCGCCACGACTCGTCTGTTGGCTCTTGACAGTACTTGTTTGTTCCTTGCCAATGCTTGTTTGGCCTTCGCCAATGCTTGTTTGCCCTTTGCCACTGTTCGTCTGGTCTTCGCCAATGCTTGTTTGGCCTTCGCCAATGCTTGTTTGGTCTTCGCCAATGCTTGTTGATTTACTTTCGCCAATGCTTGTTTGCATGCAACTGCCAATGCTTGTCTGTATGTCTCTTGCCTTTGCCAATGCTTGTTTGGTCTTCGCCAATGCTTGTTTGCATGCGCCTGCCAATGCTTATTTCCAAACACTGCTTGCCTGACTCCAATATGGCCGCCGCCCCTGAAATCCCAGCTTGCACGAGACTTTCACTTTGCTCATTCAGACCCAGGCCGACTCACTCAGGACTCACCGGCCGCCGGTCCCAGGGACATCAGCACTTCTCCCGGTCTCCACGCTGATCCACAGGTGAGGTTGGAGCGAGTTCCCGCTTCGCTGCGCTAGGGGCCGCTTCCACGCGGCGACAGCGTGTCAAAACACACGCATCAGGCGTGAGATTCCTAGCGTCGGGGCCACTCGAGCTCCGGTTCCACCGCGCTCGACGGCGCTTGCCGCCAAATCTTCTGGGGCAATGCTCTTCACTCGGGGCACTCCTTTCTGCTTCTTGGGCGCTGGGCAGAGTCGGGGTGGGCTCCCGACCTCTGTTCTATCTGCATATGCTGGGGGTATGTGCATTCGGCAATGTCGCGTTTTGGCGCGAACTGCTCCGACTTCTCAAGCGCTCCAACGCTCGTCACTGCGACTCCCTCTCTTCTCCCTCGAAGCCTCTGAAGGGACAGGGTCACCGGCTGCCAGCTTCTCTCTGGGGCAGCTCCGTACAGCGGCGGTTTCTTCTTCTTGGCGCCGCCTTCATTCAGCAGCGGAGCTCGTTTCTCGACGCTGCGGGACAAGGTGGTTTTACAAGGTGCTGTGGCTTGTGGGGTTTTGTTCATCCCACCTTCGTCGCCAGTTGTAGCGTCCCGCTACCAATAACCACAGACACCATTGATCATATCCACGAGCTTTATTCAGTACCTCTTACTCACTCACTGTCCCTACTCTAACTGACCCGTTCCTTTCCCCGGCTCCTCCTGTTCCTGCTCCTCCCATGACTCCGCCCCCCAACCACTAGACTACCTCAAACAGCTCTACATCACACAGGCCCCGGATGGGGTTGTAGGCTAAACGCAGTGTAATCCTGGTCCTGTCTTATGCGATTTTCCTCCTCCTTTGAAATTAAAACCAGACTTGAAACAAAATCAGGTAGATATTAGTAGCAAAAAGATATTAGACTCAGTTTAATGCGAGTCAGATTTGAACAAACGCTCTAACTCAGATTATGTAGAAACATGCTTGGAAAGTCTTGTTTTCCTTTATTACCTAAAAAGGTGCAAAAATAAATATATAGCCATAAATATCTTTTTTTCTGGTGATCACTGTTCATTTAAAAGAAAGAAAAAAAAAGGAAAATCCAGGTCTTATTTTTGTTGTTTGAAACTGCAGCTTTAATTATGCTCCATGTCCTGCCTTTCATCTGGCTGCTGGCTCTATCAGCAAGCATTGATAAGTCAGAAATCAACTGTAATACGTTATTACAGTTGAGCAGCTACGTCATTTCTTCATTAAAGACAACTAGTGTGTCACAAATTGCCTGTAGTAAGACATTTAGAGATGATCTTTTGTACAGGCATTGGAGGCTCCCGTTTTATTATAAACTGCTAAAGAAATACCTTGCTGCATAGTATTTTAATCTTTATTCAGTTAGACACTTTCTGAATTAGTCAAGCACAGGATTTGATTTCACATATATCAACCCATCTGTTCAGTTACATAGACCTGCGCCGTAGTCTGCTACATCCCCTTTTACAGACATCCCTGCACACACCTTTTCCAGGCTAACTCCCATTACAGTGGCAACATCTGGGGATTACGGTCTGAGCGGCTCCCTTGGCCATTTTTAAAAATTACTGTTTTTAACTTTGCTAAATTTGCACATTTCATTTTGTGTGTATTCTGGGCACTTGTAGGTGGGAACCAACCTCCCGGTACGAGCTGTGTTCAATGCTCGGCGGGTAGGACGGTCCTGTGCACCACTTCCGGTCTAAAGCACTTCAGACGCACAGGGCAGCGGTCTAGTTGATGTCCCCGGCGTTGAAGGGAGTTGCATAAATTCCGCCCATGACCCCGACCGGGGCCAGGGACCAGGACCCCTGCACCTTTTCCTCCAGTACGCAGCAGGTTTCCAGCGCACATCTGCGGCAGTTAAATAACGATCCCACGGCCATCTGCCTCCATCATATGCTTGCAGAAAACTCCTTATCAAAGTGTCCATATTGCCCTTTCACCTTCTCCCCTCATTTCCAGCCTCCACCCCCCCATATAGCGTTGCATATAGAATTTTTCTTTTAAACTGTAGATCTCTCCCCAAGCACTCTACGGAAATTTCAATCCTACTTCAAGATTTTGCCCCAGAGGCTCTATTTTTAACTGAAACCTGACTCTACGCTAGTTCCCAGCCTGACAAACTATGCCCAAAGGGTATGTAATTCAAAGGGTAGACAGAATCACAGGCAAAATTTGGGGAATCGCGATCGTCTATAAGGACTACCTCACTTGCCGCCTACCTGCCAGTCCTCTCCGGGAGTGCGAGAATGTACATTTTCTTTTTGAATTATCCCCTCTCCTCTCACTCTCAGGCATCCTGATCTACCGCCCCCCGGGTGCAGTCGGCTCCTTTTGTAACTCCCTGTTAGAAACAGACCTCGATCTAGCTGGCAAATCCGCAAATGTTACGCTTCTCAGTGATTTGAATTTACATTTCAATGATCCAGGAGCTACCTCAATAACTGAAATAGCTAATGACCTTGCGTCACTCCAGATTGTGCAAATAGTTCTTCTACCTATACATGAGCAGGGACATTGTCTTGACCCGGTGTCTTCAAACTTGGAGAATCTCAAGGGAAATGACCCTATCCCTATTCCCTGGTCTGAGCACCACCTGGTGCCCTTTACCCGACATCCTCAAATACCCACCCTCCTCGCCCAGCCAGTACAGACCCTCAGCCGACCCTGGTCTAAGCTCCCCCAGGAAAAAATGGATTGAAGAATTGGATAAGAACAGACCTCAATTGGTCCCCTGCCCAGTTGCAATGTATAATAACTTCTGCAGCTGGATAGAGGACTCATTGGACCACGTCCTCCCTGAAGCCCGGATCATAAAAAAAAAAAAAAAAAAAAAAAAAAAAAAAGAACGGCCCACACAGATCGCCGTGGTACTCTGCCGAATTACGCACTCTGAAGCAGAGTTGTAAAATTTTAGAAAGAAGGTGGAGGAAAGAATTTGCATCTGATAGCAAGAACACCTACAGAAAGGCTATATGTAAATACAGAGCTGAGATGAAGAAAGCTCAGGCAGGCATCCTTCTATGAGGAAAAAATGCCAGATAGCCTCCAATTCCCCCAGAGAGAACTTTTCCATCATAAAAGGCTCCTCAAAGCACAGTCCCTCCAGCTCCCATGGATTCTCACGGTACTCACTGCGAAATGCAGGCTGAGTTTTTTTACACTAAAATTCAGATCATCATTAAAACACTCACCCATATCGATCCTGTATGCTCGAACTCTCCTCTCGACTCCCCCTCCACCACACAACGCCTGGAGCTCTTTCCTCCGCTCCCCCTAGAAATGCTCCTGACTCGAATGTCGACAGTTAAAAGTGGATTACCAAGAGACACAGCTCCTATAAGAATCCTATTAAAGGCAGCACTTACTATTGGCCCCATGATCACCCATGCTATCAACACCTCAGTTAGTGCAGGAACAGTCCCTTCACTCTGGAAAGGAGCAATGGTCAAAACCCTTCTTAAGAAGCCTCAACTGGACCCAGCAGACCTATCGCCCTATTTCTCTTCTGCCTGGGATCGCAAACATCACAGAAAAATATGTTAATCACATTCTTTCAAATTTCCTCGAAACCTTTAATCTACTACATCCGTCCCAAACAGGCTTCCGCCCTCGGCGGAGCACGGAAACTGCCCTGCTAGCGGTGGTGAAGGAAAGCAGGAAAATAGAAGATGCTGGAGGCTCAGTGGCCATCATACTTTTGGACCCCAGTGCGACATTCGACACGGTGAACCACCAAGTCCTGATTCATCGCTTCATCAACCTGGGAGTAGCCAGAACTGCTCTGAGTTGGCTGCGCTCCTTCCTGAACGGACGATCATTTCAGATTTTTGGAGAAGGCGTGTGTTCCAAACCTCGGCCTCTCCTGTGTGGTGTACTGCAAGGCTCATCTTTGAGCCCTCCACTCTTCAACGCGCATAAGGCCCCCCTAGCCTCGATCGTGACTCCTTTTGGGATCCATATGGTCACTGACGCAGATGACACCCAACTGGTCGTAGTGTTAAAATAACCTACACATTACTCCACGACCCTGAAAGCATACCCCCCCCCCCCCCCCCCCCCGAAGCCAAGAAAACTATGGTCCAATCTCTCCTACTTTCCAGTTTGGACTATGACAATGGGCTTTATCTGGGAGCCCCTAGCTCTGTGATCAATTATCTTCAGATTGCCCAGAACTGTGCAGCCAGACTGCTGACTGGAACACCCAAATTCCTATCCGCAAAACCAGCCCTCTGCCTCCTACAAGGGCTTCCAGTGAAAGAGCGAGTTATCTTTAAATCTCTCTGTATCGTCCACACATCCTTGCAGGGGACTGGTCCTCCTCTTCTCTCTGCTGTAATTCAGCCTTATAATGCAAGTAGAGCGCTTCGCTCGGATGAACTTCACCTAATCAACATCCCTAGAATCAAATGAGCCAGAAGTGGCAGTAGATGTGAGAAAGTGCCATCTTTCTTGCATTGGTATGCCCCCACTTTTTGCTGAATTGCTGATGTGCTTTGACTGAGTGTGCCCTGGGCTCCTGCCAATCAGGTGCCCATGGCCTATGTTCCTTCCCTAAAACTGCATTGAAGCTGAAACCCACATGTCAGCCCCTGGTAAATGGTACCCTAGGTACCCAGGGCATTGTGACCAGAGAAGACCCCTAAGGTCTGCAGCACTTATTGTGCCACCCTTAGGGGCCCTGCACCCTGACACACACACCCTGCCTTTGCAGACTGAGTGGCCTGGTACAGAACTAAACAAAGTCTCGACATGGCACACATCCCTGTGTGCCATGCCCACACTCCCACTTCCCTGGCAAACAGCGGGTGAAGGACAGATACCGCGTTACAGAGAGTGCTTCCGAAATGGAGGTCCCTGATTCAATTCTCGGCACCTCCAAAGCTTCGCACGAAGAAACGAATTACCAAATTCCCCACCCAACTAAAAAGAACCCAGAAGCCATTTGTCCACGTCCGGTTTTTCATTAAATAGGGCACACTCCATTCTCAAGCAATGAGGTCCTGATGAGAAGCCCCCACCAGTTAGGGGTTCAAAACACGTAGACCGCCCTTCTACACCATAAGATAACCCTTTAAAAAGACAATCATTGATGTGTTTAAAAACTCCTAAACTATTCAAAAAAGTATCTTTGGTGTAAATTAATAGTTTTTTGGTGATATTCAATTGTAAATATTGACAAGTGTATGTGTGGTATGTGTGAGAATGTGAGATTTGAATGTTAATGTTGATCAACGATGTATGAAAGCTAATGAGGTAGTGTGTATTTTATGAAACTGTCATTTTTATGAAATTGTATCTTTGTATTGTTTGTTGCATATGATTTGTGTAATTTGGAAAATTGTAACCAACACAAATTTGCGAAAAAATATATGAAAAATAAAAGTGATTCATTCCGACTGATCTTAAAGTCTATAACTCACACTAAGCTTAATTCTTTTTGTGCAGAAACCCAAGGTCTGTTAATTAGGAGCTACAGTATTGGCACTTGTTTAGTTGTTCGTCTGGCATACATCAGTCACCCCTCTAGCTGGGTGCCCTATGCCAGTGGTGTAGGCACAGGTGCAGGAACCCTGTTCCCCTACAGTACCCAGGGCTGTTCCTGGGCACTGTAAGTGCAGTGATGCCATTAAGAGTATATGGTGCTGGGAGAATGTCATTACGAACTCCACAGCACCATAATGGCTACACGTTACGTTAAAATTATTTGTAACGCGCACTATCACCGTAGGTTTCTTGGCGCTCAATGACAAGTAACATGATCCAGAGTGGGAGGGTTATTCATATGCGGATTGAAAGAGCAGAGTTTTCAACAGTCTGCGGAAACAGTCATACTTTTGGCAGAGACGGAGGGAAAGTGGCAGCGAGTTCCAGGTGGAAGGAGCCAGGACAGAAAAGCTCAGGCCACCGTGCTTTTTTCTTTTAAATTTGGGAACAACGAGGAGATTTTGTGATGCTGAGCGAAGGCCTCTAGAAGGGAAGTGACGGGATAGGGCCGAAGAAATGAACGCAGGGGCTGCATCCGAGAGGGCCTTATAGGTTGTGCATGCCAATTTGAAGGTGCAGCGTTTAGAAACAGGGAGCCAATGTAGACTACGGAGGAGGGGAGTGACGTGCTGATGTTTGGGCTGGCGGAAGATCAGGCGAGCTGCCTGATTTTGCACCAGCTGCAGTCGGTGGAGGTGACATGCAGGGATTCCTGCGTACAAAGTGTTGGCATAATCGAGCCTAGAGGTGATAAGCGCAATAACAACTTGAGTCAGGGCTTCTTTGGTGAGAAACCTGCTGATCTTGATGATCCGCCTGAGGTGGAAAAAACAGGCAGAGGTGACCGCGTTGATTTGCGGTCTCATAGATAGATCTTCTGAAATGATCACCCCCAGGCTTTTGACTGAGCTCACGGGAGTGGGTGCTGTCCCCAAAGATGTTGGCCAGAAGGTGGAATTCCAAGGATGATTGGGGCCTCCTACCAGAACAAGCTCAGTTTTGGTAGGGTTCAGCTTTAAGTGGCTGTGGTACATCCACTCCGCAATGGTCAGCATGGTGGACTGGAAATTCATACGGGAGGAAGGGAGGGAATCTATGGAAAAGATTAACTGGAGATCGTCCACATAGTTGAAAATTGTGACCGGGGAGTTGTGGAGGGAGGCTAAAAGAGGTTGGAGGTACAAATTAAAAAGAAGAGGGGAGAGTGCAGAGCCCTGAGGTACACCGCAGGGAAGGGAGGTGTAGGGTGCAGAGAAGGTGGAAAGGTGAACGGACTGAGAACGCTGGTGCAGGAAAGATCTGAGCCAGTCAGGGGCTAATCCCTGAATGCCGGCGTTATGGACACGGTCGATCAAGATGGTGTGATCGACCGTGTCGAACGCCGCCGAGAGATCCAATAGGACAAGGGCTTGAGGGATGTTTTTGTCAGCGCCCTTCCTGAGAGTGTCCATGACTGCTACTATGACCGCCTCGGTGGAGTGGAGGGGTCTGAAGACTGACAAGTTTGATATCAAATTTCGCAGCACATTAAACCCACACTGAAGCCAGTGTGGGATTGAATGTAAAATGCACTACAGAGGGCATCTTAGAGATGCCCCCTGAAACCCAACCCTCAATCCACATCTGGTCTGAGAGGCTGCCTAGGCTGCCACACAGCAGACATGTTGCTGGATCCCTGGGTGGAGAGCCCACCACTCTCCTGGGCCTGCAACAATTCACATCCTGGGTAAGGTGTTAGGCCTCCTCCCCCAGGATGGGCAGGGGGAAGCTTCAAAAGGCATACCGCCTTTGGGAGCTTCTCCAGACCACTTGCTGTACTCAGCAACTGGCCCTCACCGGTTCTGACGCCCACTCTGGCGGGAAGACTAGCGGAAAAACCTACGCTAGGAAAGGGGGTGTGCCAGCCTGTGCCAACTTCACCCCTCAGTTGGGAGAGGCAAGGCCAAGCACAACTCCGGGCTCCGGCCATCTTGAAGATAGGGAGCCCAGCCCAATTAGAGATAGGCTCATGCCCCCCTCCCAGAGGAGAGGAGCAGGATAGGGGTGTACTCCCCCCCCCGCCCCCCCCAGGACAGGGACCTATTGGTCTCTGCCCTTCCCCTACTTGTAACGCCCCTAAATGTAGTATTTAGGGGCACCCTGAACCTTCCTTCCTCAGATCCCAATTTCAAAAGAAGAAAGAAGAAGACGACCTGCCGTTCAGCTGCTAAGAAGAGGACGACACCAACTGATTTGGCCCCAGCCCTATAGGCCTGTTGATCCTTGAACCTGCTCCTGCTAAATCCCAGCCTCTCCTGTGGACAGCAACCTCAAGAACCCCGGAGGACCTGCCTGCCTTGACTCTCTTAGAGACTGGGACTCCCACGAGCAGTGGCTCTGCTCAACATGCAACCCACCTGGTGCCGCAAATCTAGCCCCCTAGGCACCCGCCGAGCCCGGCCTGTGCCCGACTGGATAAAGACCCTGAGGACATCCGCCTGCACTTCTGACCTGGAATCCAGAGCCCAAGGACCCTCCTCAACGACCCAGACGACGCCTGCAGACTCCGAAACAGGGACCCCTCCAACCGCAACCAGCAGAGGGTAAGATTTCCCGACGTCCAAAGACACCCCTGCACTCGGCGCCCCACGGCCTCTTGTGGCCAACTCCGGGGTGCCTACCTACCCCCAAGATCCCAACTTACCCTTCGAAGTGTTGGTCGCTCCAGAAGATCCTCAGTCCCCGAGCCTGCAGCCTTTGTTCCCTTTTCAAGATCTCCATTGAATAACAATGAGCGCCCAACGGCTCAAAAGCACCCTGCACCCAGCCGCCCGAGAGCCCCTGGCAGTGCAACCTTTGTCCTATCCTACTTCCCCATTTGCAAGTGACCAGGAGCCCAGCTCCCCCAGCCACGTGGCATGCTAGCCAGCAGCCACCAACCGAAGGCCCCCTGCCTCTCATTGGATAACATTGGGCCTAACTACCTCTGCACCCGGCTGGCCCTGCGCCGCCCAGGGTGTACCAACTGTACCTACCTGACCCTGGGGGACCCCCGAGTCTATATCCAGTACCTTAACTCAGCCAGTCGAGTACTTACCTAAAAGCCAATTACTCACTTTTCTTCTATAGGCTAACATTGACTGGTTTCACTTGATAATTCTTCTACGTGTGGAGTTTTGGAACTTTAAAATATTCACCTAAAATTAGCCGAACAACAAATTCCGACTTACCTGCTATCAGGAGAGACCTCAGTGCTGCACCTTTTAACCCAGCACCAACCCTGAAAAGTAATTTTAACCGTACTTACCAGTAACCTGTATTTTCTTCCATAAGAAACCATTGACTATTTTTCTGTGAAATTTCTTCTAAGTGTCGATTTTTGCAAACTACAAATATTCATTACAAATCGTACCAACTACCAAAATGTAATTACTTACCCGTTTTAGATAGAGGTCCCAGTGCTGAACCTAGGAGTCCAGTACTGGATTACAAAAGTAACATGAACATACTTAACCTGCAAATTGAATTTCCTTCCATAGGAGAACATTGGTAATTTCAACTGAAAGTTTCTCAGTGTCAACTTTTAAAATACAATAATATTCCTTAAAAATCACTACTGTAACCAAAACGCTTTTACTTAACTGTTTAAATGTATGTATAGGCATTTATATAGCGCACTACTTACCCGTAGGGTCCCAAGGCGCTTCGACCGCTGCGAAACCCTTCCTGGCTTCCCTGAGAGATGGTCCCTTAATGGGTATCTCCAGGGTGAGACCAGGCATCCCCGGCGGTCTGGTGGGGCCGTTAGTGAAGATGAGGCAAGCTAATGCCCAGAGTTGCCGAGTGTGAACGCTGATCAGAGTGGGCACCGAGGCGAGAGAATTATCGAGTCCGCTGACCCTGGTCCAGAAACCTGCCGCGCCGGGAATCGAACCCTGGTCCCGGGCCGTCCTCTGCTCTCGGGTCTGCCGCCTCTAACCAGTGAGCCACACTACCTCACACTACCTTTACAACTCATGTCCCGGGACTGAATCTAGGATCCAGTCCTGTGGTTAGAAAAGTAATCTAAAAAATAACTAATTGCATTTAACTATAAATTCCCATTGAGCTCAATGTTGCATTGTGTTGCGCACAGCAACAAACTAACTATTGCATTCAAAAAGTCTATTGCCTATTTGAAAAGTATTTAATTAAAATAACTCATTCTGAGAAAGTATATTTTGATACCTTGTTGGTTGTAAATTAAAACAACTATATCTTTTGATACAAAACAATTGACCTAGAGTTCAGTTCTTGAGTGTGTGAAAACCTTTGCTGACTGAGTGTGAACAACAAATGCTTTACACTGTCCTCCGATACTGCCTTACTGCTCGACCAAGCTACCACTTTGGAGAGTAAGGTTATATCTAACTTTAGCCGCTGCCAAACCTCTGGGGACTCTATACACACTGTACCTTACTTTGGTCCAGTATATATAGAGCCACTTTCCTTCAGTAGACTCTTCTCCCTGAATGCCTGCAGGCTTTAGAACACTCTGCCCCTCCACCTCCGGAAAGAGACTGGCCATCTTGCCTTCTGGAAACAACTCAAAACCTTCCTGTTCCCCTAATTTTTGCTGTTCCATCCGATCAGGAGTTTAGCCTAGCGCTGGGAGGCTTTCTGGTAGCCATGCGCTTTATGTTATGTTATGTTATGTTACTTTATTTCTTTTATAGCGCACGGCTACTCCAAGGAGCATCCCGGCGCTTTAGCAAAGAATAACAGCATAAAAACGGCAGTCACACAACAGGAAAAAAACAGAGAAAGAAAAGGGTCTATTTCATGAAAAGCCATGTTTTCAGGTCCTTTCTAAAGGCAAGAAGACAGGGAGCCTGTCTCAAGGACAGTGGTAGGTTGTTCCAAACTTTAGGTGTTAAATAGCGGAAAGACCGACCTCCCAATCGTGCGCGACGAATTACAGGAACAGTCATCATAGACAGACCAGATGACCTGAGAGTCCTGCTCGGTGCATACCGGGAAAGACGTTTCCCGATGTACTTGGGGCCAATACCATGAAGGGCCTTAAAGGCCACAGTCAGGCATTTGAAAGTAATTCGTTTGGCAATGGGTAGCCAATGAAGAGTGTTCAGTAAGGTAGAGGCACCAGCTCTCCTCGGGAGTCCAAAGATGGTACGGGCTGCCGAGTTCTGGACAACTTGCAAACGGGTCATAAGATATTTTGGAAGACCCAAAAAGAGAACGTTTGCGTAGTCCAGTCGTGAACCGATTAATGCCTGAACAACTGTTTTCCTGTGGTTAAGTGAGAGTAGAGGAAGAAATTTCCTCAACATCCGTAAAATGCCGAAACATTTCCCAACAAGAGACAGGATGTGAGGTCTAAAGGATAGTTCACAATCTACTATCACTCCCAAATTCTTGGCCTTAAAAGAGACCTTGTCAGGAGGAAACATATCTTGTGGCCACCAAGATTTCCAATCAGGTTCAGGGGCGCAACCGAAAAAGAGAAGCTCTGACTTGTCTGAGTTGCATTTTAAGCCATGACATCTAAACCACTCAAACACCGCACCAAGGCAGTCCCTGATCTGTCTGCCATTGAAAAGCCCACCCTTATCACATGTGAACAGGAGTTGGGTATCATCAGCATATGACACGATCTGGGCGCCAAATGATTCCGCGACTTCCGCTAGAGGGGCCATAAAGATGTTAAACAGCATAGGGCTGAGAATGGAGCCCTGTGGGACTCCCACCTCTAGCGGAGCCATATCAGCGGAAAAGGGAGGCGCCCAGATCGTTTGTCGGCGGTCGGCCAGAAAAGACTTTAGCCAATTCCACACCGTTCCGCGAAGGCCACACTCCCAGAGTCTTGCAAGGAGGACCTCATGAGGAACGGTGTCGAAAGCCGCCGACAAGTCAAGCATGACTAACACGGCCTTTCCCCCAGAGTCGAGTACTTCCCTGATGGCATCGGTGACCTCAAGCAGGGCCGACTCCGTGCTAAAATTAGCACGGAAGCCGGACTGCGAGGCGTGCAACAGGTCGTTCCCTTCGATGAAACTGGAAATTGTCCTGTGCACGTATCGCTCGGCCACTTTCGCCAGAGCAGGGAGAAGGGAGATTGGCCTGTAATTGGCATGGATGAGGGGGTCCAAGGTGGGTTTCTTGAGCAGAGGTAGAATCATGGCACGCTTCCATACCTGCGGCACCACCCCTGTCAACAAAGATGTATTCAGCAGGGGGTTCACCAAGATGTTAATGGCGGATGCCACTTTCCCCAAATATTTAGCCGGACATGGATCTAAAGGAGAGCCGGATTTCAAGCCTGACAAAAGCTCCAAAGATGTACTAAGATCCATGTTAGGGAATTCGGAGAGGAAAGGACCATGACATTCCACAGAGCATGGTGGCACTAGATGACTCAAGTCCGATTGAGCGCTGGAGAGAGAGGCCTGGATATCGGTGATCTTACTGACAAAAAAGATGGCTAGTTGTTGTATCCAAGAGTCCGTGTGAGTGTGTTTAGGGGTGCAGACAGCAGGAGAAGTAAAATCCTGAACCACTTTAAAAATTTCTTTGCAGACATTATCAGCCTCATCAATACGATGTGCAAAATAGGCCTTTTTTTCATCCCAGATTGACTGATGATAGACTTTAATTGCTGCGCGAAATTTCACTTTCTCAATTGGATCATAGGCCCGCCTCCAGGTCCTCTCAGCCCTTTTACACTCCTGTCGTTGTGTCCTCAACAGAGGCGAAAACCATGGGGCCGACACTCTGCGCTCTCCAGGTTTAGGTGTCTTAGCGGGGATTAAAGTCTCAAATCTGGCTAAAAGCCATTTTTGGAGGAGGGCAAGATTCTCTTCCAAACTTCCCAAAAGGGGGCAGGGAAAGGTGATAAGAGCCTCAGATAGCATATCCCCGGAGAGCAGATGAAACGGGCGTGAAGCCCGTGTAGTCTCAACCTCTCTCTCCCGAATAAGGGCAGTGACAGGCAGAGAGAAGGAGATTAAAAAATGGTCCGACCAGAGTACTGGCTGTATAGCACAGACCGAGATAGGTCTCGTTGAGAATACCTGATCTAGGGTATGGCCTTTGTTATGTGTAGGACCTTTCACAAACGAAGATAACCCTAACTGAGCCGTGATATCAGAAAGTTTAGTAGCGTCGGGGTCACAGCTTAGTTCCATATGGACATTAAAATCTCCAAGAAGAATGCAATGATCAGACCTAAGACAGGGAACTGAAAGAGCTACTTGCAATTCGTCAAAGAATGGTCCCGTTGATCCGGGGGTTCTGTACAAAAGTATCCCAGTACAAGCCTGGAGAGGGGATAAATGTAGGGTGAAGCCAAGTGCTTCGCAACCCTGAATATTCTCCACCGGAAAGGTTGAACAGGAAATACTCTTTTTCACAATCAGAGCTACTCCACCTCCTCTACCCAGTGTTCTATCCCTCCTAAAGATGTTATAGTCCGGGGGGATAGCATTGACCAGGTCCGGTGCGGAAAATTCACCTAACCAGGTCTCAGTCAAAAACAAGCACGTAATATTGGAATTATACAGCAAATTCCAAATGTTAAGAGAATGGCAAGTGACGGATCTTGTGTTAAGGAGAAGACATTGAAAAGAGACAGATGTATTGTCATGTCCGGTTCGATCTGCAGCCGGGAACCGCCACGCACAAGACGGACATCCTTTCCTTAATTTTCGACCACCGGGAAAGATATGAGAACAGTTTCCTAGAGGGAGGCGTAAAGCGAGAAGCTCGGCAGAAGAGTAGATTAGCATATTAAAAAGAGAATGACAACAAGGGCCGAAATAGTACAGACCAGACAAGCTACACACCGTCCAGCCCCGTCCGCCTCCGGAACGCTGACGGGCGCAGACGGGCTGACTCTGGCGTGACTCCGGCGATGTGTAGGCGCCCCCGCTGCGCGATCCCGCTGCGCTCACAAGGGAGCTTTATGTAGGCGAGCATCCGACCCCACAGAGCGCTAGTCCGCTCGTAGTCACCGCCCCCTCTGTGCAAAACACCACTCAGAGATGGCGGCCGATGTTTTGTTTCACCCCGGGACCCGGACCCGCAACAACAGCGGTGGTCACCACAATTAGAGAGCAAGAGAAAGGGAAAGAAAACCCCACGTTTAAAAACCAGGGATAAGAAATGAACAGCAAATCAGATAGGTAATTTAAAATTCAGCGTGATGTAAAAGCGCTAGGTGCGAGGCGCTAAGCAGGGAATTCTTTACCATGCGAGCTTTACAAATGTTCTTTTCATTTCATTTCATCCCACTTAATGCAATGTATTGCATCTTCACCTGGGGCTGAACAGAGTATCTTTTAATTTGTGTTGGGCTGACTGTTGTGCATTTGGAACACCATGGCCCATATTAACCCAAGACATTGTGGGAGACAACTTAGTTCATAATCTGAGGGTACGCGCAGGCACAAATGGTCTCCCAAATAATGTATTTGAACACAATTTGTATCATTAGATGCCTGCCCTTACAAGCTTATCCACCTAGGAATTTGAAACTCAGATAGCCCCCTAAATCGTGGCAAGGGCGTATACTGAATCATATCTTTAAGAAAGGTGGCCCTTACATACCTTTAAATTACACTCCTTGACGTAAATGCCAAATATTACACCAAATCCTTTTTAAAAGAATTAGGATATTGGGCAGACACCAATCATTTAATATCATCTACATAAAAGGCTTCAGGGGAGCTAGTAATACAACAGTCCATATGCTTAGTCGCTCATTACTAATACATTTTATATTAAAGGTAAAAACGTGCAGCCTGTTTTAGAGATAATAGAATGGCTTTCCATGGAACGGACCGCTGAATTCTTTGGTCCAAACTTGGGGGATATCACCCTCGCTTTTGAGGGCCATTCAATCACTATACTTACTGTAACACTCGGGCTCTAATCAAACTCTGACAAAATGGGCATATCGCCAGAAAAATAAGAACTAGTGAGGGCTTAAACAGGGCTGCGTGCCGACACCACTGTCTTTTAATGTATATACAGCAAACTTGTCCGATGCCATTAAGGTTCGGGAGTCCCATCTTCCCAAACTTGATTCATTGCCTCTTCAGTCTCTGCAATATGCAGATGAGAAGGGATCTTGGATCATACACCTGCAGGTCTACAGAAAGCCCTTAAAGCTTTCAATATTTCTAATTCTGCCAACAAATTAATAATCAATACAAATAAATCTGTTGTGTTAGCCTCAGTAACAAGTACTGTAAGCTGAGCAGCTGGCAGATCAGAACAAGCATTTGCAATACAATAGGTCTCGCATTAGGAAAGTTTGAGCTATTGGTATTGTAAATGCCAAATTATTTATTTATGTGTTGGTTTTGAAATTAGCGAAATTAATAGCTGTGTCATTTACAATGCCAATAGTTATAACTTTCGCAAATGTGACACCTATAGCATTTGTAATGCAATATGTGTTGTATTTACGTGTCTTAGATGTATTGATATTACAAATAACAATGGATTTTTTTAAAAATAATTAATACCTAAATAAAAGATTGTAATTTATAATGGCAATAGCTTAAACTTTTGTAAATAACTTTTGTGAAGATTATGTTCAGTGTATTTTATTGTGACAAAAATCCAAGAACAGAAGTGAAATATTAACATCTTTTTGTGACATTTGTAATAAAGCTTGAAACATTGAGAGAACAAATTTGAACCACTTGTTGAATGGTTGCACAGATTGATGCTGTGCCGTTCAGTGATGTTGTGGTGGCAAAGAGTGATGCAGTGGCGTTCAGTGATGCTGTGGTGCCCCTGAGTGATGCGATAGATACAGTGAGGGCGATAGATAGACAGATAGATAAGAGATAGGGCGATAGATCGACAGACAGATAGGTAGACAGAGTGAGGGTGATAGATAGGTAGACAGATAGATAGAGTGAGGGTGATAGATAGACAGACAGATAGATAGATAAAGTGAGGGTGATAGATAGATAAAGTGAGGGTGATAGATAGATAGACAGATAAATAGATAGATAGAGTGAGGGTGATAGATAGACAGATAGATAGAGTGAGGGCGAGCGACAGAGTAATTATGTGGCGTGTAATTATGTGGCACCGAGTGGTATTTCGAGTGTATGTTGCATTGAGTGCAGTGTAATTTTGTTGCATATAACTATGTGGCACTGAGCAGTATTTGGAGTGTATGTTGCATTGAGCGCAGTGCAAATATGTAGCATATAATTATGTGGCACTGAGTGGTATTTGGAGTGTATGTTGCATTGAGTGCAGTGTCATTTTGTGGTGTGTAATTATGTGGCACTGAATGGTATTAGGAGGACTGCATGTTGTATTCAGTAGAGTCTAATTGTGTGGTGTGTAATTATGTGGCAATGAGTGGTATTGTTTGGCGTGTATGTTGCATAGTAATTATGTAGCATATAATTATGTGGCACTGAGTGGTATTTGGAGTGTATGTTGCGTTGAGCGCAGTGTAATTATGTAGCATAAAATTATGTGGCACCGAGTGGTATTGTCTGGAGTGTATGTTGTATTCAGTAGAGTGTAATTGTGTGGCGTGTAATAGGAGTGGAATTGTTTGGAGTGTATGTTGCATTGAGTGCAGTGTAATTAGGTAGCATATAATTATGTGGCACTGAGTGGTATTGTGTGGAGTGTGTTGCATTTAGTAGAATGTAATTATGTGGCGTATAATTATATGCCACTGAGTGGTATTTGGAGTGTATGTTGCATTGAGCGCAGTGTAATTATGTAGCATATAATTATGTGGCACTGAGTGGTATAGGTGTGTGGAAGGGGGTGTAACAAGAGTGAGAGGTGGTGTGCAAACGGGGGTAGAGAAGGAAACAAGTGCTGGAACTGACTAGCAAGGGGGAGGGGAGGCAGTGAAAGGACAGAGAGCCACTGAAAAAAAAGAGAGCACTGGTGTGTGCAAAGAAGGAGAGGCAGGAGAGCACAGTTATTTATTTTATTCTTTGTAGTTTTAGATAGTGAAAGCATTGGCAAAAGTTAAAGTGTTTCCCTCGCGCTCTAATAAGAAAAACAATATTGTAAAACTGGTTGGCATATTCTAGCTAAAAGTATATAACGTTAGCATAAACTGCAGCGGATGGCAAATGGTGTGTGAATAAACAAAGTTTAACTGTGTGCGCTGCCCTGCCCCTTATGGTGCCTGCCAGCTGCTGCTGTTGATTACAGGCTCTGGCCCATGGTAAACAAAACAACACCAAAGCTGCCGGCTGTGAAAGTGAAAGACACTGCTGCAGCAGCTGACAGTCGGTGTGAACTTGGGCATGACAGCCTTCAGCGAGCAAAGCCAGAAACGGCGGGGGCGGGTGAGCGGATTCCTTTCAAGTGTCGGCTGCAAGCAAACCAGCATGAGTGCGGAGAGAGGCTCACAGGCTGCCAAATGGTGTGCGATGTGTACGCGTCCGCACACATGCACTGTAGGCAATCCGCCTGGAAAATCCTTTGGGAGCATTTTTGAAAGTCCCTACTTAATATCTCGCCAAAGTATTACTAACGCGATGGCTTAGGCGAGACCTAAAAACCACAGAAGAGGGACAAAGCAAGTACTGTTATCTGTACAATTGGTTACACAATAAAGATTCCCCCAGAGAACATTTGGCGATCTCCTCGTCCAAAGCTACCTCGGTCGCTTGTGCTATAAAAAGACTTTACTTTATTCCTCGAAGCCTCTTTGTTCGCACCTTTACTAACAATAATACGAGCAAGATTTTTTCCTGCTATAAATTATGGTTCGGTGAAGATGCAATTTTGGCTTCTCAGATCCTACTCTAAATTAAGCTTTTATTTCTCTTCCCGATTCATTAAGTCAAGCTCACATTATACTGGAATTCAACTTATAACAGATAGCACTAAAGTTGATGCTTTAGTTTATCGTCAATTGCCACATGATGAAGAACGCCAGAACACGTCCCTTAAGGAAGCGATCTAAACTGCCATATCATCAGCCTCAGCCTGCTTTGATTCCTGGAAGGATTACTTTACCACTGCAAAAACCACTCCGTAGCTGGGAGCTCTTTGGGTTCTTCCATTGTCAGCTGAGCAGTTTAAGAAGGTGTCTAAATAGCAACTGAAACTATTATCCTACACAATGGATTCGGAATCCTTTAACTCCAAAAAATACTCCGCCTATACGGCTACTACATACTCAGTAAAGGTGATACTAAGTTACCTGCTAGTCCCGATGGCTTAGATGGTTATTCGTTCTTTATTCGTTTATGATTAATAATTCCACTTTTAGAATTCCGTTATGCTTGGCCAGAGAATAAACATTCTACAATAAGCTGTTTTTATGTGGGTATTTGTTTGAATTTTAACCCACGTTATTTGTATATGCCCCTACTTAAAAAGGTAAAGAAGAAAATGGTTAAGACCAATTTTTCATAGAAATGGCTGCAGTCACGCGAAAGAAGCTGTGAATTATGCTTAGAGTCATAAAAATGTGCAAATGTCATACTGCTTGATCAAGTACATGAATGTGGTCATTAATATGCTGGGTGAAAAGAAGTAGGGAGGCTCATGAAGATGGTCACTCCTTGGTAAACTTCTGTCTTATAGGCTGAGAGTATTTTTTAATGTAGTGTTTACCTTGGTATTGACCTTTTAAGGTTATTTCCTTTCATGCATATGTACTATCACAAATGTTTAAACTGTGTAATGTCTTTGAATGTTCTTCATGGATATGTACTATTTGAAGTTGTTAAGCTGTATAACATTCTGGGATCTTTTCTTATAGTTACTGTTGGCACATTTGCACTTTATTCAGCTCACTGTAGTGCGGAGCTTTATTTTTTTTATTTTATGTTTTCCATTGTATTGTAGAATCCTTTTATGGTTTTAACTAACTGAAATAAAGGCCATTTATACCCAATCTAAAGAATCCCATTACAATCGAACTTTTCTTGTTAACTACTGTCAAAGTTACCTTCGCCAGGCAAAACTATCTAATAATGTCAAATCTTTTTTTTATATGGCATGTCTGTGACTAGTTCGAATATTTCTGGAGTCATTCACATATCTGTTCTGTTTTCCAATATAGTAGTTAAAGCACTCTTATTCATCCAATTCTCTTTTCACAACGCTGAGAATTATGGTTGGAGATAGTAGAAATGTACTCTGTTTCGCACTTTAAGAGCTTCTAAAATGGGGAGTTTTGAATCCGCCTAGGCCCTTCCTTCACATAGCATACTTTGACTGCTGGATTAAAAGAAGCCCAGAATTTTTATAACACGGTTTTTAGTTGAAGCTTTGAACCGCCCTCTCTTGAATCGCCATATTCGACTCATTTGAAAATAGTTTCTGTCTAGGGAACCAATAATGAGCGACCAAGGGTGTCAGCGTCATGAAAGAGAGCGAAAAGAGAGGAGAGAGAGAGGGGGGGGGGGAAGAGAGAGAAAAGAGAGGAAAGAGAGAGATAGAAAAAGAGAGAAAAGAGAGAGAGCAAAGAGAGAGAGAGAGCAAAGAGAGAGCAAAGAGAGAGAGAGAGCAAAGAGAGAGCAAAGAGAGAGCAAAGAGAGAGCAAAGAGAGAGCAAAGAGAGAGCAAAGAGAGAGCAAAGAGAGAGCAAAGAGAGAGCAAAGAGAGAGAGAGAGCAAAGAGAGAGAGAGAGCAAAGAGAGAGAGAGAGCAAAGAGAGAGCAAAGAGAGAGAGAGAGCAAAGAGAGAGCAAAGAGAGAGAGAGAGCAAAGAGAGAGCAAAGAGAGAGAGCAAAGAGAGAGCAAAGAGAGAGAGAGAGAGCAAAGAGAGAGCAAAGAGAGAGCAAAGAGAGAGCAAAGAGAGAGAGAGCAAAGAGAGAGCAAAGAGAGAGAGAGAGCAAAGAGAGAGCAAAGAGCGAGAGAGCGAGCAAAGAGAGAGAGAGAGAAAAGAGAGAGCAAAGAGCGAGAGAGCGAGCAAAGAGAGAGAGAGAGCAAAGAGAGAGAGAGAGCAAAGAGAGAGAGAGAGCAAAGAGAGAGAGAGAGAGCAAAGAGAGAGAGAGAGCAAAGAGAGAGAGAGAGCAAAGAGAGAGAGAGAGCAAAGAGCGAGAGAGAGAGCAAAGAGAGAGAGAGAGAGCAAAGAGAGAGAGAGCAAAGAGAGAGAGAGCAAAGAGAGAGAGCAAAGAGCGAGAGAGCGAGAGAGCAAAGAGCGAGAGAGAGCGAGAGCGAGCGAGAGAAAACAGAGAGAGAGAGAGAGAGAGAGAGAGAGAGAGAGAGAGAGAGAAAACAGAGAGAGAGGGAAAAGAGTGTCCAAATCGAACAGATTAATGACAGAACGTCATAGCCAAAGAACGTCATCACATTGACTACAACCCAATAGGATTTGCTTCTAAGTAATATAAAACACAACCAAATGTCAACAGACCACTTTGACTTTGGTTCAGTACCTCAGAACTTGTAGGACATGCAGATTTCGAAAGAGCTACTTAGCCATATAAAAGATAGTAAATGGCACTACAAATGTAACATACCATCTGATACCACAAATCGTAATGGTTTTCAAAAGGAAAGTCATGGCTGTTAAGTGGTTATTGAAAATTTGAGTGACGTTGAAACTGCAAATGGTAATTTGCCTGCTGTGCGTTGTTCATTTTTTTTGCTGCAACAGGATGCCAAATGAAAGGAGTATGTTCCCTTTTGAATAAGAACATAGGTTACAGTCCTCTTGAAAAGACTTATCGCAAGTGAGACTCAGCTGCAGTTTTGTGGTGGCTCTGTGCTTTTCAGAGTTCTTTATTCTTGCTCGAAAATGGTTTAGTAAATAAACAGGACTCGCCGGTTCAGCAAGTGACCAGGCAGCACAGCATCCACACCACTAGTCAAGACGCTGCAAATACTGGCATCTTCAAATCAGCCCTAAGAAGCTACCACCACCAGCCTTGATGCTATTTGCACCAAATGACCCCTACCAATCAGTGAGGCACTAACACCAATACTCAATGCCTACATCGACTCACACACTTACCGGACAGCTGGAAACATACCAACATCATGCCCCTGCTCAAGAAACCATCTGCTGACCCAGCCACACCTTCCAACTACAGACCCAACTCAAGCTCCTCAATGCCACGCAGTCCCGATTCAGGCCTAACGACAGTACAGAAACAGGATTCATTGCCACCACAGATGATATCTGCATGATCCTTGACAGAGGAGATACAGCAATCCTCATTCTTTCAGAACTTTCCACAGCATTTGGCATGGACTCACATACCATCCTCATCATGCACCTGCATGAGACTGGTATCCAAGAGCCTGCTCTCTGCTGGATAAGCTCCATCTTAACAGATAGAACACAAGCTTTCGGCCTCGCAGCATACACCTCGGCAGCCGACAAACTCATCTGCGGGGTCTCTCAAGGTTCAGCACTCCACCCACCCTCTTCAACACATACATGATCCCTCTGGTCAATGAATCAGTGCACACAACATCAATATCCTCTCCTATGCAGACAAGATGCAACTCATACTCTCCCTCTCGGACAAGACCCCCAGCACAAGAAACAAGTTCACTGTCTGCAGGACAAAGTCGCTAACTGGATGATAGCCAACTGTCTCAAGCTCGACATGGGCAAGGCAGAGTTAGTGATCTTCAGCAAGAACACCTCACCATGTGATTCCAACTGGTGGTTGGCCAAACTCAGACCCACACCAATAATACATGCCAGGAACCTCAGAGTAATCATCAACAGCAAACTGGACATCACTTGACAAGTCAAAGCTGTCACTGCATCCTGCTTCCACACCCTAAAGATGTTGAGGAATATCTTCAAACAGCTCCCAAGCAACACAAGAAATACTATCACTCACACCCTAGGCATCAGCAAGTTGGACTATGGGACACTCTTTACACCCAGGAACATATAAACACATACAGGTTACAAGAACAAATCCTATACATGAAAGCATTATATTAATTTTTAAACAACAAAATCCAGAGCAACTCTTTGCATCATAATTCACATGAGGAAGCAAATAATACTTTCCAAATAAGTTGGAATCAAGAATTATTTTATATTGTATGTCTTCCCCTCTCCCTAACAAAAACACTCAATTGTGTTACATAATTCATGAAGTTTCTTACTTATCAAATATTTCATATTCAAATATTATTATTGCATTAAAAAGACTTTGTGGATATGGCTCTAGTTGCTGTCCTCTGTAAAGTGACTAACATGAAGCCTTCAATACATACAAACAATGATTTTGTCATATTTCAATTTTTGTTTTTACGCAGTGATTTTTCTAATCAGTGATTTTGTACTAGTCATCCCAGGGGATCTGACCTTTACACTTGAGTAATAAATACACAAATGAAGGGTTTTTACTATACTTCATTCAAATGATTAGATTAGATTTAAATATTTATAGAGCGCATGGCTGCCTCGGCAAAGAGGCGTCCCAGCACTGAAGCAGGACTAAGCAGGGAGCAGAACCAAGGGTTAGAGCTGAGAAAAGAGCCAGGTCTTCACAAGTCGTCTGAAGGTCTGGTGTTTAGGATTACTGCAAATGTGTAGGGGAAGGGAATTCCATAGGGCGGGGGCTAGACGTCTAAAAGAGCGGCCACCAGATCTGGCCCTATGTATGCGTGGAATTCATGCAAGAAGCAAGTTGGACAAGCGCAGTGCTCGCGGTGGAGAATATAGGGTGCACAGATCGATGAGAATGTCTGGGCCGATCCCTGTCAGTATCTAGTGTGTGATACAGACCGCCTTGAAGCGAACAGTGTTAGAGGGGCAGCCATTGGAAGCAGTGGAGAAGATGTGACAAATGACTATTTGGGAAGGGACAAAAAAAGACTTGTGCAGCTGCGTTTTGGACCGGCTGGAGTCCGTTCAGCACAGATCTGTTAGAGCCCAGAAGGAGCACATTACAGTAGTCCAATCGGACCAGTATGGAGGCTTGGATAATCAACTGGCGCGTTTGGGCATCAAATAGACCAAGAATCGGTTTGAGGCCACGTAATAGTCTAAAACACTTTCCGACTACTGACTTGGCATGTGTCTCAAAATTGAGATCATTATCAAACATGAAACCCAAATTTTTCACAGCTGGTTCAGGGGCAGGAGGGGTGCCAGGAGACCAATATTAATATAAATATTATTTTATTATTGTATTATTAGTATTAATATTATTATTAATAATATTATTGTATTATTCTTTTCATTATTATGTATGTATTATTCCAGAGGTGGGAATTCTTGCCAACCAGAAGGATCTCGGATTTGGCGGAGTTCAGTTGCAGGAAGTTGGCTGTCATCCACTCTGCAATAGCGGAGATATCTTCTTTAAATTTCACTCTATCTTGGCTGGGATTGTTGGATAGGGTAATCACCAATTGGGTGTCGTCAGCTTATGACACCAGGGAAATTACTCATGCTTAGGCCATCCGTGCCAGGGGGCTCATTTTATTAAGGGTGTAGGGCTCAGTGATGAGCCCTGAAGGACCCCGCAGCGGAATGGGTGGACACGAGAGGCAAAGGGTGGAGCTGTCACTTGAAAGGTCTGGTCGGTCAAAAAAGAGGAGAACCGCGATAAGGCTTAATTACCGATCCCCATCTCCTCCAAACGGTGGAGCAGGATTTCATGGGAGACAGTATTGAATGCCGCGCTCAGCTCCAACAGCACCAAGGCTGAGGTTCTGCTGGCATCCAAAGCAAATTTGAGTTGTTCAGCAACAGCCATCAATGCCGACTCGGTGCTACAACGTGGTCGGAAACCGTTCTGGGAGCTGTCAAGTATATGATTGACTTCCAGAGAGTGGGTTAGCATTAAGTTCACGTGTGCTTCCAGAATTTTGGAAAGGAATATAAGCAGTGAAATTGGACGACAGTTTTCTGACTTGGAAGGGTCTAGTGTGGGTTTTTTTAAGTAGTGGAACCACTTTTGCATGCTTCCACGGTTTTGGCACCACCGCTGAGGAGAGGGATAGGTTGAGCAGCTCCAGATACTCAGGTAGTAGACCCTGTTGAATTTTCCTGAAAGGGTCTTGTTTAAGGGGGTCGTCTGGGGATCCTGATTTGATCTGGACCTCTAATCTTTCCAAGTCATTCATGGATAGTGGGAAGTGATGTGAGAGGGACAGTCTCAGGGCCAATATATGTATTCTTCCCGATGGCGCTAGGAATTGTGTCAAGGTCAAAGTTGTGGTAGATAAGCGGTAACTTATTTTTGCAACAGTGAATGACACAGTGAATGGACACCTTATCGGTGTGGCTCATTGTGTCTGATGGCATATGAGAAGAATTAAAAAAAAAAATTTCAAAAAATCAAGTAACATGTAAATTGGACACATTTATTTGAATTAGTATGAGCAAAATTCCAAATATGCCTGTCATGCATATACGAAGCTGAGCAACGGACAACCGTCCATCTCAACAGATCAGAGTTGCAGGGCATTTCAACAAATTCATTAATTCCCATAATTTTTCACATTGTCACATGCCTGCATCTAGTGGGCAAATACAATTCAACATCAACAGACCACTGACTCAGTCAATTGGAATTGCAGAACTGCAAAAGGCGCACAGAATTCAAACAGACTTTGGGACATGTAGTGTATTGAACAGTTGTACAATACTTAGGAGAGACCATTGGTGGCTTGTCTCTAGGAAGAGTTCACTAGATCTTTCGAATAAGAGTGGGACAAGGGAAGTGCGGTGTCGCCACCCAGTACTGTAACCAGTCATCAGCAACTGTACATGCATGGAATACGTGAAGAATATCCGTCACATACTGATGGCCAGTCAGAGGGCTTTAATGTAGTCCACCTCTGAAGGTCATAACCAGCTACATCCTATGACCGCTTCTTGACATCTCACAATGGCACTTGCATTTGAGAGGATGGTAACAAAGTCCATGTTTGCAAATAACATCATTTCTTTCTCCAACCTATGTTGGCTCAGTACCATAAACTTTTTTTAAAAATCTCAGAATTGAGAACTCTATACAGGAACTAGGTAAGTGGTCTATAATCATAAAAAATACACCAAAAGACTACACAGCCATTCAAAGCAGCTAGTGTTTTGAAAACCATATCCTACACAACTCTCTCACACACACACCTCTTCGTATAGCAAACTGCTATTGTCTGTGTTCAAGAACACGATAACTGCACCTCTGTGGTCATCATGCATGGCACAGAAATAATTCCCACAACCACAAAAAAACAAAGGCAGCATCCTTCCAGCCACACATCCCATGCTGCGTCGAAGAATTAAAAAATGTGACATTCCACCGTAGTACTCACGGCCTAGCAGTCACGCTAGGTGCAAGTAAGAGGTGCCCTGTATGATCCATCCTAATGTATACCACACACATTGATTCAAGCAGTGGTGCTGGAACATTTTTTAGAGCGGGGGATGCTGCTATTAATGTTATTACACTGAAATCATAGGAACCGTGAAAAATCTGAGTGTCCTACAAAAAAACAAGTGTGGCAAATGTGCCATGCCCGTTCAGCAGGAGAGTGTTTTGAGAGTGGTGTGAAGCTGGTGGTGCATTTTGGAGCACTGGTGAGGTAGCACACTGTTATTAACAGAGAGTACATTTTCTGTTGAAATGGCAACTACATTTGCAGAGGTACAACTATCGGTTTCAGCAAATTTGATAATTTGCACATCACCAAGTAAAGCGTCTTGATCCTGCTAAAGCCTTTATTTCCATCACACTTCGGAATTACAAAAAAGTACATTTGTGCTTTCCTAATTTGTGATATAATTTGAAATATGTGTATAGCTCATTAACTGATATTGAAATATTGTGTGTTAGAAAACAACTGACATGCTACAGTATTTTCATCCCTTTCCTGAACCCCAGAAGGATTGTCAGCTAGATCAATCCTTTCACTTTGCAGTAAGATGAATAAATGCGAGTACACTCAGGCTTCCAAAGAGCAGCAATTTGTCAGAAGACAGCCTATTTGACCTCTGTATTTGAATGCACAGCGAATTTAACAAGGTAGACACAACATTTGCAGGCATCTTTATTGCTCGTTCACCTTCTGAACTCCAGCAAGATTATTTTGTGTGGGGTGCTGCAGTACCCCTACTTCCACGCCTATTGTTGCAGGGCATCTACAAAATGTGTATTTTAAATCAACTTCAGTGCCCCGCATAGAGCTAGGCTAGTACGTGATATATAAATGTTGCAGTTTAGTACCATACAAATGGTGGGAATGCACTACACAAACGCATTTAACACAACATTGTACACATACTTAATTTGCGTGCGTTTTGTAACTGGAAAACGGGATAATTACAAACATTAAATAAAGAAATGTAACAGAAAGAAACGTAACAGGGACCTTCGGCTTATATTTCCTAACTATGCCACAGTTTTTACTGAAAATGTGGATACTCTAGTTTGCCCTTCCTGTGCCCTCCCAGAGCTCCTTGGCTGCCTCTCACGTTTATTTCAACGGGGAATAACATTGCAAAAGGCCTCTGTCACCAGGACACAACGTTCCAGCCCTATGATCTCCTTTCACAAAACATAATTTACTGGAGTCGAGATTATCTATCACATTAAACCTAGCCAACACTACAACTCCCAGAATGCTCCGATGTATTCAATTAAACCCCAGGACGATAGAGAAGCTGTCTTGGTGACACGTGGTCATCAGCTAAACTTCTCCTCCAGCTCCCACACCCATAGCCTGTGCAATAACAAGGAACAGCGAAATGCCAAACTGCCATCCACCTCGGGGGCTGCGAATTCAAACACGGTGCATTGTGGGAGAGGATGTGGCTAACGGCCAAAGCGGCCGACTTCAAGGAGCTGGGGAATGAATTGCCCTATTACTAACCGGCACACATCATTTCATTAGATTTACAGCGCAGCTAATATAATCTCACGCTGTGAGGACATTTGTCTTGCGAGTACGCAAACTGCGTCTGCTTGGAACTACAAAATGCATATTCACAGTGAAGCTCGACCACGCTAAACTAGCGTTCACCCTACCTGGGTCAGAGATTTCGTGGTGAACCATGACAGCGGAAAGTAGCTCTAGTAGACCAGTCTTGCCCTTTGCATTGTGGTATTTGTAGTCTTGTAAATGAGGAAACAAACCTCCAAGTGCCAGAATGCAATCTGCGCAATACATTTGCGACGTGCACCTAGCATAGGACAAAGAAATATCCCTGAAGAGATGAATCCCTGGTCCGCACGGGCCACGGGGTCACGGATCTCATTAAAGAAGAGTTAATCAATCAACAGTAATACCGATTATGCTGGCACGACTTTTAAGTTGGAAATTTGGAATTTTCGTTGTGTGCGCGAACGGCGTCACACACGAAATAACTATTAAAAGCGGTTATTAAAAATATAGCCAACATTAATATTCCGAGTCGAAAATCCTTGGATGGATTAATTAATTCTGGGTGTCGTAGTCTTCCTTTGTATCAATTGGACTACAACAATGATGTGTATAGAGCAGTCTAAAAAGGTAAATGTGGTGTTTTGCCAACTTGGTCAAAGTGTCTGCCCTATACGTTGTCCAGCGGCCCTGCCTTTTTGCTCACAGACCTTTAAATGGTCAAACTTGTGATCTTTCACTCCTTGTAGAACACAAAACACTTTAAGTACCAGAACGGAAAGTTATATTGCCTAATAAGACAGGAATAGCAGACATATCTTGGGAAAAAACATAAAATGTCCCTCCCTGAGCTTTAAATTCATGGTCCATAAACTAAACTAACGAATGAAGCCATGACACTCGGATACAGCTACTGCAGTCCTGTAGTGTAGAGCTCCGAGCTTCCCTTTGACAATTCACTGATTTCAGGCGTATTAGACCATTCCGAACTAAACGAGAACTACAGTTCCCAGAATACATTAGTTTGTTGACTGAAAGCCCAGGGAAGGATCTCGTGGATCCATCTATAAAACAAGGGGTTAAGTACACTTTGATATCCATGCCCTCTAATCCAATTGGATTATGCCGGCTAGAAACCACCTAAAATGCCCATTTCCCTGCAACCTCTAAACGCCACAAACCTTATATAGCATGGATGGTCTCAGGCACCCCAACTTTAGACTCCAGTCTGCCCCCCTGGCATTCACTGGAGTTAGTGGCCTGCCCCCACCACCAGCTATCAGCACAAAAAAAGACCGAAGGGAGGGGCTCTGTAAAGTTGCTTACCAGAGTTTTAGGAAAAGCAAGTATTACCTTTTGGTCCACGGATGAGAAGTTAACTCGCCGATTTGTCGGGCCCATTCTGCCTCAGTGAGTAGGGGCCAGCCCACGTGTAAGAGGGCCTATTTCCTGCCACACCCTTTGGTCTCGGGGATTGGTGGAAAATTGACGAGACCTCTGGATGGATCCCACCAATTAGGCCCAGCAATGCTTGGGAAAGTCTCTAAAAACCGAAGGAAACTAACAAATGGCCCAAGACAATAATGTTGGTTATCACCAAAGACCCAACCCGGATAATATGTACCAGGACAGTGGCCCCATGCAACAAAGAAGGCCCCTCAGCCTCCTGTCAACAAGGCCTTGAGAACCCACGATGTGGCAATCAGAGCCTGGTGTGTCCAATTAGCTGCAATCAGGGGACAGCAGGGCGAGGACCACATTTACTTATGGAGGCGAGGTGGGACGCGCAGACAGCGTGTGGAGTTCTGGGAGACAAGATGGGTGCTGAGACCATTGCAGAGACGGAGACCGCCTCGGAGGCCCTGGCCACCAACGGATGTGCCTTGAACTCTCAGAGTCCAGGTTAGTCGAGCGCCGGGAGCGGGTTGGATGGTCCAAACATGCCAGGAGCAAACTGATAAATACAAAACAGTTTATGTTCTCCAGCTTGGCCTTCAGTTGTTTCCACCCCTGGTGGTCGTCCTTGAACACTACATGCCAGTTAAGAAGCTTGAAAACTTTCTAAATTTGTAGTGTCGCCCGTAAAGTATATATTTATTATTAATCGTATTATGAGACACCGCGAAGTGTGCAATGCCATTTATGTCGAAGGACCCTAGATACGGGTCGCGGGTTCATGTTTGGGAACTGTATAAATATTTTATCAACTCACAAAATCAATCTCCTTTTTATTTATTTTTTTTATTTTTTTTATTTTTTTTGGTTTGCACTAAATTCCGAAGTAGAATTGGGCAGTTCTGTCCTTCCCTTGTATGCATGAATTTCACGTCGGACTTGATTGGTGCGGTGGATTTTTGTGCACTTGGATAACCTTTGAAAATATGTTTTTAACTTGGATGTATTTATCAGCCGAACACTGAACACCCGGAAACTGATCAGCACAAAGTAGTGTTAAAAAACGACTTTTACTATTAACAATTTACAGTGTTCGCTCGCCTAAAACTAAGTAGTTTTCTTTAACTACAGTGTTCTTGGGGCTTGCAAAGGCGCACCGCACCCACTGCGCTTTGTGTCACGCAGCCCTCCATCCTAGCGAGACATAGGAAAATGGTGGCTTGGTTTCGACCTGACGCTCTGGCATAGCCAGTGTCCGCTCTAGCCCCTAGTGCAAGCAAGGAAAGGGGCTGGGCTGCTTAAACTAAAGACTACAACAATATTTAGACCTCAGTGGGCGCCTCGAGGCCCCGACCCCCCTGCACCTGCTGCATAAATGAAAGCTAGGCCCCTATCATTTTGGCAATTTTCCCCTCACAGTTCATATGATCTTAGTTAATTGTGGCTTATCCAATCTTATACCCCAGCGGCCCCCCCAACCTACAAGTAAGGTCAAGATATTACAGATTCCTGCTACCGCCTTAATTCAAGAACTCGCTCTTTCCTCCCGCCATTGATGCGGTATGGATGTCTACCCCCAGATCGAGAGGAGAGGACCATTTGTCCGACTTCCAATGCTTTGGTATTTGAAGCCCATTTATTTTTTATTTAGCAACTTCAATAAGTATATATACAAATGGATGAAAGAATTACAAATAATGAATTTATCAAAAAATTACAAAGGCTAACTATAAAGTCAAAATTCATTACAATCATTATACACCAACTGTTCAATACAATAAAAATTATACTAAGTATAGTTCGAGTTATACATTTCTTGTGGTCGTACTCCAAGTTTCTATTGGGGACCAGATCTTAGTGCCACGTGGACCTCTAGTAGCATAGATAGCTTTTTCCTGGTTATAGATCCCTAGGAAGCGAGCTAACCACATTTGAAAAGTTGGTGGATCTACATCTTTCCAGCGTGCTGCCAATATAATTCTGTATACTGCTGTACCAACAAACAAACATGATTCCTCTTCTATACTTAGATCTAAAGTGCTATCATAACCAAGAATATAGACTGTAGAAGATTCAGCCAGTTTATACCCAAACACCTCTTCCCAATATTCAGACAACAGTCTTTTAAAATATGTTAATTTATCGCATTCATAAAACATATGTATTAATGTAGCTGGGCCCCTTCCACACCTAGGGCATTTGTCATTTAGTCTTTTACCCCATGCATAAAGCTTAGCAGGTCTGTAATCTAGATTATAGATGGTCTTATACATCTGGACCCTCAGGTTGGAACTTAAAAGCAGCCGTGATGTTAATAGTAAGCTCATATCTATATCCACATTTGGGTTAACCAATTTGTCAGCCCATGCAACCTCAGTATGTTCGAAATTGTCTTGAAGTTTCCCAAGTAACATATTATAAATGGTGCGAATTCTAGTCGTGTGGTTGATTATAGTTTCTAACAGAGGGATCTTTTCTAGTGTAATATTAGGGGTTTTCAAGCTCAGAATTGTATACTATTGTATATATTTAAAATAGTCATTATTGGATACTTTAAAGTTTCTTTGTAGGTTTAAAAATCTGACATTTGGACCATCACCGAGAAAATCCCCTGCTGTAATAACAAGATTTTCCCATTTCTTAGCAATAGCATCATTAGTTTGCTCCGGTAATAATGAGGAGCCCAGAGGGGAGTATGCCTGTTAAATTTAGGGATTTCCATATATTTAGCCATTTTCCCCCCATACCTTCCATGCACTGTTGATCACTTTGAATCTAGTTTTTTTTAAAATGGCTTGGCTCGAGTTGTCTAAGCAGGAGCCCTCGAGCTTTCACCCCTATTGACAGTTTATAGATTGATGGTATACCTGTGCCTCCTATATTCTCCTAGTAATCACAAGTGTTAAAAAGCGGAGCCATTTGTTGAAGAAGAGTAGCCCGTAAATAAAACATGATATTGTGATAGCTAATCCCCCCCCCCTCTTAATCCTGTGGCAAATATAAATATTTCAAAGACCTCCTAATTTTGCCATACTGCCAAACAAATTTAGCCATTTGGGATTCGAGGGATTTACTTATCTTGTCATCAACAAGTAAAGGTATGGCACGAAACAGGTATAATATTTTAGTAAGTATGTTAATTTTAAGATCGTTACCTCTGCCAATAATTAAGTGTAGGCTATTAACTCGCATTAAATCTTGTCTTATTGTCTTAATTAAAGGTTCATAGTTTAATTAACAA
Source organism: Lissotriton vulgaris (assembly GCF_964263255.1). Lineage (NCBI taxonomy): Eukaryota > Metazoa > Chordata > Amphibia > Caudata > Salamandridae > Lissotriton > Lissotriton vulgaris. The sequence continues at coordinate 241,402 of NW_028253248.1, forward strand.
ATGTCTTGAATCTTTGTACTTGTACATACCCCAAGGTATACTGCTGTTTCTGCTTTTCTGGGATCATTATAGTCTGTATTCTCAGTACATAAGATGATGGTATTCTCAGTACATAAGATGATGGTATTCTCAGTACATAAGATGATGGTTTTATCTTTATTAAGAGAATATCCAGAATAGATTCCAAACATCTGTGTAATAGCCTCAAATTCCACAATTGCTTCAGACGGTTCAGGTGTAAGTACGGCCACGTCGTCCGCATAGGCGAGTATTTTAGAATCAAATTTACCAACAATGATTGGTTTTATTGCAGGGGTTTGTATAAGTTTGAAAATCAGGGGGTTGATATACATAGCAAATAATAATGGGGAGCATGGACAACCTTGCCTTGTTCCTCTAGTTATCCTAATTATCCCAGATTCAATGCCCATTACCTGAATCCTAGCTGTTGGTACTTGGTACATTGCTCTGATAGCCTTAGTAAATATAGGTTCAAAATTATTTTGCTCCAATACACTCCAGAGAAACTTCCACAACACCTGATCAAAGGCTTTCTCAGCATCGAGAAGGATCATCGACATCCGGCCCCCTGTCCCAGCCATGACATCAAAGAGTGAGATCACTCTTAGAGTGTGATCAGTGGTACATTTGCCGGGAATAAAGCCATGTTGCCAGGGGGAGACCAGATGCACGATGACCCTTCCTAGCCGGTTAGCCAAGATCTTAGCATATAGTTTGGAATCTGAGTTTATCAGAGAGATTGAGAGATAAGAAGGAAGATCCGCTGGTTTGCCCTTTTTTGGGAAGATGATTATATTAGCTTCTTTCCATGAATCTGGCGAGATACCATTCCATTGTATACCAATAAACAGATCGAGAAGGAAAGGCAGGATTTGTGCTCCCAGAATTTTATATAGCTCTACGGGAATTTTATCGGGGCCTGCTGCCTTTCCTGAGGCAAGGTCTCATAAAGCATTCTGCACTTATACTAGGGTTATCTCTTTCTCAAGATCTTCTTTCATTGTAGTATCTAAGGCCCAATCCCATCCTGTGTTAGTTAGGAATTCCCTTAGAAATAGTCCAGTTTTAACACTGCTAATTTTCCTGTCTGCTTGATATAATTTTTGATAATACAGCTGGAATACTTCGGCTATATCTGTTCGGTTAGTATATTCGAGGCCCTCTGATTTTAATAGACTTGATGGTGTTATAAGAGATTCTTTGCCTAGTACGTAGAGCAAGTTGTTTCACAGTCCTCTCTCCGTTTTCATACAGATTATTTTGCTGTGCTCGATGGGTTTCTGCTGCTTTTTGTGTAAGATCTGTTTAGATCTGTTTTTGATAGCAGCATGCATCACATCGTATGAGCCCCATCCTCCCCCCGAGCTATTGATGCGATATGATCTTCCTCAGTTCGAGCTAGCTCTGTCATCAATAAGTGATTTTTATCGACAAGTTGTTTTTTAGTTCTGGCCACATAACTGTCTCACCCCTTAGGGAAGCCTTAAAGCAGTCCCACACCACAACACTTGAAGCACTAAAGCGGTTTATATGGAAGTACTCCTGCGCCCAATTAATAATAAAGGGTATGTAATCTGTTAACCAAAAGTTTTCTGTCAAAGGTCCAGCTAGAGCGTTGTCTGGTGAATCCAATTTAATCCGTTGAGTAAATTAGTGCATTATGATCTGATATTATCTTTGGCCATTTACGTATTGTAGCTTGATTGGAAAGGTCCCTTGTGACTAGTATGTAATCCAGCGCATGTGAGGAGGAGCTGTCTGTTTGTTTGTCATCTGATTCAACCCCCTCGAACATTTTGTCTAGGTTTGAGGGGTTGGTCGCTAAAATTGGTTCCATGCTCACAGTGCCAATAAAGGGTCATAGTGAGAATAACTCTAAATGGTTTAATCATAATTGCTCAAAGGCAAGCAGGGATTTGAAATTGGCATTAAAAACCAAACCAAGAGACCAGGAATTGATAAAAAATCTTAGCATGGCCTACAGGAAAACAATAGCCACTAGAAAGAAGGAAATTAAGGCAAATGCTATTGAATCCCTTCTGGACCCTTCTGTGTTGGGGAATAGCAGCAAGTTTTGGCAAATAATAAATAAACCCATGTTTGAAAACCCAAACGATACAGCCATTGGAACAAACATCTCTGAGGGGGAGTGGGTGTCCCACTACAGTACAATTTTTAAGAGCAATGAGCAACGTGAAGTCACCGATTTTATAATTCCAACTGCGACCCCATTGTGCTTCACAGTACAAGAGACTGTTAGGGGTATACAGGGTCTAACAACCAACAAGGCCCCGGGCCCGGATGGTTTACCACCGGACCTGTTTAAGTCCAGTATCCCGTTTTGGGCCCCGGTTCTTACGGCTGTAATAAATGCAGCGGTGACAACTGGCTGCCCAAGAATTTGGGGTCTCTCGACTATAGTCCCCATTTTTAAGAAGGGTGATCGCAGTAGCCCGTTATGTTACAGGCCAATTTCTTTACTGAATTCAGTAGTCAAAGTGGTGGGGGGAGTAATTCTTAATAGGTTATCTTCTTGGGCCAAGGAAAATAAAATCCTTTCACCCATACAATATGGGTTTAGACCGGATCACTCAACCATCACGCAGTGTCTGAACCTATACCTTATCCTAAGCAAGTATACATTGGCAAGACAAGGTACCGTCTACATGGCCTTTATGGACCTGTCGTCCGCGTTCGACTGCGTAGACAGAAGCCTATTATGGGCCACCTTGCTGAGAATGGGTGTAGAGAGGAACTTAGTTAACTTCCTCGCTGATCTGCATACAGACACTAGGGCGAACGTCCGTTACTCTCAAGACCTTAAGGTAACGGATGAATTTAACATAAATCGGGGTGTCCGACAAGGATGCATCTTGGCCCCATTCTTATTTAATTTATATATTAATGAACTGGAGGAATCACTTTTATTGGTTGAAGCAGATTACCCCTTAGTCGAGCGCAGAGGGGTACCTGTTCTACTTTACGCCGACGATGCTGTTCTTATCTCTAGAACAGCAAACGGCCTCCAGAAACTTTTAAACTCCTTCCACGAATTCATGGAGTCACGTGGTTTAAGTATAAACAACTCCAAGTCTTTCGTTATGAAAGCAGGTAAGGGCACTCTGAAACCTGGTCACTTCAGTTTAAATGGGGAAAAAATTCCTTCAACCAACTCCTTCTCTTACCTCGGGGTCCTGATAGACCAAAAGTTATCTTGGGGGCCAGCAGTCTCTAAAAAGAAGGGTGAAATTACAAGGGTCAATGCGGCCATCCTTGGCTTTGCAAAAAAGATCGGCAATTGCCCGTTGGCCGCACAGCTTAAATTGTACCAGGCAAAAAGCGTTGCTATTGCCTGCTATGGGAGCGAGCTCTGGGGCTATCGCAAGGTTAAAGACCTAGAGGTCGCAGAAAATAACTTCTTAAAAAAGATCTTGAGACTGCCCAGGGGTATTGGGAATTACTCAGTACACGAGGAGCTGGGGGTCCCCTTTCTTGGAGACAGAATAGCAATAAGTCCGGTTTTATGTTGGTTGAAATGTTGGTTAAACAATGAAATTCCACTAACACATGCCCTACTGAAAGAAGCTCTACAGTTAGACGGGAGATTTAAGGTACCGTGGGTAAAGTATATAAAGGATAGCCTAACGACAATAGGCCGATGTGATTTGTTTTATGCCCCAAATACAATCAGAAAATCCGATGTGAACCTGGTTAAGAATGCTATAGTTTTGTCAAGATGTTCCGATAGGGAAGAGGCTGAGACACAGAAGGTCAGTGTCAGGAAACATCTATTGCTAAAAACATGCTTGCAAATAGAACCTTATCTGACATGGCCCATGTCCAGCTATGAACGGTTCCTTTTAATAAGGTTCCGTCTTGACCTCTTCCATCTCCTACTTGCATTCCCAAGTGGCGCTCAGCGGGGCGATGTGTTGCCAGCTTGTGGCTGCGACGGGAAGTCTCCTCAAGATCTGGCACACTTCCTTTTTATCTGTCCTTACTACTCTACCCCACGGAATCTTTATCTTAAACCATGTCTTAAAAAATTGAGCTTCACACAAATTAAACCCGCACTTTACTACTTACAATTATTGAATATTGACTGTACCCTGTTTATTTGTAATTTTTTTAAAAAAGCCATCTGCTTTAGGAAAAGCATGGACGGCTAATCATGATGTAAAAAATGTGTACTGGTGATTTTTAAGACTACAGTTATTTATATTTTTAATTATATACTTCCCTTGCCCTATTGTCTGATATATTGTACTGTTTATTGTGTTATTGATTGCCTCTGATAATGATCTGTAACCGTTTTAATTATGTGATTTTAAAAATGAACTTTTATGATTGTAAAATTTACAATCGAATAAAGATTATGAATTGAAATTAGTATGTAATCTATCCTAACATACTTATTGTAGCCCTTATATAACGAGCAATGGCAAAGCCAATAGGTCTCACTTGCTAAGAGTATTGGCTTTGTAAAAGTCTTTTAGCCATGTTGTACAGCAGCATTGCTGAAAGTTGCAACAAAAAAAAGTCCTACCGCATCAGTTGTTTTTTTCTCTGGCGGAATGGGAGGGGATGGCCGGGGTGCAGGGTAAGCAAAAATGCAGGAGGATTGGGGAAACGCAACAAGGCGGAAGGGGCAAGTGGAATGGGATTGGACAAAGCAAAGCAGGGATGTGGTGGGCTGGGGCAATGCAACCATGCAGGAGGGGGTGAAATGGGAATGCAGCAATGCAGGAGGGGAGTGGGGATGGAGCAAAGCAACAATGCTGGAGGGGCAGAGCACAGCAATGACTGGGCAAGCAGTCATGAGGGAAGGATGGGTGGGCAAAGCAACGACCGGGCAAGCAACAACATAGCTATTTGACAAGAAGCATTAACAAAGACCGCTTGCAAACACATGCACTGCTGCAACTACAAAAACAAAAGTACATCTGAAGTCGGATGAGCAGTGGAAAGACACACATTGGGGCAGGAAAGCAGTACATGAGCAATGCTCCAGGGGAGGGACAGCACATGAAGAGGAAGTGAAGCAGGTGCAAACTGACCAAGGAAATGAGTGACTATGAAGCCAACCAGTGGTAAGTAATTGAGCTATAAGCCCACGGTGAGTAAACAATATGCCTCACAAGTAACAGTGCATGTGCTGTCTTATGCAATACCCAAAAAGAACAGGAAAGCTAAAAAACAGTAATTGCCAAGCATGGTGCAAACCAAAACTGAGGCAACCCGACCAATGGTGTCGCAAGGGTACCAGTGATCCTGGTGTAATCAAGGAAAATTAGCTCCTTATTGTAGTTTTTTGGGATAAATCTAATAGTGTTGTGGGTTTGGTGAACGCCTCAGACCTTGGGACCTGGTACCTGAGCTAGCTAAACAGAGTAGCAAAAGAGGGGAAAATCTCAAGAGCGCCTTCCACTCAACAGTCAAATTCTACACGAACGCCCTTGGTATGACACTCGCATCAAATGGTTTTATACAGGTTTTCAGGGTCTGCTTCATCTATTTCAAGATGATGCTATCCCTAGTAACCATCTAAAGAGTGTAAGAAAGTGCAATTTTTTGCATGGTTGTCCCCACTTTTTGCTTAACTGCTGATGTACTTTGAGTGTGCCCTGGGCTCCTGCCAAACAGGTACCCAGGGCCTATGTTATTTCCCTCTAACTGAGTTTAAAACAAAACCCTATTGGTACTCTCTGGCCACAGGTCAGCCTCTTGTAAATGGTACCACAGGTACCAAGGGCACTGTGGCTAGGGAAGGCTTCGAAGGGCTGCAACACTTAATGTGCCACCCTAGGAGGCCCTGTACCTTTAAACATACACAATGCCTTTGCAGGCTGTGCTTGGGTGCAGAACAAAGTGAAGAGTCGACATGGCACACATACCTGTGTGCCATGCCTACAACCCACTGCCCTGGCATAGATCAGCCACCCCTCTAGCTGGGTGCACTATAACAGCAGTGAGGGTACAGGTGCATGAGCCCTGTACCCCTACAGTGTCTAAGCCAATTCTTAGACATTGTAAGTGCAGTAATGCTATTCAGAGTATTTGGTGCTGGGAGTTCGTCATTATGAACTCTACAGTACCATAATGGCTTCACTGAAAACTGGGAAGTTTGGTATTGAACTTCTAAGCACATTAAACCCACACTGATGCTAGTGTGGGGATTTAATGAAAAATGCACACAGAGGACGTCTTAGAGATGGCCCCTGAAAAATGATCTTACTCTAAGTGTCCAGGCTGAGTGACTGCTCATCAGTTGCCACCACCAGACATGTTTCTGGACCCCTGTATCGAGAGCCTGATGATCTCGGGGGTCTGAAACAATGCACATCTTGGACGAGGTGCCAAGCCTCCTCCCCCAGGATGGGCAGGGTCCACGAAGGGGAAAGCTTCAAATGCCTGCCACCTTTGTGAGCTTCCCCAGGCCTTTTTGCTGCTTCCAGTAACTGGTCCCTACCCGTTCTGACCCCCCCCCCCCCTCCCCCTCCCCATTTACCGGAGCATTGCTCTATCAGACCCACCACACTGTTGGCTCCTTTGGTTAAACATTTCTTAGATTTTCTACATAGACCAGAAGGGATCAAATGGTTTATCCTGGAGAAAATAGACCACTCCCAGGCAACCATTAATACTGAAATCTGAAAGAGAAGTGTTCTGGATTTGTACCCTGAATACATTCAAATGGGGCATGAATAATGACTTATCATGGGAAAACCGCTATCCATTACAAAAACTATACACACTTTCAACACCATCTATACCATCTGTTCTCAGACCTCTTGACTATATGGAAATCATCACGAAATATTATAAGTATCAAGTGTCCATTTTTCCTGCTTTTTTTGCCATTAGAAGCTATGTATGTACCAGCATTTTAATATAGTCCTCTTTCCATTATCGTAGCCTAAATGAGCTTAGCCACAAACCGTCCTTAAACTTTTCGGACGGGACATTAGACCAATAAGTACCCTCTTGCCCCGTGTAAGGCAGACACCGACTGTATGTGGGTTTCCTGAAGTGTTTCAAACACATAAGATGTCAACTGACCGCGGCCTAAAGCAGGGCTGCGTTTTAGCACCTACACTTTTTAATCTTTACATGGCACACCTGCGTAAAGCGATACAAGGAGCTAGTTTGGTAATCCCAAAAATTTGACAGCAACAACTAAATATACTTCAATACGCTGATGACCTGTTGATTCTTGATCACACCAGAGTAGGTTTACAAAGAGTGCTGAATGCGTTAAATAACTACAACCTGGAAAACGAACTTGTGGCCAAGCCCAGTAAAACAAAAGTTGTGGTGTTTGGTAAACACCCGAAGGTTTAAAGTGGAGACTGATTAACATAGCCACAGAAAGAGCGTATCAATATTTAGGAGCATGGCTGAACGACAACCTTGCACCAGGCCAAGCCGCAAGCCAAAATACAAGCCACCCTTTATGCCCTCTGCAAACTCCATGGCAAATTATATAGCCCTGCCATGAAACCCATCATGAGTCACAAAATCAAAACTCCTTGCGGTTGCTGGGCACGCATCAGTCATTCCCCGGTAAGATGGAAAAGATGATGGAAAAAGCCCAGTGCCAGTGTTACTAAAGGCTTTTTAGGCTCCCCAAGTACACAAGAAATGCCCTGATTCGGCTTGAGTTTAGTGTTCAACAAAAATATGAATGCAGGAGCACCCTGGTTAGCTTTTGGTTCAAGACAACAAAAGCTCAGAAAGGATCCCATAGGGAGGCATTGAAAACAATATTTGAGGGGTTGTCAAACCCGTGGCAGAAATGCTGCCTGGAGACAGTGGCAGAGTTGCACGTATCTACAGCATCCTGGTCACTAGAAGGTCTAAACTACCTTGCAATAAAGAAGGTGCCATAAAAGCACACCGACCAGATATCAAGGAATGAAGATCTAGCAAGACTGAAGGTGAACATAGTTCTGGCCGGCCTAACTAAAGCATTCGAGCTGCATAAAATCCAGCCATACATGAACAGTTCTCTAGGAAGGAAGTGTTTGAAGGAAATTCAATGGGCGCGTCTAGTCTCCCTTCCAATAAAATAACTGAATCTGGCTTGGAAATCATTGAACAATATAGTCAGTTGCAGGCTGTGTAATTATAGGGATGAATCATTGGTACATCGACTATACTGCTGCCCTGCATTACTACAGCATCGACGTATTCCGTTAAAACCAATGTTCCTGAGACATGGGATCAGAAGATGCGCCGATGCAGTGGCACTGCTTCAGTCAAGTATGGAGTCTTCAGATCTGGTGAAATTTGGCAAATATATGAACATGACACGAATGGCTCTAATCGGAAATAACAGAGGTAAAACGTGGAAGGCAACTGTGCCCCGTAATTAACTAAAAATAAATTTTGTACGAAAACCCAGGGAATACGGACCTTTGCTAATATTTAATATTTAGTAAAAAAGAATTTGAATATAAGAACAAAGCCACATTTTAGATATGGTCTGGTACTACTGACCAAACGATAGTCTTACATTTGTATACATGGCTAGGTTTCCCATTGGCTGACTGGTTAACCTGATTACTAGGGCTATAAAAGGCCAGGCTTAGGACGTGTCCGCTAAGGGCAGAGAGGACAAGGGCAGTTGCCTGTTCGAGATGGACCAGGGGCAGAAATGCTGCCCAATATACATACCTCCATTATGCATCTATATACTTTCAATGTACTTATGGATCTATATGTTTATCCCTTTCTTCTAATTTAGCATTTCCAATGCACTTCCCTATTTCTCAGCCTATACTTAGCTCAATATATCCTATACATCCACTCTCTCATTTAACCCCATACCACAACTATGATCCCCAAAATAACCCTTTCTAGACTCTCTCCCCCTAATCTACCCCTCCTTGGATCATCTTAAACCTCTTTTACTATACTGATCCCCCAAAACAAACCTTTCTAAACTCTTCCCTCTTTTCTACCCCTCCTCAACCTTTCTCAATCCAAATAACTGACTAACATATCCCCCACTAAAATGACAAATTTTTCGCCATACTAATTCAACAGTAATCCTGATGGGTTCCAGAGTAGCGTGCTACTTGTGCTTCAAAACCCTATCAGGGGTAGCAAGCGCTATATAAATTCAAACCTTTCTCTTCACTATCCCGTCACCTACCCTTCTCTACCCAATAACTGAATAACATATCCACTCCTCAAATTACTTCATATTTTACTATACTAATTTTCAACACTAATCCTTTATGGGTTCCAGAGTGGCCTGCTACTCGCCAGAAAAGAGCTTCAACATCCATCAGGGGTAACAAGTGCTATATGAATGCAAACCTTTCTTCCCCTTTTATTCCTCCGCTATCATTCTCACTCCAAATAACGGACTAATATCCACCACTGAAATTACTTTATTTCACCATATTAATTCACCACTAATCCTTTATGGGATTCCTGAATAGCATGTTTCATTCCCTTATGATCCACTGCAGTTCATATACGATTCCTACATTGATGGAAGACCCAGAGTTTCGCTGCCAGTCTCCCTTTGCGTTGTATCGAGAGCCATTTTATTAGTACGTATTTTGATTAATACCCTTGAACTTTGGTAATGAGTCATATAAATCACATTTATTTCTCCTTTAAATCCTATACATGGTGTTTATCGCCTTTCTTGTCGACAGTATCTGTATTGCAGTACTTCTTTTTAAATCTTCTAGAATACCTGGACACCCTAGGTAAGTAAGTATGATTTTTGCAGGAGTTAACCTTGGTTGATCCGCTAGGTGGCGAGCGTGTGCGCGGCTGTATCAAAGCAGAGCAGACAGACACAGACGCCGAGCGAGCGGGAGCGGTGATTGTGATTGGTATCGGGCATGAGACTATGGATCGAACGGTGTCTGAGCCATCGCTGAGGTCAATATTGGCAGAACTTTGGGCGTTTCACTCACAAGTGGATGTTTCATTGACTAAAATGGATGCAAGCGTTTCTGGGACGCTACTTGTGGTACCGGACCCTGCCCCACTGTTGGAACAGCAATCTGCAGCCATTCAAGCCGCGGCCATTTTGACTCCGTGCGAGGACCCCATGGGGAAGCGAGTATTGGAACCATCGGATGGTGTCCTGGAAGATGGTGTCCCCGAGGTCGTGAGTGTCCTACCGCACCTTCCATCACTATTGACTTTGGAGGTATCGAACGGCATTATCCACCCCTCCCCCCCTTGACTTGTGTTGTAGACTCTTCTCTCATCTTGTGGTCACCTCCTCCCTTTTTGGAGATTTTACGACCCCCGGGGCAAGAAACATCAGGACTGTCCAGCTAGGAGAGGGAGACTTTCTGCGCCTGAAGTTCTTGTGGACTTACTAGCTACAAGTGGTAACGGATTGACTCTCGTTGACTTCCTTCTCCTCTATGACTCGTTTGTGTGCTTTTGGGTCTCGCTGGGGAGGGTTCGTGTGCTGGTTCGAAAGGGTCAAGGTTAAGATCAATTAAATCGTGACGGTTTGGAATGGCTATTATGGACGTTCGATCTGCAATTGTTTGATTTAAGAGGCTGGGCGGTGTATCACGGTGCCCCCTAATTTCTTTTATAAGGGTCGCTCTACATCCGTCTTTTTGCGACAGGGGGTGTCTGTTTCTGGCGGGGGGACTAAGGGGCTGGGAGCACATACGAATAGGCCCTCCTCCATTCTTCTTTTTCCTTCTTTTAGGGTATTAGTTAATTGGGGCGACAGGCACGCTGCTAGTGGGGTTAGGCTATAGCCATCGGCAGGGGTGCATGGTGGGGGGTTGGAGTTTTTTTTATTTTGGTTTGTTTTATTTTCTATGGCCTTTTTCTCCCTTCCCTTTCTTTCCTTTAGGGTCAGTATTGTTTGTGATTTATTCTGATTACACTGTGTTCTGGAATTTAGTGCTCATTCTTCTTACGTTAGCCGGACTTCCGGGCGGGCGGGCCCTGAGAACTGGCGCCCACGAAAATGTATATTGTATTGTTGTTCACTCCGATTCAAAAGCATTGGCACCAGAGTTCCACATATGGCTGTTTCTAGATGCATATCCCGTTTCTTGGCCTGTCCCCCGTATCCTTTTGTTTGATTGTATGGCACCTGATCCGTTTATTTAGACAATATTAAATAAAATCTCTATTGCATCCTGTGACTTATTCATGTGTTCTAATACAAGTTCAATCCTGAGTCGATGCCGGACCTCAGGGTTGTCGGCTGATGAGCTGTGTTGTACCGCGATATAATGGGTTCTAATTATGTTTAGCGGCCAGCCCCTCCGGTTGTAGGCCCATACTTGTATTTTATGAGTGCTGCAATAAAGGTTTTAAAAAAAAAAAAAAAAAATCATGCAATGAAGACGAGGGAAACTTCAAAATATCAGAAATTACAGCCATTTGAGCAACAAGAAACTCCAAGAAGCTAGTGCTCCCTTCTGTAACCTCATATTAAATGGCAAAATTACAGGAAGCTAAAAATGACATTTCAGACATTTACAGATGAAACGCTTAGCACTGAGAACTTGCTACACTGCATGATACATAAATTCACTACATGGAATTCAGTTGTGCAAGTTTATTTTAAGGTTAGACTACTGCAGTGCTATATTGTAGGCATCTTTCAGAGAGCCCCCCGGCCTTTTGACCAATTTTTAATAAAGTCTCACGTTGCTCTGGGAGTGGCGGCAAAAGGAGCAGTGGCAGTAGGAAAATGATGACTGACATTAAGTGCAGGGCCCGTGCGTGAATAATCGCCGCCTCAGTGTTCTGAGATGGCGCCCTGTCAGTGGTGGTTTATGCACAGTCATAGCGCGTCACTACAGTGGGAGTCGTGTGCGTCATTTGAAGCACTTAAAGGAATGCACGGAGGACACCTGGAACTTTGATGGCAGCAAGGCAGCCATCTTGTCATCTTATGTTGAAAATGTTGCAGTTGTTTTGTGTGTTTAAGTTGTTTTTTTTTGGCAGCGCTGTAATCAATTAGTACAACCGAACAGTGGTTTGATGCAGTGATTGGGACACTTCACGTGCAGTTTCCCTGCTCAAAAGAATGCACTCCATTTCAAAGAAAATTAATTTGTGCATAATGATTATCGTGATTAAGAATGCGGGCTATGTGAAGCAAGATGCACTTCTTCTGGTGAGTGTTCCCGAGAAAGCTTACTCTAGGCCCGCTGTCTGATGTAGTCGAGCAGTGAGCAAACGCCTGTACCACAAAGGACTGCCATGCTCAACTTGTTCCATGGGCTGGCTCCAGTTGTATTTTCAACTCGGTGGGGGAGGGATGCTGCAGCTGTTCCGAGCTTGTGCTAAAAGCTGCTTCTTTTTAAGGAGAAACTGCATGCATGGGCTTCTCTTCCGAACTTCTGCAAGATTTTATTGGATGAAATCCCATGAGGCTGAAGTCTTGGACCACAGTATAAAATAAAAAAATCAACTGATAAGGCTGATAGCAAAATGAGTAAGCTGTACATTAAGCCCTTGCACTCAATGAATGGTGGAGTTCCTTATATCCGTTGCTTAAGCAGGTAAGAGATCTTTCTCGCTGTCCTTTTTTAACTTCCAACAGTGCAACTGAGACAGTACTTTGTGCGCTCTCAACAAAGCACAGATATTCCAATAGTTACCACTGCGCTGACAATAGCGTTCTCCAAAACCACACATAAACAAACAAGGGAATTCATTAGACCGAACCCTTAACATGTGCCAACAGATCCCACATGGTCCTCATGGATGGCTATTGTGTGTTTCTAGAAACTCGCATCTCCCACACTCGCCACTTTCAGAACATCCTAAAGTTAAAGGTGGAGACAACTATTGCACATTAACGCAACATTGCACAGATGGGCCCACACGGACAGCAGGAGGGGGGGGCGGGCACATGGACAGCGGGAGCAAGATTCCGGCATAAACAGAGCACAACCAAGCATGCGCCTAAAAGTTAGTGCTTAGACACACAGGCATGGTAGCACTAGAATCCATTGTCAGAATATCAACTGATATGAATATAGTCTCCTAGAAACCGTTTACTAAAATATTACACGGACAGTGGGAAGGGGGGCGGGCACACGGACAGCGGGAGGGGGGGCGGGTGAACGGGCACACGGACAGCGGGGGGGGCGGGCAGGCACACGGGCAGCGGGAGGGTGGTCAGGAAACAGCCAGCGGGACAGGGACAAGATGAACAATGAACACAAACATCGGTGTAAAAAAAAAGTACACGCCCACAGTGGCCACGTCTTCATGACGTTGCGGAGAGGGAAAGAATCGGCGGAACGCAAACCAATCGCCTTGGAAATGACGGACAGTTCTCTCTTCCAATGGCTAGCCTCCATTTATGGAGCTAGCCAATGGAAGAGCGACGCGGAACGAAGGCCACACTGTTCTAACATTAGATTTCGCCTGCGCCGAACGCAACTATTTTGAGACCAACCTCAACACTTAGAAACACACCAGAGGGGAATGTGTGGGCGGAAGTTCGGGTGTTTTAAACCAGTGTTTTAAATGGTGGTCGTCATTGCCGACAAGAAAGAACACCTAGTGAGCTGGAGGAGGTTATCTTGTCAATGTAAGATAATGAATCAACATAGGAAAGGCGTCATTCTGGTTTACGGTACAGCGCATGTGTGCCGCACAGTGTCGGCTTCACACTTTAATTAACGTGCCCAACTGATTTTAATGGAGTCTCGCACCTGAGAATCGCATTTCTCCGCTTGGAAGATGTACAGATGGCCCAATAATAGCAAACGCCATTTTGTGCACGGAAATAAAACCCGCTTTGACGATGTATTCTCTTAAGTAGATTTTTGGCCACACATCTCCACCCACCCGGAAAGAAATTAGGAATGGGAAGGGTCCTTAAAAGGTTAACGTGTCTTGTTCAGGGGTTGTCTAATTTATAGTTAATGCATAGATGACAATGGGCGACTCAAACTACTGACCTAAACACGGCTCGAGAGATCAGTTCAGACCCTTTCTTGAACGAGTTATCGGACGCACGCACATTTTTAATATAGCGCCAACCCGTTCCAAAGGTATTAGCGCGCTTTACATAAGCACCAGTGACATTACACAAGGACACATCCCAGCAGCACATGCATGCTTTCCAAGGCAAAACATCGCCAAATGAATGTCCCTGGGTTCCCCAGTCCCTCCCCTGGTACTCAGTAATGCACATTCCCCCGAGGGCCCAGACAGTGGCGCGCGCTCTTACCCTCCAAGAAGAAGGCCCTGCAGCCTTCGTCCTTCAGCCGCTCCATCAGCAGCCCCAGCACGCTGTCTCCGGGGCCACCGTCGTTCTGGTTGCAGTCGCTGCCCTCGTTGTAGGGCAGCGCGGTGTCGGTGCAGCAGCGCCGGCCGAAGCGCTCGCGGTCCTCGGCGTGGGAGAAGAGCGCCCGCAGAGGCAGCTTGCTGCTCCTCAGGCGCCGCAGCATGAGGCCCGGCAGGGCCACGCTGAGCGCCGCCTCGATGTGCGAGGACTCTTGGAGCTCATGCGGCCGGCAGTCCCTGAGCAGCAGCCGCTCGCTGCCCTGCTCAATCTGCTCCTTCAGCCAGGCCGCCATCTTGCCGCGGCAGCTCGTCATGCCGGACGGGCGCAACTTCTCTAGCATGGGGAAAGGGGGGCGGTTGGCATGGGCTGGAGACCACGGCTACTGTGGTATGTGCGCGCTGCTCTCACTCAGCGGCAGGCAGGAGGGCTGCTGGCGGGGAGGACGGGCCTCGTCACGGCTGATGGAGGTCCACAGGTCCTCTTTTGACTGCTTAAAAGGGTGTATTCTAGTGCTACCATGCCTGTGTGTCTAAGCACTAACTTTTAGGCGCATGCTTGGTTGTGCTCTGTTTACTAAAATATCACACGGACTGCGGGAGGGGGGGGGGCGGGCTCACAGACAGCGGGAGGGGGCGGGGTAATGGGCTCACAGACAGCAGGAGGGGGCGGGTTAACGGGCCTACAGACAGCAGGAGGGGGGGGGCGGGTTAACGGGCACACAGACAGCGGGAGGGTGGTCAGCCAGCAGGACAGGGATAAGACTAACAATGAACACAAACATCGGTGTAAAAAAAAGTACACGCCCACAGTGGCCACGTCTTCATGACGTTGCGGAGAGGGAAAGAATCGGCGGAACGCCCACCAATCGCCTTGGGAAATGACGGGACAGTTCTCTCTTCCAATGGCTAGCCTCCATTTATGGAGCTAGCCAATGGAAGAGAGGCGGAACGAAGGCCACAATGTTTTAACAATAGATTTCGCCTGCGCCGAAAAGCTGCGCAGTGCGCAGCTTTCGATGAGGCGAAACCTAAAAACTGGCAAAACCGCAATTGTACACTGCAATCTCATCCGGTTATTGAACCCAAAAACAACCATAAGTCACCATTAACCCTTTCTCCCGCAAGGGGCTTCAGCGACAAGGGTTCAACACAAAACGTGATCAAAAAAGCATCCAGTGAGTAACTCCAATCACTCTATCACACGCCATCAAGAATCATCGAAAAACTTGATACCAGATCTAGAACCAATGCTAACATTTACTCCCGAATAGGAGTCAAAGGGCTTGCATGACATTCTAAACAGAGGAAATTTACTGAAATTATTTGGACTTGTTCCCGAGCTTAGAGGTATATCCTAAGACCTTGTCTCAGTTGAGTTCGGCCAAAAAACAGATCATACAAACATCGAAGTTTTGGTTACAACCTGGGCTACCAAGGATATAGCCGCAAGAATCTTTGAAAACAAAGGATCATTCGAACACTGGGGAATTATCCTTGCACAACATACACGCAAGAGATATCCCTTCCCGCTTGTAAAAAGTTTGCAGAATACAAGCAGTGAGGACAGAACCAACCACAAGCAAACCTCGTGTCTTCATGGTGCCCTCTCGGCTACACTAGCCCAAGAGGACAGCAGTAATGACTTAATCCAAACGCAATCTTGTCCAGGCGGGTCCCAAACCCAGGACTGGTCATGGATCCCGTTAACCTTAAACCAAAAGTCGGCCTAGAGGCTCCGAGATTTGACCTCCAATACTATGTGGCGCAGCTCCTGCCAGCCGCGAGGTGGTTTGAGGGTACGAACAACTGGGAGCTGCAACTTCTGGCAGGCAGGGCCGACGAGACGACCTTGCAGGTGGCTCTTGTAGGAGAGTAGGGTCTGCAATCCTATGATCACCCCAGATTTTTGCTTTTTGCTTCACTGGTTTACGACTTCTCTGGCTGTGGGCCTGCTAATCAGACCCACAGCCTAGCTGTTCTCTCACTAAATTGACACGTGTACCTTAGGTGCATTTACCAATTGGTACTGGGCCACCTTATCAGACCCTGTAACTCGGGGCATAGGTGTTCCCTGTCCTCATAAAGAGTCCAGGGCTGTTGTTATAATAAATATCCTTTTATTTTCATAACAAATTGTGTGGTGTCCTTTCCCTTGGTGTTCAATTATTATTATTATTATTATTAAGCTGTTTTATAGCGCGCACAATTACTCCGGAGTATCCTGGCGGAGTATCAAGGGGTATATGTGATGGTATAACAGCTGGCTTAACACGTCCTCTAGAGTTTAGCCTAAAGACTGCTCTTGTCCATGCTACTAGGATAGCTGGTCCAAAAGGTTGACTTACAACCAATCATCAATAAGGGTCGTTTGGAGTGATGCACAGTGATCACTAGAATAGTGAGCACTACATATCAGGCCAACTTCTCACAGCTCTGATGAAGGGTCGGGGGGCTGAAGAGGCCCTGCCTTATGTTGTGCGCCATGCTGCTGGGGTCTGGCAGCAGTTCGTCGAGGATCTTGCGGCGGGCCCCCTTTCATAGGGAACTGCAGGTGTGGGCCTTGACCCCGGTGCAGGTCATGGAGGAGCACATGTCCTTTCTGGAATGGCGGGACGGCGGATGTGAGACTCTGGCAGACCTTTACCCAGACGACTCCTTTGTGTCCTTTGAGCGTGCCACGGAGGCCTTTGACCTGAGCAGGGGACAATACCTGCACTACAGGGGACTCCAGGAGATGGCTCGGGCGACTTGGCCCCAGTTCCCTGAGGTGCCTCCATTGACCCACACCCTCAACATCCTCCTTTCCTGTGGCAGGGGGAAGCTGTTGATCACCTTACTGTACTCAGCCATGCGACGGGACTTGGCCCCACCGGTCGCTCTGGCCTGGGAGGCCGACTTGGGGATGGCTCTGGAGCCGGGACAGCACAAACTTATTGGGCTCCTGACCCGGAAAGTGTCATGCAATGTGCGGTTCAAATTGATCCACTTTAATTTTATGCATCGCACATACATGACCCTGGTCTCCCTGAACCGTATTTCTGCAGAGCGGAGGGATGACTGCCCTAGGTGTGGGATGGAGAGAGCCGGATTTTTACATTTGGCTTGGGAGTGCCCGCAGGTCGGTAGCTTCTGGAGGGAGGTGGTCCAGCACATTGGCCGTGTTACAGGTCTCCGTATTGTCCTGACTCTGCTTCATTGCCTCTTGGCCCTGGTTCCCAAGCCGAAAAAGAGGAACTTGTCCTACAAGCTGCTACAGTTGTTATTGGTGTTGGCGCGGCGGAGCGTGCCTATCACTTGGATAGGGCAGAGGGCCCCTACGCTGTCCCTCTGGCTTCGAGACGTCAGGGAATGGTCCTTGGCCGAGGAGAAACACATGCAGTGCACGCAATGGGATGCAAAGCTTCAGGAGGACCTACTGGCGTGGAGAATGATGGGTGCGGAGGAGTTGCCCAGAGATAACTCTGACGCCACCAGCGCCGAGCTGTTTACCCCTGAGGAATCTGGTTCTGGGAGGAGGTAGTGGGAGGTGAGGTGGAGAGACCGGAGTAGTGCTCTAAGCGGGCGCGTACTAATGTTTCTTACTGATTAGCTCTGTAATTTGCCTTGATTCCTGAAAGATTGCTTAGAACTGTGATGTCTGTACCCTATTGAGCCATAAGGTGGGCACCGAACTGTTTACACATACTTTATTGATGATGCCGAGTGTGGTCGGGACATGTTCTGTTGTTCATGGTTAGCTTGTGTTCCTTCTTGAATAATTACCTGTGGCGAGATCAACAGAAGACGTGGGAGGGGGAATAAACGGGAAACAGCGGATATTAAAGTTCTACATATATTCTATGCAAACATTTGTATTTACTTTTATGGCACTTTCCACCTATACGTCGCCTGGCCTCCGGGATGTAGGCTACATGGCTGTGTCCTCCCCTGTGTGATGGCTTTGGTTCCTCACGTTTATCAGTGCCTGGAAGTTGATTTGTTTCATCATGTCTTCTATGCTTTCCGCAATAAACATATTTTTCCAAAAAAAAATCTTAAACCAAAAGTATACATAAGAAAAATTAACTTTCAAATCAAAGCACACGGCCAAAACATGCATTCAAGGACAGGGTTAAAATGCCCAAAATAGGCATCTGCAGTTGGAATATTCATGGATTTAGTAGTATGGATCAAGACAGTGAGACTCAATTGTTTTTTAACAAACGTGACATTCTACTATTACAAGAGACCTGGAATCTGGTATACCCTGCCATTCCTGGCTTCACTGAAGATCACATTCTTGCCGAGAGAACATCCAAGTTTGGGCACCCCAGTGGTGGGTTATCCACATACATCTCGCAGAAATACAATTGGGAGCCAGAAAAACAGGATGTGGGATTAAGCTGGGTGCAGGTAACCAAGATCTCTATAAAACCCTGCCACCAACGGTTATTAATAAACATTTACATTCACCCTGATCGAACGAAAAAAAAGAGAAATTGGCCGCGCTTACTGAACTTATAAAAACACTCCAGAAATCAAACTCCCAAAGCTTTCTGATTCTATCAGGCGACTTTAATCTAAACCTAAACGATGACTATTTATATACTTACATCTCAAGAAAAAACACCCGGGCAGAGTCCAAATCATCAATCTCAAAACAACTGACTACGTTGGGATTAACAATCTTAAAGTCTGAAACAGCAGGCTGATTGACAACAGCTCCCACATACATGAGTGACAAGGTTTTGTCAACGATCGACTTTACCTTAATCAGTAACAAACTGACTTATTGGAGGGCTATGAAATAGTAACGTGATCTGAAAGTGACCACTTTCCTCAAATTACTTGGATCAACATAGGGGTGCCGGAGTCTGCCCAACTAACTGCTCTCTCTGATCACACAGAGAAGTTCAATTTACGAAGACTGCGTGGGAGGGGCAGCGGAACTAAAGCCATCCACGAAACCGCAAGCTATTTCTTTGCTCTACACGAAAATGAACAAAAATGATCCGGTTTCAACTTGGGAAAATCTGTTAGAGAACCTGTCCATTCAACACTCTGTACCCTTTGCTTCGCATCAAGTCCCACTAGTTTTACGGGAACCATGGTTTAATAACAAACTAAGACCGGAAAAGAGAAAACTAGCCCAGGTGCAACGGAAAGCAAAAAGGAATAACATCCAGCGCTCCTCACTAACTTACTCCCTTGTTAGGAGTATGAGAAAAAAGTATCGTAAAATGGTGTGGAAAGCCAAGAACAAACAGAAGGAAGAAACGTGAGCGAAATTGCTAGTAGCCAGTAAGAAGCGCAACACAAGGGTCTTCTGAGGCATTATTAATAAACTAAACAACACAGAAGTAATATCCCAAGACCCCAGCATTGGCAAACAAAGCTGGGAAGACCATGTCAAAAAGCTCTATTTCAAAACTGACGTATCTCCTTCTGAAAATCATTGTTCCAATCCCACCACGAATTCAATCCACCGGAAAGGAGCAGTAGAAAACTCAACAAATAACCAAGATATAGGAAGGCTTAACGACCTGCCGATACAGCCGGACTCATTCTCCAGCGACCGAGTCAAAAGGTTAATTAACAAACTTAAATGCAGAATGGGCACCAGGACCCAACAGTCTTCCTAATGCAGTATTTAAATATAACGCTGATGTTTGGGCCCTCCAGCTCTCTACCCTGTTTAACCAAGTTTTTGCCCGTAAGCAGCAGCCTCCATCATGGAATGGTAATATCATCCACCCCATTTTCAAAAAGGGGGACAGGAGATTGCCACAGAATTATCTTATAATATTTCGATAGATGTGGAAGCCAAACTATGCGCATCCTGTATTCTGGAGGAGATACAGGAATGGGTGGACAATAACAATCTAATCCCCAGTTATCAAACAGGTTTTCGAAAAGGGACAAACAACAACAAATCTCACAGCCCTCGCACTCCTGATAGAAAGAGCCAAACGAAGAACAACCGATTATACGGCAGCTTTATCGACATCAGAGCTGCCTTTGACCAAGTTAGTAGGGGGAGACTTTGGGCAAAACTCAAGAAGTGGGGGCTGTCAACAAACCTTCTCAACTCACTAATGCTCCTCTACACAGACACTTGGGCAAGGGTTAAACAAGGACAGGGCTCAAGTCAAAAATTCCAACTGAGGACGGACTGAAACAGGGCTGTGTCCTGTCTTCATGCTTATTTAATCTATACCTTGCCGATCTAGGGAAAAAACTTGGTCAAGTTGTAAGTCATTATTTTATCTCTGCAACACTCCAATGCCAATCATTCAGTTTGCAAACAACATTGTCCTTTTAAGCCAAACTCCAATCGGGCTGCGAAGGCTGATAAATGCTCTACAACTCTTAGATGAAGAACATCTGGAACTTAATAGAGACAAGACAAAAGTAATACGTCTTGTAGAGCGAAAATCAATCAAATACAATTGGAAATGTAACCACCTTGCAATAGGGGAACAGCCGCATTATCGGTATCTGGGGGTCATCATCGGCAAAGATAATTCAAGAAAGAACACTCTGGTGTTAAAAGCTAAGTCCCAGACGTTAATCTACGGATTCAGGCGTCTCTTGCAAAAAGTGGATGGTCCAAATTATACCAATCTTTTAAAAGTAATGGGCGCTCAGGTTTTACCCACATTATCGTACGGGCTGGTAACATGGCTTGGAGGGGAGGCCGGTCTACTAAATACTCTACAAAACAAAATTTATAAAGAAGTATTCAAACTGCCTAAATGCTCCTCACCAGCGCAGGTGAGATTAGAATTTGGGCTTCAAAATCAAATCTTCAGGGCCAAGTCAACATTTGTTAAATTTTGCCACAAACTTCGTGCCGCCGATCCAGACACTTTAAATAATCTTTGTTGGCAAGCAATTAATACAGATCCCACTCAGCCCTGGGCCATTCATTTGGAGAAATGTCTTGTGGACCTCGATTTGCCAGTAACATGGAATAAAAAAGTTGATCAAGCCAGTTTCTGCAAAATTGTAAATTCTATTGCTAAAAGGAAGTCTGTTCTAGATGACAGACAAACATTGTCCCATCGTCATGCCTGGTCAGTCATTTCTTCTTACTCACTCAAACAACCTCAGGCCTATTTGGCAACTCATTTTAGCCAGCATTTAAAAAAAATACCTTATCAACCTCCGTATGGGCCTTCATGAATCCAAGGACTTACTCCTTACTGGAAACCTCAAGATGATTGCCCAAAATGTCGACTTTGTGGATATCATACAGAATCTCTAGTTCATTTGTTTTGTGTATGTCCATCCTTCATGGTTTTTAGAAGACGCTTTATACGGGACATAATAAACAACCTGAATATAAGAACATGTCGCCAGGCTGTTATTTTCTGGTTGGGAGGTTAATCTCCAATCCTGACTTGGCGGGGTCTCAAATTTATGATGGAAATTAGAAAGCAGCTGCAGGCCTCCCAATGATCATTTTACATATTGCCATGCCCCTACCTTTTTAGGCGAAAACCTAATGAGTATAGTATGGGGCTGGGAATCCGCCCCTGTCTTCCATTGGCTAGCTCCATAAATGGAGGCTAGCCATTGGAAGACGGCTCTGTCCGTCAATCCCGGACCAGATTCGGGGGCGTTCCCGAGAATTTTTGGCTTTTGGGGACGTCACGCTACGTCAGCCAAAAGCCCATTCTCAGGAACGCCCCCGAATCTGGTCCGGCATTGACGGCACCCAGAAGATGTCCATTGCTTTTCGTTTTAGGGCTGACTTCTGTGCAGTATTGCTTTTGGCCACTGGGTGGCACTGCAGCGCTTCTGTTTGGCAAGTCCCGGCAGGAAAGAGCAAGATGCATGAACGTATGAGGCTGTCATGTTAAATGTGAGACCTAGGCTGGAAACCTGCTTTCTTCCGAACATGTCGAGCCCAGCTAGATCGGTTCTCTGTAATGCAACATGTGACAAGCTGCTTCATGGCGCTTTTGTGTGCTCGTCTGAGTTATTTATCGTGTCTTATCAGCATGTTTATAGCACTTTCTGCCACTTGTATGACTGCATAGTGCTTACTCCATGTGCCTCTTTGCAGGCAGCCTCAATGTGCTTTTCTCTGGTCGAGGAGTTGTTTGGTGCACCTTACGCTCCCGGAAGGCAGCTGCTTCAAGGCGCTTGCCACTTGTGTTGGACTGGTGCTGAGTGCCATATATGTGAGAATGGCTGAGTGAACATAGCAGGGAAAGATGCAGCAGAAGAGGGTTGGGGCAGCAGGGTGAAAGGTACAGGATGGGGCGGGGGCACGCACAGGATAGCGCGGAGAGGAGTTGCAGGCAGCGCGAGGAAAGCTGCGTGATGTGAGAAAGGGAGAAGGCGTGCATTTTCAGAAATGATGGGGCTGCTGTTGAGTTCTGAACATTTCTCGATCGTTTCCTCCTCCACTGTTCCTCTTTTGAAAGCCTATCCAAGATCTCTTGTACAGCACCTAGAAGCCACGGGTGTTGCTATGCTTCTAAGAAGTGGTACCTCTGGGCGCTATAAATACCACGAGCAAAACGAATAGAAATAAAGTGCTGTGAGGCGGTTGTGAGGTGACGCGCCGCGCTGTGCAAGAAGCAGTGACTAAATGAATGCTGGCCTGCCTGGGTGGTATGGGGTGAACTGGGGTTAACACTGCCCCTCTCATGCCAGGGCAGTCACTCCTCGCCTTCAGTCATTACTGTGACTTCCCCCATCCCCTTCTCTTAGCTCTGTCATTCCCCCCCCCGTGGCTAATAACTATCTCTCTTCGTGCTTCCTTCCACTGCAGCACCTCTCACCTCTCCTCCCTCCCGTCTCTTCTTCCTCTGCCCAGCCGTCTGCACCCCACCCCCCTTTCTGCTGCCCCCCCTCGATCCAATCACCCTTTTTTTAATGCTTTCTTCTAACCCCTTCCCCCCCCCCCCCCTCCCAAGTGGTTGATGGCTCGGCGAAGTCATGCGTGTACCGACTGCGGGGATCTGTGTTAGACCCCATGGCCACAGGCTGAAATCCGTGCGGGCCGCTCGGCTCATCAGCCGCCCAATGTCGATACATCCTCTATAATTCATCAGACACTGCACCGCCCTCACTGCTCAACACACACATCACTGAACTCAAATCCCGTGTGTTCGTATAAGACCATGTATTGGAAACATGCTTTTTATGTCTTAAGTCAACTCATGGTCGACTTCCACCTGGTGTTTTTTTCATACCTGCCTATATAAAGCTCTTCGAATCCCCGCAGTGATGTCAGTGGTACAGTAAATACAAAGACATTCTTACAATGAGCGCCGTTGAGTGGGATTAGAATAAGCATCTGTTAGGCAGCGCCAAGATACCCAGGGGTGAACATGTGCTTTACAAATGTTACCTTTACTCCTCCCTGCCCCTACAATATTACTCACACTCACCCCTTTGATACGCTTCTTTTCTATCCCCAGCATTCAATCAGTCAACTTATGAAGCACACTTTACACCCACCTCTTACACCCTCATTGTGTTTATATCTTCTGTACTCTCCTAACCCAATGTCTGACCTCGACCCATCCCCTCCAAGCTCACACCCCTTTACCCCTCCTTGAACCGTCTCCTCTGACTCGTTCCTTTACTCTGTCTGCTAGATCCACTTTCTTTTTATTTTCCCTTACTACTCCCTCTGCTCCTATGTCTTCTGCTTTTAGTTCCTCCCGACGCTCCTTAGCCCCCCCTTTCTGCTTTCTCATTCTTTCGCCTTTATTTCCATAATTCCTTAATTGTTTTCTTAATCCTTCCTTACCCCGGCCAGCCCCCCTTCACCACCTGCTTCCGCCTTCTTTACCCACTGTAGTATTTTCTCTTCACCATGTTTTCTTTACTTTTTTGAGTCCCTGCTCCCCCCCTTCTTTACACACACCTCCCCTTGCCCCTCCTTCTGTGCCCTCCCGCTCCATGCGGTGCACTCTACCTGCCCGCCCCTCCCTCCTCGGCAGGGGTGCCCTCGGGTGAGGGGCCCCTGCCAGGCTGTGGTGATCCCGGGGGTGCCCAGTCCCGCCGGTGATGCTTCATTGAGCTGTAATGAACGTGGCACTGCGCCCCACCCGGGCCTGCATGCACCGGGGCACCAGGGTGGGCGTGGCCTCACTTCCCAGGTGTATTGTTGTGGTGACAATGCACGGAAGTGGCTCCTGCGGGAGTGGAGAATGGTAAACTGTGCGTGTAGGGATGGGGGCGTAGTGATCCGCGCCCTGTGATCACCCAGACATCCCGGGCATGTGTGGTTTAAACTTGGCGGGGGGTGAGGGGATAGGTAGAGGTACCTCCCCGCCCCCTCTGATAACCCAGGCAGCCTGGCATGTTTGTTTTTTTTCAAACCGGGGTTGGGTGGGGAGGGGGTTGATGTAGTGACCCCTCTGATAGCTCTGCAGGTCTGGCCTGGTGTTTGTTTGCCTGCCAGGTGTGTGGCTCACATTACAGCCGCAGTGACTCGTCTCCCGCGGGTAGGCTGGGAGCCTGTCTCACACCCAAGGCCTATTCTGGGGGGAGGGGTGGGGTGGACGCTAATCCCGACTGCCACAGGTCCCTGCCTATGCAGCACCAAGCCACCCCCATTCCGTCCCGGCTGCCGCCACTCCCAGTCCTACTGCCCCACCCCCACTACCTTGTTTCCCCTGTCCCAATCTTATCTTACTGCCCACCCCCAGTCCTTCCCCCTTACTGCCCTGTCCTCTCGCAGCCTGCCCTCTCGCAGCCTGCCCTCTCGCAGCCTGCCCTCTCGCAGCCTGCCCTCTCGCAGCCTGCCCTCTCGCAGCCTGCCCTCTCGCAGCCTGCCCTCTCGCAGCCTGCCCTCTCGCAGCCTGCCCTCTCGCAGCCTGTCCTCTCGCAGCCTGTCCCCTCCATGACCTTTCCCAGCCTGTTCTCTCCCAGCTTGTCCACTTCCAGCCTGTCCTCTCCCAGCCTGTCCTCTCCCAGCCTGTCCTCTCCCTGCCTGTTGTCGTGTCGCGGCAGCAGGCAAGAGCGTGCACTGCGTCCCCGAAGTAACAGCCCTAAAGCAAGCAAGAAGTACGCCCCCCCTCCCACCAATCCCTGTTAGGTAGTGGAAACTGTCCAAACTGGGGTGCAGACAGTCCCTCTCACCTTTCGGCCTGGTACCACTGCACCAGCCGCACTACTTCCCTTCCTACTGACCATTCTCCACTTCAGCCCCGTCTAAATTACAATTCCTGCTTGTGACCCTTTTGCCTGCTTGTGCCTCTGTTTTCGTGACCCTGTCGCCTGCTTGTGCCTCCGTTTTCGTGCCCCTGTCGCCTGCTTGTGCCTCCGTTTTCGTGCCCCTGTCGCCTGCTTGTGCCTCCGTTTTCGTGCCCCTGTCGCCTGCTTGTGCCTCAGTTTTCGTGCCCCTGGCGCCTGCTTGTGCCTCCGTGTGCCCCTGTCCCCTGCTTGTGCCCCTGTCCCCTGCTTGTGCCCCTGTCCCCTGCTTGTGCCCCTGTCCCCTGCTTGTGCCCCTGTCGCCTGCTTGTGCCTCCGTGTGCCCCTGTCGCCTGCTTGTGCCTCCGTGTGCCCCTGTCGCCTGCTTGTGCCTCCGTGTGCCCCTGTCGCCTGCTTGTGCCTCCGTGGGCCCCTGCCGCCTGCTTGTGCCTCCGTGGGCCCCTGCCGCCTGCTTGTGCCTCCGTGGGCCCCTGCCGCCTGCTTGTGCCTCCGTGGGCCCCTGCCGCCTGCTTGTGCCTCCGTGGGCCCCTGCCGCCTGCTTGTGCCTCCGTGGGCCCCTGCCGCCTGCTTGTGCCTCCGTGGGCCCCTGCCGCCTGCTTGTGCCTCCGTGGGCCCCTGCCGCCTGCTTGTGCCTCCGTGGGCCCCTGCCGCCTGCTTGTGCCTCCGTGGGCCCCTGCCGCCTGCTTGTGCCTCCGTGGGCCCCTGCCGCCTGCTTGTGCCTCCGTGGGCCCCTGCCGCCTGCTTGTGCCTCCGTGGGCCCCTGCCGCCTGCTTGTGCCTCCGTGGGCCCCTGCCGCCTGCTTGTGCCTCCGTGGGCCCCTGCCGCCTGCTTGTGCCTCCGTGTGCCCCTGTTGCCTGCTTGTGCCTCAGTTTGTGTGCCCCTGTTGCCTGAGTGTGCCTCAGTGTGCCTGCTTGTGCCTCCGTGTGCCCCTGTTGCCTGCTTGTGCCCCTGTTGCCTGCTTGTGCTGTGTGGGTGTGTGGAGGGCTCTGTGTGGCTGTGTGTGGGGGGGGCTCTGTGTGGCTGTGTGTGGGGGGGGCTCTGTGTGGCTGTGTTTGTGGGGGGCTCTGTGTGGGGGGGCTCTGTGTGTGTTTGTGTGTCATTTGCGAGAGATAAAGCTAGTGGCATTGTAAATGACAATGCCATTTATTTATGTTAAAAAAACATAAATAAAAATGTCAAGAGCAATGCCAATAGCTCTAACTTTAACAAAGGCAAAACCATTGCATTGTAAATGCTTGTTTCCAGTGACCCCTAGCCCACTCTATAAATCCCTGTTAGAGGGGGCGGGTTTCGAGTAGAGCTCTAGTTTTAACTTTTTTTTTTTTTTTTTCTTGTCATTTTCTTGTTTTTATAATGTAACCTGTGTTGCAAACACTGGCTATCTTACCTTTCTTATTCTAAGGATTGCTATTAATTCAACAATAAAACCATTGTATTGAGTTATTGAGATTCTTGCAGAGTTTCTCTATTCTCTCTGCATCCACATATAATACCTGTATAAGATATCCTTCTCGAGCGGTTTCAAAGTCATTGGTGTGAACACTGTCTAAGAAAAAAAATAATTTAGACTCTTTGCCCAGCAATTCCACAATTGGTTTCAAGTTGGTATCTCCATAGTTCTAACACTCTCCTGAGCACCTTCTGTTCTGTTGTTAACTGTTTCTTTTGAGCTTAAACTCTGTGTGTGTGGATAGATCGATAGATAGAGATAGATTTATTCAAAAGCAAAAACAGATGCCGCACTCCAGGGATGAATTTCCAGTTTTTGTTTTATTACACCACCACTACCACCCACGTGTTTTTACTTGTTAAGCCCTTGTGGTGAAACGTAGTGGTGGTGTAATAAAACAAACTGGAAATTCATCCCTGGAGTGCGGCAACTGTTTTTGGTTGCATTCCACCCGTTTTTGCCTGCACCAGATGGTTGAGCACGCTGATACTGGGAATCGAATTGTTGGTGTGCGTGTATATGTATGTATGTATGTATGTATATATGTGTGTGTATTTATAGCTCATCAAAAAGTTGCCCAAAACGAAGACCCACACAATGACACGCAGATCTAGCCTTTTCAGTGGAGTTCTTTATTCTGCAAACCAGCATACGTTTCTGAATATTTCCTTGCTTCACCCTGTAGAGAGCCACTCGGGCTCTCCACTACAATGTATCCTTTCCCCCACGCACGCACGCACGCACAACCCCGGGGCGGGCTCGCGCCGGGGTATAAATAAAGATGCGGAAGACCGCTCGGGGTCTTTCCGGCTAACCCTCATCTTGTGTCCGTGTATCTATATTGCCGGCATTGCAGTACCACGTGGTAGGTTACCTACCACATTACACTGGCGATGAGGCGGTCGTTTGCCACGCGTGCCCACCGCCTCCTGCACGTCCTGCTGTGGTTGCTGCGGTGCCCAGCCGCTCCTGCACGCTGTGCCCCGAGACCGAGACCCGCCCACGCGTCACCCGTGAGGGTGCGCCTTCAGCTGGCGGGACTCGCGGTGCGGGAGCTTGACCTTCGCTTCCTGCGGGTGAGTGTTCACTCTGCCCCGCCTGCGCGCGCTTACCGCGCCCCCCTCATATCGCCGGCCGGCGAGAAGAAAAGGCACCGGCAAGACCACGTGACTGCGGCCCGGAGCAGGCCCGCCTCTCCTTCTCCCCAGGCAGCCTTCGAGTGACGCATCTGCTGCGTGTGCGCGCGAGGCCCCGCGCTGCACTCTACTCTCGTCCCTCTGGCCCACGCCGCGCTCTCGGCTCACACAAGCATTGGCAGAGGTAATTCGGGCCACGCTCCTGCCTGTGATATATGGTGTTTCTGAGGCCAACAAGCATTGGCTAATGCAATTCGGGCCCCGCTCCTGCTGGTAAAGAGTGTCATTTGGAAGGCCTGAAGCCCTGTGGACACGGCGAAACTCGAGGCAAGGGGGAAACACAAGAGACAGTTACAGCACCAGGGGGTACCAGCAGGCAACAGACCCCTGGCGCCCTACTTTGAGCACAGCCACGACCCGGGAAAGCACCAAACCTCCTCGCACAGAGCCTCACCATGAGTCTAGACGCCGGTGCAGCTCAAGACGGCGTTGTCCAGCCACCGCCACCTGCAATCCTCCCACAGGCCAACGCCCAGGCAGGAAACCAGGCCCCTGCTGGGCCCACTACTCCTACACAGCCTGCCCACCTGCACGCTGGCGCAGCGCCCATCCCGCCGTTCAGCGAAACGTCGGACCCAGCAACGGCCGCGCTCCGATGGAGGGCGTGGGTCGGACGCCTCAATCTATACTTCAAGGAACCAGAGAAACTGATGGAACGGTGAAGAGATCGCTGCTCATCCTCTATGGGGGACAAGAAATCTACGACCTGTTCGAATCGCTCCCAAACACCGGATCCGACGACGACTACGACGTCGCGGCCCTAAACGCCCACTTTGACCCACAGCTAAACAACGACTTCGAGAAATTCAAGTTCAAGCGCGCCTGGCAAACTGACTCTGAATCCGTCGACATGTACTATGCTCGATTCCGTCGACTTGCGAGCACGTGCCCGTTCACGGACCCCAGGGAAGAAATCAGGGATCAAATAATTGTCGGATGCAAGTCGAAGCTGCTAAGAAAGTTAATCCTCAGGCAGCCAGGGATATCGCTCGACGAGATACTCGTCCTGGCCAGGTCACATGAACTGTCAGATGCCAGGGCTGAAGAGATGGAGGTGGCGTTGCGCACTCCAGTCATTACTCCAACGACGGCACGAACCCCGACCATCAAGGAAGAGCGGGTGGACGCCATCCACAGGCGATTCCCGCCGGCAAGGCAGCGACAAGGCCCTCCACGGACCAACCGCTGTGGGTATTGCGGAGAAGATCACCCGGCCGCCGCCACGTGCAGCGCCAGGGGCAAGACATGCCTCAAGTGTGGACGCCTCAACCATTTTGCCGCCGTCTGCCGGGGAGGCAAATTTAAATCAGCAGGCCCACGTGCCCGTGCGGTGACGCAGAGGATCCACCAGCTATCACTCGATCAAGAGCGACCCCCGCCAGACACTGAAGCACAAGACCGGCGGCCCAGATATGAGGACGATGAAGATGACGAGGTATACATCGTCTCCTATGTCAGCCGAGCATCTACGAAACGAAGGCCGCCGCCCATGTGCTCCATCACCGTGGACGGGACGAACGTCAACGCGTTGCTAGATACCGGAGCGTCCGTCAACGTCATGGACTCAGAGCAATATGACAGCATGTCCCCGAAGCCGACGCTGGCACCGTCTACAGCAAGAATATACACTTATGGAGGTACGGAACCACTCCCTCTCCGAGGGGTAATACAAACCACAGTCGTCAATGGAGAATACTCCACAGAGACCAAATTTCATATCACAGAAGGCAAGAAAGGCACCCTCCTGAGTTGCCACACCGCGGAAGATCTCGGCCTGGTGTTCTTCGCCAACCAGGTGCACCAAGCACATGCGGATTTCATGCTAAAAGACTTCCCCGAGCTGTTCAAAGGCCTCGGCAAACTCAAAGGGCGGAAGTTCAAACTTCACATAGACACCACCGTGAGGCCCGTCGCACTCAGGCACAGGCGGGTGCCCTTCAATCTCCAGCCACAAGTAGAAGAGGAGCTGCGGAAGCTGGAAGAGCTGGGGGTGATCGAGAAAGTGTCGGGACCGACACCCTGGGTCTCCCCGTTGGTCGTCGCCCCCAAACCGAAGCAGCCAGGAGCCATTCGCCTATGTGTGGATATGAGACTCCCGAACACCGCCGTCAAGCGCGAGAGGCACATCACCCCCACCATGGAGGATATCATAGCTGACCTCAACGGGGCGAAGTGGTTTTCGAAGCTGGACCTCAACTCAGGTTACCACCAGCTAGAGTTGGAGCCAGCCAGCAGATACATTACCACCTTTTAGACGCACGTTGGGCTGCGTCGCTACACCCGGCTCAGCTTCGGCGTGTCTTCGGCAGCCGAGGTTTTTCAGAACGCCATCCGCGAGGTGCTGTCAGGACTGACGGGTGTCATCAATCTGAGCGATGACATCCTAGTATATTCGTCAACCCTCGAGGAGCATCACACCAACCTGAGGGCTACCCTGCAGACGCTTGCCGACAGCGGGCTGACCTTGCATCGGGCCAAATGTGCCTTCTACCAGGAAGCAGTGGACTTCTTCGGATACACATTCACCAGGGAAGGCCTCAAAGTGGACCCAAAGAAAGCGGAGGCGATCAAAGCTGCCAGCACACCTCGAAATCCAACTGAAGTGCGCAGTTTCTTGGGCATGGCCACGTACTGCGGCCGGTTCATCCCGAACCTGGCTGCCATCGCGGAGCCCCTCCGTGCTCTTACCCGAACTGATCAGAAATGGGACTGGACCGCGGCCGCAAACAAAGCGTTCCAGAACGTCAAGGCCGGTCTTCTGGACAACACCACTATGGCATACTTTCAGCCAAGGAGGAGAACCGAACTGATCGTGGACGCCAGTCCCGTGGGTCTAGGAGCCGTTCTTTTGCAAGAGTATGGTCCTGAAGAATGGAGACCAGTCGCCTATGCCAGCAAGGCACTGACAGACACCGAAACCAGATACGCACAGATTGAAAGGGAGGCCCTAGCAATCAAATGGGCCTGCCAGCATTTTCATCTCTACCTCTGTGGACAGGAATTCACCGTGGCCTCTCCTACCCCTCTTCGCTGGAACCTCCAGATTGGCGCCCCCACGGATCGAACGGTGGGCCGTCCAGCTACAGGGCTATCGATTCAAAGTTGTGTTCCGGCCTGGAGCTCACAATCCCGCCGACTACCTGTCAAGGCACCCGGACGTCACCCCGCAACTGCCACCCACCGAGGACGGAGACGACGTGGAGGAGATCGTGCACATGGTCACGCAGGCCGCGTGTCCTGACAACATGACCCTCAAGGAGATTGGGGACGCTACGGCTGAAGATGACACCCTCACGAAAGTTCGACGAGCCCCCGAGGAAAATCAATGGGCCCGTTTCCTCAATGGCGCCGCTAGTCTCCGCCCAGAAGTCAGTCATGCGAGACAGCAGCTCTGGCACATTCGCAGTGAGCTCAGCGTGGGAGAAGGAGTGATCCTGAGAGGCCACCTCCTCGTCATGCCAGAAAGCCTCCAACAACGAGCGTTGAGCCTGGCCCACGTGGGACACCAAGGCATGGCTAAGACGAAGGCGCGTCTACGGAGCAAGGTGTGGTTCCCAGCGATGGACAGCCAGGTGGAAGCAATGATTCGGTCATGCCATGCCTGCACGATCACCGGGGGTGAACCCCTTCCGGCACCGGTGATCACGGAAGATGCGCCTCGGGCTCCCTGGACCCAACTCAGTATTGACTTCGGCAGCTTCCCGGACGGAAGGCATATGCTGGTGCTGGTGGATTCCTTCTCGAAGTTCCCCATCGTGGAAATCGTTGCGTCCACCGCTTTCCCACACGTCAGAAAGGTGTTAAACCGAGTGTTCGCCACCATGGGACTTCCCGAGGAAATTAAGTCAGATAACGGACCTCCCTTTCAAGGGCGAGAATTCCAATCATACCTGGAATCCCTCCGTATCCATCATAGGAAGATCACCCCGCTATGGCCTCAAGCCAACGGAGAAGTGGAGAGGCTGATGCGAACAATAAACAGAGCCCTTCGGATAGCGGTCGACAATGGGGAAGATCTGGAGATAGCCCTGGATCAGTTTCTAGGAGCCTATCGGCAAACGCCGCACTCGACGACAAAGTGCGCCCCGGCTCACGTACTGTTCAAGCGGGCCCCCAGAGACGGCATACCCACGGTGAGCATGTGGGTGCCGGCAGAGAGAGATGCAGAGGCCACCCAGGCAAGGAGACTGGCCACAAACGCCAAGGCAAGCCTACATCGTCACGCCAAAGAATCGCCCATCAAAGAAGGGGATGCCGTGGTCGTCAAGGATCGCTATCCAGGATGGAAGTTTCGAACACCGTTTGAGCCCGAAGTGTGGAGGGTAGAAAAGGTTCAAGGGACAATGGTCACAGCCAGGAGAAACGGGCAAACCGTCACACAAAACATATCATGCTTCAGGAGGGCAACTGAAGCAGCCGTTGGGCACCAGCGAGCGGAGGAGACGGAAGAGGAAGAGCTGGTGCTAGAAGATGCAAGCTGCCCTAGGTCCCCTTGCCAGGACCGACACGCGGAGAGAGTCAACCGAGGCCAGTGCCACCCGGCCTCGGCGCCGAGCGGAGTCAGCCACGGGCATCTGAACCAAGCGAAGATCCGAGGGCAACCCCGGCCGGGGCTGCCGAACCATCAGGGATCCGGAGTCGTCGCTACAGCCTGAGGCCCAATCCGGTGCCCAGCCAACGGCTAAGAGACTTTGCATGGACATCTCCGTGAACTGTTTGTTTGAATGTCCACTAGCAGAAAGAACTAAAACAAAGGAGGGATGTAGAGAGCCACTCGGGCTCTCCACTACAATGTATCCTTTCCCCCACGCACGCACGCACAACCCCGGGGCGGGCTCGCGCCGGGGTATAAATAAAGATGCGGAAGACCGCTCGGGGTCTTTCCGGCTAACCCTCATCTTGTGTCCGTGTATCTATATTGCCGGCATTGCAGTACCACGTGGTAGGCCTCACCTACCACATTACACACCCTACGTGTTTTGGAGCTTCCTGCTCCTTGTTCACGGGTCAGGTCGCTTTGGTCAGGTGCGTGGGAGTCAGTCCCGTAATTGGCCATTTATTGCCCTCTGCTGGGCTTTTTAGTTCATCTGCTTTCTGGGACTTGTAGTTCCTCCGCTAAAATATTACCCTCCAATGGGCTCTGCATCAACAACATATATTGTCCAAGCCCTCCATAGAGCCTCCAGTTGCGTAGCTAGTTCTATAACACACTCCCTTGTCATGTTATAATGATTTCAGTGTATCCGAAAGCAACAGTCCACTTACAATCTTTTGGCGGTGCAGTCTTCCTGACCTTGATGGGCCAGAATAGATCAACAAGCATTGGTATGCAAATAGGTCTCGCATTTGGGACCTTATAAGTGTTTAGCCAGAGATATTTAGAAAGAAATTGTTTGCATGTTAGTGTGTGTGTGTTTGAGCGAGAGAAAAGGAAGCATGAGAGAGAGAGGGGAGTGAAACAGATGGGAACAGATAGTGCAATATTATATTATTATTATTATGACGCATTTCGCACTGCACTGGTCCTTGCTCACATACATTCGAATGCAAATCGCCATGTTTAGAAGAAACACTTTAAAGTTCATTCAGTATTTGTCATGTTGTAGTCTGTTTTAGCAACTTGATCATTATTACACTGGCAAAGTCGCGTAACAGAGTTAATGCGTTTATAATTACATGCTAAAGCAAAAATAAATATCATAGAAATGCACAATTCATTGCATATTATGTAGCGCATGTAAATATATACAGGAGAGGCAACAACCAAGTTAAGACAGCCGCTAAAAACTTGACTAAAATAATGCCCTCCAGGTATAAAAAAACACATTCCCAGGATAAATCCTTGATTGTGATAGGACCATGATATGTGCAAATATCGCATGATGTAAACTACTATCCTGTGCAAAAACTGCTTCTATTCATAGACCATGCAGTTGTCATAATATTCTACCTATGTTGCTGGCTGGCTATGTATATCTTTCCAACCTATTGTGCAAATGAGCAGTTAGAACACTTTTAATATGTTCAATATCTGCTTGAATGCAAAACCTCACTCTTTCTATTCCAGATCTTTAATGGAAAAGCATGCTCCTAGAGTATATTCAAGTGAAGGTAATAATGTGCAAATAGTACGAGCAAAAGTGCAAGTGCTTAAACATGAAAATAAGATTTCTTTACTGCAAGAAATTCTAATTTCAATAAAGTGCAAGTGCTGATTGATCATTTTTCAACTTTTTTTTCTTCTTCCTTTTAATCACATCTAAATACTAAAATCCCGTGATGGAAAAGAAGCATATTTAACCAACTAAAACCCGGGTGGGGGATCTGCCTAATGCAGCTAATCGCTTATGTATGTATGGAATAAGGGATACATCAAAATGGGACATAAGTACATAATCAAAGAAACTTTAAAGTCTTCATATAGAAGTGGGCTTGAATCCATATAACAAACATGCGAACAGTGATAATCAAAGTCGGGAACCCCAATAGTATACCTCGTCAGACTGCATTATGAACAATAATGCAAATCCTCAGTGTTAATACCGTTGGGAGCCTTACTGTTAAATTATACTATTGTTCTAGATTCCAATTGGTGCCGCTTTCTTTCCCTGTCACCGCCTCTCTTCTGTTTGGGTACTGCTTTAATAACATAGCACTTGAGATCATTGTTAAAGTGTCTTGCGACTGGGTACAAAGGGTCCCTGTTCACAATTGCGCGCAGGTGCTGCAAGATTCTTTTTATTTTTTTTAAACTTTATTTTTGAAGTTTGCAGAGGAACAACAAAAATTGTGCATTCATAGTCATACAGTACAATACATAGTCAGCAATGCGTACATGTATCCGGACCAACAGTAAGATACAAATTACATGTCAATATAAACCATGGAGCCACTGAAGCATGCCTTCATTCGTGGATCAATGCTCAAGTTACAATGCAGGGGCCAAATATCAATAAGAATTACTCAGTAATACAATTGTCTCCGGTTATCCTAGAACAGTGCCCTGCCCCTTCGCAGACACGAGAGGGGACCACAGGGATAAACAATCAGTCAAATCGATCCGTGCCTTGTAGGCCAGGTAGAGCGCTCTGTAGTATATAGTCAGCCAAATTCAGGACTGCATTTCCCCCCTGGCTCCAGCGTGTTAAAAACATTAGTGCTGATGTTCAGAGGGCCTCTCATTCCGACACCCAATATGCGAGAAAGGTGGCATGCCTGCATTGTGGGGGTCATCATTCTCTAACAGATAACACTTCAATGGGGCCCAGATATCGGCCGGCCTAGAGGAAACCGGCAGTAGTTCAGAATATGTAGCAATCTGTTCTGACAGTATGTGAGATCGTGTAACCAGTTCTTAAATTTAGGGGCTCTGCCTCTTCCCCATCTGCAAGCTACCCTTCTCTTAGCTACCAAAAATGCTAGCGCAATAAACTTACGGTGTGCTGGCGGTATCATCTCCACATACCCTAATAGAGCGAATATTGGAGATGGCGCCATGTCTGTATGTATCATCTTGGACACCGCAAAGAATACCTGACGCCAGTAATCCTGCACTCCTTCACATTCACATGCCTAATGTAGGAAGTCAGCCCCGGGGGCATTGCATCTATCGCAGGTGTCTGTGTCTCGCAGGTGAAATCTATGCATACGGACTGGGGTATAATAGAGTCTATGTACAAGTTTGTAATGTATAATTCTTAATCTGCTGCTTGATGAAAGGCGTTCAGTTTGTTGTAAACAGAATTCCCATTCTTTGTCCGTGATTACCATGCCTAATTCCCGATCCCAGTGTGTCTTGGCTGCGAGTGGTGGTGCGTCTCTCAATGTATGTACAGTTCTGTAGATTGTGGACACCAGTTTCTTGGGCGTTTCGTCCAGTAATATACGCTGCAGGGGCTCAAAGGCTGGAGGCTCACTAGGAAAGTCAGGCGTAATTGCTTTAGTCCCTGGCGCAGCCTAATATAAAGGAAAGTGCCAAGAGGAGACGGGGGGGGGGGGGGGGGCCGTCAGACCCCAATCTAGTGTGTGAAAAATTCTTGAGCTGTACAGGTCTCCCCATGTTGCAATCTGCAAACGCTTAGTCAGTTTATAGAAAATCGCCTCCTGTAACAGGGGCATGTCTGGATGATAAATAAGCGGAAGCAAAGGTGAGTACAGCATGGGGGCATTCAACATAGCTCCCAAACGAGCCCATGCATTTACAGTGCTCATTACCGTAGACTGCGTCCGATCTCTACTCTGTAAGGGAGTATACAATGCCCCTTCTATTGGGATTGGATGAGCTAGCCAATGTTCCACCGCAATCTGGAGCATGTACCGAGGTTGGTATATCCAAAAGTAAGCATAGTGTGCCTGAGCAGAATAATAATATAATTCAAAATCGGGAATACCGAAGCCTCCTCGGTTGTATGGTCTGACAAGGACATCCCATCGGAGTCTAGGCGTCTTGCCCCCCCTCCCCACCACCCCCCCACACCAAACTGGTAAGCTCCGATCAGAGCTGTTGGAAATAAAAATCTACCAGGATAATGTAAAGCAATTGTGGCAGCACAACCATTTTTAGGTCTCAACTATACCATTCCGCAAGGAATGAATAGGGGAGAATTATAGTGGGCAAAATAAGTTCTCAAACCATCAGCGGATTTCAAACAGTTCACGTGAACACAAGCACGCGCTTTTCCCTCGCTCCCGAGCAGCCTGCCTCCGAGAGCTTCACTTCAAAGGGCACCGCTCCCCCGCCCACTGCTTGACACTTCACGGCCACCAGGCCGTGTCTCGCATTTCTCCTCCCCACAGCAATGCCAAGAGAGCCCTTTTGAATGTGTAACATACCCGTGCAGCTCCCCTCGAGGCAAGCTAATTGTTTCTGTGGTCAGCACTGCACACCCCAACACCCCAATAAAAATGTGTGTCTGGAGGGGGTGAAAACTGCTCACATATACAATGTCCCGTCTGAAAGAACAAACTCTGGGGGTGCGCATGGAAATGCCTGGAGGTGTACACCGCTGCATGTAGGAGGGGTTGGAGGGACAGGGAGGCTGTGCAGAAAGTTGCCTGACCCCTGGCTGCACTACTCTGCATTACTCCCGCCTTCTCAAGTGTTTCATACACGGACAGACTGCATGTTCCTGTGCGTGTATCTGCTGTGGTATTCGTCATACATGGCGACCTGTCTCCTTAATTCTAGCCTGGCGTTGATTTGAGGGGGTGTCAATGTGCCTGGCTTAGCTGTCGACACGATTTTACACCTGCTTTTGGCGGAGGAATTCAAATGTATTTCAAATGAGCATCTGAACCGTTTTCGCTAACAGACGAGCGTTTGCAGTGGAGTCAAAGCACATGTGTTCTGAGCTTTATGGCTTTCAAGTCTCCACCCATCATCAAATATAAACCCGAATGAACTGTGCCATGAACACTGCTTTCTGCTTTCTGCTACTGAGCTTCTGGGCCGCTAAAACGAGAAACACGTGGCTGTGTTCTTTCATTTCGCGTTGGTGAATCAACCCAGTGGACCATCCGCAATGACACACACAGACTCACATACGTAAATGTGCTTTTACAGCCAGATGGTGTTGGCTTTGATGGCGGCAGTTACTATAGCGTGCATGTTTTGGGGTGCAGATGAAAGCATAAGGTGAGCTGTGCCTTCATGACGGGGAACATCACTTACAGCGCATTTTTTACAACGCACTACCATTACATCGCAACCATTACAACGCATACCATTACAACGCATTGCGCTGGGGGGCGCTCTAGGATAGGGAATATATTTAATTTACTATCCAACACCTTCCCTGCTATCCACGGGGACTGGAGTTGGAATAGTAAATTAAATAATTCACTATCCAGCGCCTAAAAGCATTATGCGTTGTAATGGACTCCGTGGTAAAAAACGCGTTGTAAAGGCATGCGATGTAAAAGCATGCGTTGTAGTGACACCAATCCCTTCATGACTGGTGTGTGTACACTGTATGCACACGCCTTGGTGATGCCCTTCCACAGTGGGTCGTACATGTATGTATAGCTGTTCTGACATTCTGCGTTTATGCCTGTACAGGGCAGATGCATCTGTAAGGGGGCATATATTGTCTTCGGTGTGCACTCTTTGCAAAGTGCCCGTTGTTGTGATGCGGGGAGGCATATATTGATGTCTTCTGTGTGCACTCTTAGCACAGTGCACGTTGTGATGCAGGGAGGCATATATAGATGTCGTCTGTGTGCACTCTTTGCACAGTGCACGTTGTTGTGTTGCAGGAAGGCATTTATTGATGTCCTCTGTGTGCATTCGGTGCACAGTGCACGTTGTAGTGATACAAGGGCACATCTACCACTGGCTATGCTTCGATGGCTGCTGGGACCGCAGTGTGATAAGGATCCAAACAATGGACTGCGCCTTGATGGTGTGTACACTATGTGCACGTGACATTGGCATGCACATGCACCTTCGCAGTGACGGATGTATACAGAATCCCGTTGCTGGTGTATTATTGGGCCTCTGCTGCTGACCTCGTGGGGGTGAATC
Organism: Lissotriton vulgaris; assembly: GCF_964263255.1. Taxonomy (NCBI): domain Eukaryota; kingdom Metazoa; phylum Chordata; class Amphibia; order Caudata; family Salamandridae; genus Lissotriton; species Lissotriton vulgaris. Next base: position 280,010 of record NW_028253248.1, read on the forward strand.
ATCTCATCTCCTGCAAAAGGTTCCTCCTGATTGGCTGCTGTGTTTATATATTCCGATTATTTTTGCATGCTTGCCCGCCCCCTTCACCTCCTAAGAGAGTGAAAACAATGTTTCTGATTTTTAGCATTAACCAAACACAGCAGCAGCTCCTTCTTACTCTCGGAGGCTGCCTCCCCCCACCCCCTCCTCAACTGGCTGTGCTACAAATTGTACATTTAAATGGGACCTGCCCCCCCCCCGTCCCCCATCCGCTTGATTCCAGCCACCCATGTAGAATTGGCCCGGCGCCCCTACCTCACGACTGGCCCTAATCACTGCTTCTGCTACAAATGTACTGTGATTCTAATTTGGGTTTAAATATAAGTCACGCTCCAAAAAAAAAAAAAGCCCCCAGCAGAGAGTCGATTGCGAGCTAAGCGGAGATGTCGCCTCAGAGCAGCGGTATACTGTGGTTTATTTAGCAAATAACTACCTTTTGAGCCCCGCGGGCCAGTTGTCCACCTCTACGGTATTTGTAGATACACTCAGCGCCAGGCATAGTTCCAGGGAGTGCCTGGCCAGGCAATGTTGTGCTCTGTTAAGTATATATTGAGATAGTGCTGGCAAACAGTTTTCTATGGGGCGCTTGACGGTTTTGACATTGTTATAAATATATCGCGACACACCGCTGAACACTTTTCTATGATACATCTTAACATAAACTGTTTGTCTTCTATGTGGTAACACTGCTAAGAACACTTTGGAACACTTAATATAGGCCGTATTTTCAGTGGTATATATTGTCGCAATGCTTGGATCAATTATCTACGGGCAGCATATCGAAGACAGTAGATTTTTTTAGGTCTCGTCTATTATATTCTGCAAGGAATAAATAGAGCATCACTCGTCGCCAGCACAGCATCACTCGTCGCCAGCACAGCATCACTCGTCGCCAGCACAGCATCACTCGTCGCCAGCACAGCATCAATCTGTGCAACCATTCAACAGGTTCAAATATGTTCTCTCAAGATTTCAAGCTTTATTACAAATGTCACAAAAAATGTTAATCTTTCACTTCTGTATTTGGATTTTCGTCACAATAAAATACACTGAACAAAATTTACAAAAGTTTAAGCTATTGCCATTATAAATTACAAGAACTTTTATTTAAGTATTAATTAATAAAAAAAATTAAAAGCCATTGTTATTTGTAATATCAATACATCTAAGTCACATAAATACAAAACATGTTGCATTACAAATGCTATAGGTGTCACATTTGCAAAAATTATAACTATTGGCATTGTAAATGACAAAGCTATTAATTTTGCTACTTTTAAAACCAACACATGAATAAAAAATGTCATTTTCAATACCAATAGCGCATACTTTCCTAATGCGAGACCTATTGCATTGCAAATGCTTGTTATGAGAGATGCCCTGCCCGCCATAGACAGTGAAAGGGTGATCCATCTTGTGATGTTTATCAGTGATACGGGACATAGTTGTGCCATAGTTAATCTGCAGCAATTCCTCTCTAACTCTTGCCACCTGGTTCCCCAGGTATCAGAAGTCTTCCTTCCACCAAGCAATAGGGTAGTCCAAGTTGAATTTCACCATAGCCGCCGTGAGGGGAAATAAACACTATTTTCCCCAATTTATCTGGATGCCGGAAAGTTCGCCAACGCGAATAAACTCCCTGAGTACAGGGTTCAAATTATGACTGGGATCTCGGATGTAGAGGGTGATATAGTCTACATACATTGATATCAAAATCTGTCGCTGAATACAGCGTAACGCCTTGTCATTATGATGTTGCTGCAATCTCACCGCTAGTGGGTTCAGTAGCAATGGCAAACAGCAGGGGAGAAAGGGGGCACCCCTGTCTCGTGCTTCTTGTGATGGGGAATTCTCGTGACATCCTGCCATTAATAGTTACTTTGGCCACAGGCGTCTCATATAGGAGTCTGATCAGGATATAAATATATTCGGGAAGCCCATTCGTTCCAGTACCTGGAACACATAGTCCCATTCCAGGGAATCAAAGGCTTTAGTGGCGTCCAAGAAAATGGCCGCCATAGGCAAGTCCTCATGGATATTATTCATGATTGTAAAAAAAGGGCGTAGATTGTGCGATGTTGCCCTACCCTGGACAAATCCCGATTATTCAGGTAGAATCAGATTAGGAAAAATCAGATTAATGCGTGTAGCTATAAGCTTAGAAAGTATCTTCACGTCGTAGTTCAGCAGCGACAGGGACCTATAGGAGTCGCAACTAACCGCTGGCTTCCCGGGTTTAAGCAATGATATAATAAGAGCCAATCGCATGGAAGGCGGGAGATGTCCAACCTCCAGGGCATCTTCATAGACCTCACGCAGTACTGGTGCCATAAAATCAATATACGTTTTATAGAACTCTATCGGAATCCCGTCTAGGCCAGTAGCCTTGCCGGACTGCATTTGCATAATAGCATCACGCACTTCATCTACTTCAAATGGGGTACTTAAAAAGGTCCTTTGGGTATCGCTTAGCCATCCCACAGTGATATCCTGCAAGTTCAGCTTCCCTGTTCTAGTGGTTGTGTATAGTGCGGTATAGTGAGCGACAAAGGCATTAAGTATCTGTGTTGTATCCCTGTATACTAGCCCATCTGGTCCATCAATCTCCAGTATAGTGGTTGGCTGTCCTGTCAACCGGATTGTTGCAGCTAGCGCCTTCCCTGGTCGTTCACCCTACTAGCCGTCCAATGTCTGCCTTTAAACTTGAACTCCATTTTGGCTTCATCCGTGTACGCCTTAAGTTTCTCCCTGATTTGTGATTGCGTTAACCTGTCTGGGCCTCCCGCCAGCGATCGTTCAAGCGTTTTTAGCTCCGTTTCCAACTTAGTGAGTGTGGACAATATACTCTTAAGTACACCTGACCCCTTCGCGATGCACATTCCTCTCAGGGTCACCTTAAAGGCGTCCCAAATTGTCTCTACATCCCTAACGGAGTCCTTGTTATGTTCAAAGAAGTCTAAAACCTCCTCTCGTAACTTCTCCTGAAATACAGTGTCTAGGAGAATCGTAGGCTGTAATCGCCAGGCTGATCTCGGTGGACCAAGGTCCTCAGCCCGCAACGTTATTTTTACAGGTGAATGATCGGAGTAAGTCCTGGGTAAGTGTTGCGTTCGAATCAGTGCGGGGCAGAGCTGTGGGTAAATAAAGATGTAGTCTAATCTCGCCCAGGACCTGGCCTGTGCAGTTGGGGTGCCCTCATGTAGTAGCATGAAGGTGTCTCCATGTATCAATCAGGGTGTTTTCCTCAATCAAGGTGTGCAGTTCAGCCCTTGCTTTAGTATAGTGATGGGGGGCTGGGTGCGACCGGTCAATGGCAGGGTCGTGTGTTACATTAAAATCACCGCCCCATATTATACGATCTGGACCTGTGCTCATGATATTGGCCCATAGCTCAGTTAAGTGGGTAGGGTCATCAGTATTGGGTCCATAGCTACATATCATGGTAACCGCCATGTGTCCCAGCCTCCCCCACATGATACAATATCGTCCCTGAGCGTCGTGTTTACCGCCCCCCAAAATAAATGGTGTGCCCTTTTTAATAAGGATTGCGGTACCTCTAGCATAGGTAGAGTAAGAGGAAAAGACTGTATGAGCTGCCCACCTACTGGCGAAAGTGTGGTTGGTGTTGGGTTTGAAGTGGCTTCCTGTAGAAAGGAGACGTGCACAGCATGTCGGTCTAAGTACGATAACACTGGTCTCCGCTTCCGCGGGTCTCCCAGCCCCCGAACATTCCATGACATAAGATTCAAATCCGTGCCTGCCATTAGTCGTATGTCTCACATTGATAAAGGAGCATGTTCGTCTGGCCTACCCCAGAAAGCCACCTGATCGGAGCATGTTCTGCAATAGTGCCCAAGAATAGTACATCAGTGTTGTGTCCCAGATTCCATGCTACGCATTTGTTGAAATGGTCAATACTAGAGTGTGTATACTAGAGTGTGTATGTTTCGAATGCACCATAAGAACGACTTGTACCCTCCACCCCCTCTCAGTCTGACCCACAGTCCCTCCCAGGTCATCCTAGCAGTCATCCATGTCTTGTAATCATCATGCAGCACATCCCTCTCATCTCCGCCCACTGAAGCATCCCCAACTTGCCAGCATACATTACTCACCCACCTCCCCTATTCCCAAGCAATGGAACAATCCCATCCCAAAACAGTACCAAAAGCATTTCCCCAAACACAGGAACAATATCGGGGACACCAGCAGGGGGACAATCTAGAGAGCAACACCAACACTGCCCCCTCCTCAAGCCCAAGGGCCTGTGCGTTCGATAGGCTTTGACGAGGTAGGGGAGCGGGGCCTGGAATACGTTACCACTGGACGAACAGCATTCAATCCGTTGTCACAGGCAGCATTTAGTCCCAGCTCCAGCATAGCGTCGAAGTCCTTGGTTCAGCCCAGTGGCGTCTAGCCTAGGCTGACAACATACCAGTTACAAAAATCAGTCCTCTTCGTCGTCATTTCGGACATCATCCCGTTGCGCCTCCCCGCGTCCATTACCTCCCCGGTGTGGTCTCTTAAGCGAGCGTAGGTAATCCTCGGCCTACTGTGGGTTCTTAAAAAATCTTTGCTTTCCCTGGTGAGTCACACGGAGTTTCGATGGGTATAATAACGCATAGTCCATTTGTGCTGCGCGCAACTTTTTCTTCACATCTATGAATTTACGCTTTTCCGCCTGTACCATCGGAGTGAAGTCTGGGAAGATTGAAAAGGACACTCCATTGTACACCAGGTTTTGCTTGGTGCGCGCCGCGCGCAGTGCCACATCGCGGTCATGATAATTTAATAGTCTTGCGATGATGGGCCTAGGAGGTGCGCCCGGTTTTGGCCGGGGTCCAAGAGATCGATGTGCACTCTCCACAATCAATTGCGTGGAGGAAGACTCAGCCCCAACCGATGTCAGGAGCAACTTTTCAATGTAGTCCTCAATGCGCCCGTTGTTGGATTCTGGAACATCCGTGACGCTAATGTTGTTGCTCCTACTGCGGGCGTCCAAATCTTCGTTCTTTGAAGCAATAACACATCTCAAATTCTCAATTCGTGCCAACTGGTTTGTATGGCTCGCAGTGGTGTCCTCAGTCTCTGAAATACGACGTTCGGCCTCGTAAGCTGCTCATCGTGTTTATCCACTTTGTGCACCATTGCATCCAGCCTTGAGGACATGTGATCCACTTTATCAACGATTGTGGCAAATCCCTGTCTCATTTCCTGCAGGATATGCTTCATGTCAAGGTCCGAGGATGATCCGCCAGGGCCCGGTCTGTTAGCTCCCTTTGCTTCCGCATCATCCGTATTCGCCTTAGGCCCTTTTCCCCGCAGTCTCAAAGTTGAGCTTGGGCTGCCTGGTGTCTGGTTTCCCCATGATATCTCCAACACTGAGAGGACCACAGCCAATGGTGCATAGTCAGTCCGTAGTATGCACTAGAATTGGTCAGGCAGCGCACAAAAGGTTCATCAAAGGGCACCGGGTGTCCTAGCAGTTCTCCTTCACAGGACTCTGGTCAGCAGTGCCAGTCGTGCTTCCCTGTTGGTATCTGGTCTCACGCAGCCAGCGTGCGGTCGCGTCCTTCCGCCTGTCACCACAACTGAGGGACCTTGTAAATAGCGTCACAATTGCGCCTTGCTATGCAATGTAGTGTCCCTCCCAAGGACCTGGTGCAGGTATGTTCCCACGATCTGAGGCCTCTGTCCCCACAAACACATTAAGATAGTAGGCTGGGCAGCGCGTGGTCAAAGCAGGTGGTTATGGCGCCTGGCCGGTGGGGAGGCCTGGGATGCAGTGCTTGTCCTCTCAGTTCAGACAACTTCTGTCTAGGCGCAGGCCTCTCAGCGCGTTCCGAATCCCTGTATGCCAATAAGCAGGCTAATAGCACCACAGGCGGCACACATCAGCAGTGAGCACCGTGTTCGGCGCTCAGCAGCGCTCTGGCAACAGTTCCTCAAGGAGCGATATGGAGCATTAGGCAGGCAGCTCAATTCCCCCAGCGCAGGCAGATCAAGCGCTCCCACAGGCTCAGCCAGTCTCGCCCTCCCGTGCATACAGGCAGGGGAGGTTAGTTGTTGCAGCAGTGATACCCGCCTTACCGCGCTCGGCCTCCGGGCTCCTCTTCCGCCATAGTAGGTGCAGGCAGTGCGGCCTATATGCCGCGTGGTAAGCCCCGGCCTCGCCTGCTGCAGCCAGCCGTCCTCCGTGACCCGTGTAGATGCAGGGTCGGTCTCGGCAGCAGGTTCCGAGGCACGTATCTCCGGAGTGCGGAACAGGACGCGCTTCAAATTTGCATCGGAGCTGGGCAAACCCTTACTGCACACGTAGATGCACTTAGATGCGTGTTTCGTCCAGATTTAAAGGATTTATAACGGATATTAGATTCCAGGCAGCAGGAGCCTCACATGGTGGCGGCCATGCTGCTCGTGCGCCTTCTAGCGCCCCCAGGTGCTGCAAGATTCTGACATGCACCTGTAGCTTGGTTCTGCTGACATATCTTAGGCCAATGGTGCATGTCAGAGCATAAACCGCAAATTCAGTTCTGCAATTGAAATTGCTATCCATTGCAACCGCAGTAGGACTGAAAGGAGTCATATAGTGGGTGGTGTTAGTCTCAAACTTGCAGGCCCTGCAGGAAATGCATTTATAGAACCCCTTTCTAGAGGAAAGCCACATATTGGAAGTAATGGCTTCAGGACTATTTTTCACCATTTGTGATCGCATGGATGGACCCTTTCTGAAAGTAATTGTCGGTTGTTCGGGGAGCCTTGGAGCAAGCCACCCATCTGTCAAAATTATTGGCCTATTTTGTTTCATGATTGACCAAATTTTTCTTTCTTGCCTACTATAGGTAGTAATGAGTCTAGGCGCTTCATCCTCCAGTACATGCTCAATGTCTTCAACTATCTTGGGCATGAGGGATTCCCTAGATCTGGTGTTCACTTTTCTCAATGCCTCTTGTAAACATTTTTCATTGTAACCCCTGGTGCGAAATCTGTTCAGGTCCTCTTGGGTACATGAGTCAAACTCACTTTGTTCACTGCATATTCTCTTGAATCTTAGAAGTTCTCCATAGGGGATGTTATTAATGATGTATGTGTATGTATGTATATATGTGTGTATATAATGTCTGTCCATTAGGTAATTATAGTTAGGACCTAGTTACCATAGGAAAATCGCAACATTCTATTCCCAATAACTTTGGCGCCGATTGACGAATCTTCGCGTAATTTTCAAAACTTATGGCTAGCTCCGGTCAGTTCCTATCTTGAGTTTCGGATTGATTCATCCAGGGGGGTCCCAAAACGTGTTTTCCCCATGCAATTTCCCATTGGAAACTTTAGCCGCGGCTACAGCCCGAACTGCTGAACGGAATTACACCAAATTTGGCAAAAAGGTAGCCCTTGGTTCAGAAATCACTTTTTGTTAAATCGTGTAAATCCGTTCAATAGTTCCTGAGAAATTTGAAAAATAAAAAATATTGATATCTGGGCGGAGCCTAACCACACGTCATTGTGAGATCTGATTGGCTGTCAGCACTTCATCCTGGAATTGCTGGCAGCCATCTTGTAACCAATGTACATGATAGTACCCCATTGAAATGAATTGTAGTGAATCGAAGATTTTGAGGGTTACCAAATGGAGAACTATAAAGGGTGATACCAGACTTTAGTTACATTGGAATCCATTTGTTGATGGTACCATACTAATTTCAGGAATTGTGGTGTGTTCTAAGGTCATTTTACCCTGTGAAAAACCACCTGCTGGGATATCATGAATCATGTTTGAGAGAACTATTTTCCTATGCTTGTCCCATAGAGTTTTGGAAGGTGCTCCAGAAGCTAAATTGAGAGTATATTTTCCGTAAATTCACATTTTCTCGGTCATGTGAGAATGAAGTCTGACATTCTCAGTAAAACATGTACATCCAACAAGGGCAGAGACTGTCAGTTGATTCCTTTTGTGTTCTACTGCTGCTTCCCATAGTGTTCTAAAGAACAACAAGCGCGCTAACAGCCTTACTTATGACAAAATAATAGCGCACCTAAAGCCATCTTGATTGGAATAAACTGGTAACACTTAAAACATTTAATTTAAAAAGGAACAAAATGAGGGGGTTCATTTTGCCATAGAAATTATCGTTAGTATCGCAGAAAGAAAATTTAGGGCATGTTTTAATAAGTGAAATCTTAAATCCTCTTCATTTCATCAGAAAATTCTGACATGCAGACTGAAACAATCACTTTCAATACCAGCAGTAGACTTCCAGTTAACTCCCAGGTGAGCAGTAGCTTTACTACACTGATCTAATGAACAACTAGAGTGCTAACATTCTGAATTTATGGCAAATGTGTGTCACATCTGAATGCCTTCTTGATGGAATCAAAGTAAAAAACTGAAAGCGTTTCCTACTGAGGAGACTGCAGTAAATGAGGAAAATAGGAAACTTCATAACAAATAAGTCTCCCAAGATGGACACCAGAGAAAAAGGGGCCCAAATGTAGCACAAATATCACCCAGATGTAGCCCACAGATAGCCCAATGACAGAACTGTGCAAAACACTTTTTTTTTCCTGCAGTTTTATTTTGTGCAGACTGGTTAGGTATTGGAGCGTTCAATCTTACTAGGACCCCTTATTGCGTATTTTGCAGGAAGTACATGAGATTGATCTTGCGAAACATTAAACTTTACGATTCTGGTAACCTGATGTTGCTCTGAACCGGGCTTTGTAACACATGTTTTTACCTACTGGTTTAATTAATTCTCACTGCATTGTATTAGTAAAGAGGATTTATATATTTTATGTACACTTTTATGATCTATGTTTCTAAATCCGATCGAATAAAGTTTAACGAATTCTATGGCAGGACGGAGGCGAGGATTATGCACATCTTTCCTCACTTTATTTGCATAGCAGTTTAAAGAAAACATAACACAACAATCATTAAACAAAAGGCTACACAACCCATGAACCATTAGGGGGGTAGTCTCCAAGGCAACCATAGTCCCATCCGATCAGTCCATTGTATATAATACCGTGATGTCCATTCTGCTTCCTTTCTTCACTGCTCGTCAGTTAAGTGAATTCCTTACATTCTTGGCTTAATCTGACGTTGTTGCTTTTTGTATAGCGATTTCTTGTGCATGTTATTAGCATTATTGCCTTGCTATTGTGTTTATATTCCGTGCGCAGCAGGATCTTGCCTGAGCTCCTTCTCTCCCTCTCAGTCTCTCCCGCTGTGCGTGGTGAGATCCTGTCAGGTGGGTCTGTTCCGAGCGAGGCAGCTCCGCCGAGAGATCCCTATGGTCTTTACGCTCGTTTCGGAATCCGGTCACTCCTTTAGTATCCGCTCGCTTCATGACCAATTTTGACACCGCTACGCGGTTATTTCCCCACACGGCCACGTTAGATACCAGTGCCACCTGGTGTTGGTAATTGGTATTGCTCCTCTGTCTATTCTTGTAACCGCCTCTGGGAAAGCCCAGCTGTTGGAGCCCCGGCGAGGGGGCTGCCTTAAGGATTTTAAGGGCATTTGTTGTTATATATATATATATATCTATATCTATATCTATATCTATATTTGATTCTGTGGCTAAGAAAAGAAGGGGTGGCAATAGAGAGCTCCAACTCCGTCAGCTAGAAACTAAATACATACTCGAGCTCGACTGTAAATGGCCTAACGGTTTGAACACCACTGAAGACATGCGCAGCTTCCTGTAAAAACATACTTCAGCTGCTAAATTGTGGTTCTCCTCTATCAATTAGGTTCAATCTATGTAAATAGCAAACTAATGAATGTCCGATATGAAAGCACATTAACTCTCTGATTTTTATAAGCCTTTTAATTATACTTTTTCTTTTTTTTTTTTTTTTTTTCCTTTTGGTTTGATTTCCTCAATGTATTTATCATATACAGAACCAAATGTTTTAGGATGAAGGTGGCTTTTAACAATTGTTTATCAATTTTAGAAAATAGATTTATCTATATTCTTGAAATACCAACCTAGGCCTATACTAGCATTTGATCGATTGAGAAATCAACACCGTCTACACTAGCACGTTATATTTATATATGCACTATTTGCACTGATTGTCTCTCTCTTGTGTTTGCACTGAAAATAGAAAGATGAAACAAAAAATATGATTGATCAAACAAATTGTTATAAAAATATATACACGTCTGACTCGTAGGCCATATTGGTTGAAATGATAAGCGGATTTATCCGGCAATAATTCAATATAGGCATGGTTGCAACTTAGGCAGTTTTGGATGTATCCATTGAGATTTTTAAATATGAATGTATATTATTTTAGAAATACTATGACACTTAAGCACTTTACATGTTTTTTTAGAAAAATGTTTTTTTTAAAACATGTGTACATATATTAAGTATGTCATACTGTGTTAACCTGCCTTTGTAGTTTAAAACTACAAAACAATCCTTGTAGTAACTACAGTCTGTTAATGCCCATCATGTGATCTATCATGTCATCAATTTGGGGTGGTGTTGGGTCTTCTCCTCCCTGCCCTAGCATTCTACACTGAATGTTCCCTGCGTGGAACACTTCCAGAATTCTTGTCTCGGCAGTTGCTGCCGGGGAGTTGCTGTGGCTGGATGTCAATAAAGCCATTCCCTTACCTTTGCCGTGGATCCCACTTCTTTTCAGTGGCGACTATCGTTTCCTGCTCCCAGCCTCCCCAAATTCATGTGGATCCTCTCTGAAGTGGTCCGGTTTTCCTGACGATCGGTGTTGTCGTGTTCAGATGTCCTGTCAGAAGAAAACTTCCTTCGTTTCCTGTTGACTCCCGCTGCCTGTTACGATATTTTCTGTGCCTGCATACTCCTCTGCTTGTGCTCTAAGGTACTTTTAATGAATTTTCCCTACGCGATAGAGCTGCTGCTTGCTCTTGCGCTACAACGCTGATCTTGCCTGACCTGCCTGACGACGTCAGTGCGACATTGCACGTTGCGGGCGGCCATTTTAGGTTACTTTGGTATCCCAGCAACCAAGAATCGCCCGCACGACGCGCACAGCTACTCCGTTTCTCTAACTTCACCGCTGATGCGCACAGCTTTCCATCAAAGCGTTTTATCTTAATCCCTACGCGGATTGCGCACCGTGATTGTCTACATCTTATTCTCCTTGGCGTATGACACAAATTAATTGTCAAAAATAACTTGTTTTACCTGTGTTGCTGTCCATCCCGTGAGTGTGCACTGCATTATCACTTACATGTGTTTTGGCATAATGCATTTCTCTGCACATCAATCCTGATGTTACAGTCCCTCTCAGTTTATTAAAGTACATCTGTTTTAGGATTTAGCGTTGGGGCAGAAACTCACCCACGCAATGGATCGTGTTTTGGCCCCTCCTCCCTTTTTACAAACTGCTGGTACTTCCCCTGTACCATGGGAGCAGTGGAAGGACACCTTTGAAGCGTATTTGGAAGCTATTGATGGCGATACCTTCACTAGCAAAAAGAAAAAAGCTCTACTTATTTACAATCTTGGCACTGAAGGCAGGAACATATTAAAAACCTTGACTCTTGATGTGGTCAGTATTACAGTTAGTGGTGGTGATGCCGGAGAATCACTTTTGATTGATTATGCCACATTGACCAAAACTCTCGATAAAAGATTCTCTCCCAAAAGGAATGTTGTGCTTGAACGCCACAGATTTCTTCAACGTGCCCAAACCCCTGGCGAATCAATTGACAACTTTGTGGCAGCCCTTCGCATACTAGCTATTAACTGTAACTACAGGGAATTCAGGGATGAGATCATACGAGATCAACTAATTGAACGAACTTCCCACAAGAAAATTCAAGAGAAACTGCTTGCTTCTGGCGATCCTGATTTGGAGACTGCCCTCACTTTGGCCAAAAGTATTGAACATTCCGAATTTTGTGTCAGAAAAATGAGTTCCCCTTCTTCTTCCACGTCCTCTTCTGCCGCAGAGGTTAAGCTATTGAATTCCAAACCTCCTTTCAGACCTAAAGTCACCCCTTTGCCTAACGTTACCCGCTCAGTTCCATCCAATGTTTCTACCAGAAGCAAGTCTGTACAGAGAGAATTGATATGTTTTCGTTGTGGCAGCAGGTCCCATCTTGGTTCTGCTAAATTTTGCTTTGCTCTCAATCAAACCTGCTATAAATGTGGGAACAAGGGTCATTATTCCCGCATGTGAAAGGCTACTTCTACGAGTAAGCCCGTCCCCTCTATAAAAAACATTTCTGGGGAATCTGATGAGGAGTGTTATGAGATGTTGATGCTGTCTGCTGCTTCACATGAAGCCGGAGTAGTGGAACTGTTTGCCTTGTCTGGTCTTCGAAAGAGAAAGTCTCCTTCTTGTTCAATAGTTGTGAATGGGGTTGTCTGCAAATTCCTTGCAGATTCTGCGTCTCCTTTTACCTTGTTGAATTTTACTGATTTCAGCAAATTATCTAATGTACTTTTGGAACGTTCCAGTATCAAATTTTTTGCATATAATAGCAAAAGGGTTGAGGTTTTGGGATAATGTTCTGCAGAACTAGAGTTCCATGGGGACCACTCGAGTAAGGTGTCATACGAATCGGGATGCTGACCCCTCACCAATGCTGGCGACGGGGTTATCATTCCACCCTTCTAGAGGGACACGACATGTATGTAACTGTGAACCCCGGTTAAAGTTAACTCTAGCCTCAGCTCCACAAAATGGATGCTGCCACCACAGACACGAGTCTGACCTCCTGCTGCTGGGAGTCCTTCCGGCGAGGAGAGCCTGGACAAAGGGTTTCCTGTCCGGGGCGGTGCTCGCACCATCCCAGACAGGGTTTTGTGTATCCTGGGTAGGCAGGGCTTTACAGGAAGGTGACTGCGGAGTGGCACCCCAGTGCTCACTACGCATCTGCCGGCTAGAACCAGTTCCAGGGGCACCCCAGCCCCAGCCCCTGACCTGGAGAAAGTCCGGCATGGGAGAGGGGTGAACCACCCCCCTTTCTGGTCCCACCCCTAGGGCAGGACCTAGTCGCATACCCACCCCTTTCTTTAGGATAAAGGCAGGAGCGGGACCCTTCCAAATTAGATCATCTTTGATTCAAGAAACTACTTTCTACGAAAGGAACTCTTGACTCTTCTCAAGATTTCTCCCTTGTGGCTAAGGAGTAGTCACCCTGCATCCGCAGGCACCATCTAAGAACTCTGCGGTTTGCTGCACGTCCTTCCTCAGGAATCCGACTGCCAGCTCGACGAGAACCGGCTTCCCTGGCACCTCTGACCTCTACCCACATCGTCAGCTCAGCTGAGATCCGTGGGTGCGACGAGACCTCGAGGGACCGGCCATCATCAGAACCTGCACGACTTCTAAACCAGCACGACCGCCGAGGGATCCTCTGGTGAGTGCTTTGGGGTCCGAGAAGCCCCGACCCTGAGCAGCTCCAGCACCGAAGTTCAGCCTCCCAGCATCTCCACGATCTGCGTGGGGCCCTTCTGCTTTCCGCTGCTCACCACGTTGTCTGGCTACTAGCCGCTGGCTTGTGGCCTTCTCGACGACGCCCGACAACAACACTGCTGGTCTGGTTGCTCCAGACTGGCCTTTGCTCCCTTCTGAAAGAGGAGCACCCCGGACCCTCCTGGTCCACTCAAGGTGCCATTTTAGGCCCACCACGTGGCCTTGAATTTGCCAAGGCTTGTTGCCCCAATCCTGGGCCCAGCGACGCCGACAGCATCAACCTTCGTGGGACAGCTCGCACCTCCATCCTAGTCGCCGACAACGCCTCCTGGTCCGTGAGACTGCAGAGCCTAGCGTCGCCCACTCACCTAGTCGAGGTGACGATCATCCGGTGCCCTCCTGGTACCCTCTGACTACCGGCTAGTAGTTACGAACTTGGTCCCCTCTGCTTTCAGGTGTCCACCATCTCTGATCCAGGCTTGGATCTCTACGAACTATCCTCACTGGTCGCCGGCCAGCAACTCCTTCCTTCCGGCTCCTGGTTCGTCAGCGAGGACTCCCGACGTCTGTAAAGACTTGTGCAGCCGCAGCCCCTGGGCTAGGTAACTTCGGCATTTCGGTGCCCGCATAGCCTCATATCTAAGGGTCCTGAGTCCTTGTCGCTTCCGACTTACCTTATCGGGTTCGCCCAAGAACACTTAACTTTCCGTGCCCTCGGGCATTTGTGTAGATTGTGCACTTGAAGTATTTTCTTAAGAGTTTCGTTGTGTGCTTAGTACCCTGTCCTCACAAAGAGTACAGGGCTGTTGTGATTCTAATAAATATACTGTTTATTTTCATAACACTTGTGTGATGTCCTTTCACTTGGTGTTCAAGGGGTATGTGATGGTATAACAGCTGGCTTAACACGCCCTCTAGAGTTTAGCCCAAAGACTGCTCGTATCCACGCTACTAGGATAGCTGGTCTAAGGTTGACTTACAACCCAATCACCATAAGGGTCGTTTGTACTGATGCATAGTGATCACTAGAATAGTGAGCACTGCATATCAGGCCAACTTCTCACACTCGCCCTCTGAAATTGTTCAACATCAATGACTTATGTATTCTTTCCACCGATGCAAGTAATGTGGGGTTGGGGCGGTCCTCATGCAAAGGAGTGATGGGCGTGAGGAAACTATTGCTTTTGCCTCCAGAACCTTGAGGGGTGCTGAGGGAACTTACTCTACCATTGAAAAGGAGGCTCTTGCCATGTGGTGGGGGGTTTTGCATTTCAAGAATTTCTTATGGGGAAATAGGTTTATCTTAAGGACTGACCATAAGCCCTTGGTCGACTTATTCACCACCAAAGGTGGAGGTAGAGCAACTCCTAGAATCTCAAAGTGGCAGTTCAATTTGCAAGAATTCCAATATCAGCTTGAGTATGTAGCTGGGGCAAAGAATTTGGTTGCTGATTACTTGTCTAGGCTACCCCTGCCCAATAGTGATGACAGCGTTGCGTGTGATGATTTGGATGTGGTTTGTGCCGTTGGCTCTTTGTGCGACTCTGTTGGTTGTGCCCTTTCTGAGAACGAGTGGTTTGAAGGAATTGCTTCGGATGATGACATGCAGGTGGTTATTGATCTTCTTCGCAAACCTTGGCCGTGTGAAAAAGCTTGTCCTGCCGCTATTATCCCTTACATGAGAGTCAAGGATGAGTTATCCCTGGTGAATGGAATTTTGAGAAGAGGTGGTTTATTGGTTGTTCCTGTTTCAATTCGTGGTAAAATTCTTAATCTTGCTCACGAAGGACATCCAGGTATTCGTTCTATGAAGCGCAGGGTGAGGCAGGATTTTTGGTGGCCGTCTGTGGACAAGGACGTTGAACATTTTGTTTGTGAATGTTGTGAGTGTATAGTTAGTGATAAGTCGCAAGTCACCCATCCTTTGCCTGTCTAACCTGTGGTAGTCAAGAACGTTCCTTGGTCTAAGTTGGCTTTGGACATTGCAGGGCCTTATGGTCTTGTTGGTTCGTCTCCAAAGTTTATCCTAGTGTTGATTGACTATATGACCAAGTGGCCTGAGGTTAGGTTTGTTGACTCCATCAGTTCTTCTGTAGTGATTTTGTTTTTACGCGATGTTTTCTCTAGGGAGGGTTTCCCTGAGGAGATAGTTTCGGATAATGGTACGCAGTTGGTTTCTGCCGAAATGTCTTTGTTTTTCAAAGAGGTTGGAATCAAGCATATTTGCACATCCCTCTATCATCCACGCAGCAACGGCTTAGTCGAGCGTTTCAACCGTGTCGTCAAAGAGCATCTTCAATTGGCTTTGGTGAATGGGTTACAGTGGCGTCATGCTGTTAGCGACATGTTATGGGCTGTAAGAACCACCCCGCATATTTCGACTGGTGTTGCCCCTTTTACATTGTTGCGTGGTAGGGTAGCTGGTACGAAGTTGAACAAAGAATGGATGTCTAGAAGGTTGGTGGATGCTGTTTGTTTAGCCGGCGTAGCTGATGTCAGGTCTTTGGTCCAAAGCAAGTATGGTACCAGATCGGATGTGTTGCTGTCTTCCAGAGTGAAGGTTGGTGATTGGGTGAGAATAAAGAAGCCTGGGTTTCTCCGTAAAGGGGAGTCACGGTTTTATCCTCCCAAGAAGGTGTCTGTGGTGAAGGATTTTGTGGTGGTGTTGGAGGATGGAAGAGTTTGGAGCAAGAGTTTGGTTTCTATTGTGCCTGGCCCCATGGTTGAGAGTGTCGGTAGGCGTTTGGGGGTCAGCGTTTCCCCTCCTACTCCTAAGGTGGGTGGTGCGGTGCGTCCAGAGCGGAACTTTCCGCAGAGGGAAACCCCCTCCAGAGTCAGATCCGTTCCTGCTAAGTTTCATGACTATGTGATGGGGTAATTTCTAGACCACCTGGTGGGTGCATAGTAATGTTGTGTCACTGCAAAGAATTGTTGCTTTGTATTGTGTAATGATGTAATTTGCTTTGTATCTTTGCTTTACATTATAAATGATGTATTTTGTTTTGCATTGCTTTCTCCTTTTCTCTCCGTCTCTTTTCCTTCTGTTTCACCTTTTCTCCTATCCTCTCTTGTTCTTTTGTTTTCTCTATGAAGAAAGGGAGGTGTGTTGGGTCTTCTCCTCCCTGCACTAGCATTCTACACTGAATGTTCCCTGCGTGGAACACTTCCAGGATTCTTGTCTCGGCAGTTGCTGCCTGGGAGTTGCTGTGGCTGGATGTCAAAGCCATTCCCTTACCTTTGCAGTGGATCCCACTTCTTTTCAGGTGGTATTATGCACTTTAAATAGTAGATGGTGTTTTTCCACTGTGACACGTGAACAAGGGCTTACGGGCTTGAAACGCGTTATGTTGGGTCTCTCTTAAATTAATAACATCTTTGCCCAAAGATAAACTACGGAGGTCTGTCTCTTTGCTCGCCTGCCGCCGCGTGTGGAATCAGGAAGTGGTTTGAGTTTTCAGTATATATATATATATATATATATATATATATATATATATATATATATATATATATATATATATATATATATATATATATATATATATATATATATATAATTTTTTTTTTTTTTTTTTTTTTCTCACTGGAAAAAACATAGGTCTCAGGGGCGTTCTAGTTAGTTGGACATTCACTCATTCAAAACCATTGAAATTCCACCGTTCTAGTTAGTTCAGCTAACTATAAC
The DNA here is from genome assembly GCF_964263255.1 of Lissotriton vulgaris. Lineage (NCBI taxonomy): Eukaryota > Metazoa > Chordata > Amphibia > Caudata > Salamandridae > Lissotriton > Lissotriton vulgaris. The sequence goes on from NW_028253248.1 coordinate 297,159, forward strand.
TTGCGAGCCCGCAATACACTGCTGATTACATCACTTATTATATCACTCATGACCTGGTCGGCAGGTCGCCGAGGCACTTAAAAGTCACATATTTTCCCGGAGATCGTTTTAAAAGCACTAGTGACCTAATGAGTAATTAACATGCCAGTTTTTGTGTCTAATAATTTTAATCAAGTTGTCTTGTCACTGTTTGGTTTTCATTTTGTGTATTAAGTGGTGTGTTGTCATTGTGATAGTTCTCATATTTTGCTAGCATTTTTTTAATGTCCTGTTAGACCCGATGCCATCACTTGCTCATGTTTTTGATTTAGATATTTGTATAAGACTTAATAAATCAAATGTTCTTATGGTCTTTATCTTCAAACTAGATTGTTAATTTAAATATAGGCTGTTGAGGGGTGTTCATATACAATTGAATATCTATGCTTGTGACATACTTATCATACATATGTATCAATTCCTTTGATAACTTTGGTGGTGTTGAACTTATGTTTGGAGGAGGGACTCTGTATCACCAGAGGTGACCACTTTCTCTGCTGCATACCGGAGCTGCTTTCTCCAGGGCTATCCACTCCTTCTCCAATTCCCTACCTTTCATCTGTCTCGTTCTCCTTCCAATCCCACTCTTCTGGTCTGTCCCTTCGCCACTCCTCATCTGCCTGGTGTGCCATCCTTCCCAACATTCCCTTGCCTTCTCTGCTAAATCTGGAGCTTCATGGATGTTCATCTGGAACTTCAGGGTCTGTTCGGTACGTCCCTTCAAAGGAGGTGAACCTTGGGGCAGTGGAAAAGTTAACTCTAGAGATGTGGAGTGGAAAGTCTAGGGAAAGGCCTGGGGAAAATCTAGGGGCAGGTGTAGGGGAGACTGCACTAAATGGCTTTGAAGGTCTGACATCGGTGCTTTCTTGTCAGTTGTTCTCCTCCTCCTCCTCCTCCTCCTCCCCCCCTCTACTCTGCAATGGTCTCTTTTCAAGCTTTATCCTATGTGGCTAACCAAGTGTTTCCTGCCCTCAGACCTTGGGGCCTCTACGCCCCCTGTTGGCACACATTTGCTTTAATTCATCCACAGACAGGTCCTGCAGTTCAGATTGCTTTCTAGTTTTATCTTCTACTTCTACATAGCTTAGGGGTATCTACTGGACTGGTCAACTGGTATCAGTGTCCACTTAGTCCAAAATCTAGTGATCCAACACTGCTTGCCCACCAATGTCCCTGGTTTCCTGGAGCAGCAGCATAGTCATGGGCTATTGGGCTCCAGTTGCATCAATTAGAGCTGTTCTCTACTGATATCCTGGAGCCGCAGTACCACTGGACCACCAAACCTGATAAAAAGGTACTCCCCACAGCACTGGACTCAGTAGTGAGACTGAACAGTCCGAGGCTTACTCAAGGATTTAGTCTTGCCTAGAAATTCAGAATACAGTTTACAACCTAGTACTAGTTAATAAGATAAATGTCCAGTCAGTGCTTTACTTTTTAAAAACAAATTACTTTAATACACGCACAAGAAAAATATACTACAGGTAAAATTAAATGGACCATATTGCCCAGGGTTACTCTTCAAAGCTAAAACAATTGTGCTAATACTTGCATTGCAGTGTTGGTTTCAGCAGTTAATATGAAGTAAAATGTTCCTGAGCCACCTGCTGTTCAACCAACCAAAGCAATAAAAGTGCTCCCTATTCCTTGGGGAGGAAAAGAAGCTGGTGGTGTTGGGTCTGTATAGGGTTGCCTGGTGTCTTGGCCCAGTTACTCAATTTCCACTAGTCCAGTAGCCATTCAGTTGCTTGTAGGAAAGTAGTGGCTTGCCAGGGTCTGTCCACCCTGAAACCCTCAGACAACATGAGGTGGAGGCCTATACCACAGAGCCCACTGGTAAGTCTAGATTTTCAAATAGCAAGGCAACCACCGGGACGGTGCTACTTGCTACCAGTGCAGGGCAAGCAAGAACAAAGCTGAAGGCTGTCAGTTCAGCGGTAGGGACCAACCGTTAAAATTGTATGTTCATCAGAAAGTCACTCTATCCCCCACCCCCTCCAAAAAGCTACATATAGTAACTGGAAGCACCCACAGCCCAAGGAAGGGGTCTGGGGCGAAGAATTATTTCCTTTTAACACATTGAGCTTCCTTAAGCACCTTAAGTTAAAAACCTTTTCCGGTTCTGAAAGAATGGCAGTCCAACCCCTGGACTCCACGCCTGGAGCTCTGCTTCCTCAAGGACCCCTTGTGGGGCCTTGTCAGAAGAGAACAGCCTTGAACAAGCAACTGCCGGATGAGGCCAGACTTGTATCATTCTCGAAGTGACAGGCTAATACAATCAGAGGGTCTGCTACTTTTGCATCCTGGGTGCCCCACCAATCCTGGGACATATTTTCTGTATGTTCACTGCGTGATCAGTCCATGTGAGATAGGCTCTCCCAGTCTCTTGGTACTGATCTATCCTGTTATACACAGAGGAATTTTAATTGACTCCAAACCAGGAGGACCTGACCTTTCCCTAGAAGTAAGGGATGGCGATTGTTCTAGCAGAGGGAATGTTGGGTAAAAACAGTTGAGAGCTAGTGCCTACCCCAACCCACAAAGCTTCTACTAAGAATAGGAAAGGGCATGGTTGAGCCAGAATGTCCAGCAGAACAGACACAAGCACAGCATAGCTCACCATACTCATCCAGTGAACCCACTCACTCTCAACCGACATACCACAGAGGCAAAAAAAACAGGTAAGGTAGACTGCTTGGACTTTATCAAGAGGGAGCTGGTTGGCATCCACTTTCTAAAGGGCATAGGTATCCCTCTGTATAGATTACTGCTACCATCATGGTCAGTCTACCACCGCCTGGGTAGAGCGGGCAGAAACCACTCCCTGTAAAAGAGGGGTGCACTATACATACCTCCCTTGACCTTGGAGCTAAGTTGCTCAGTCTCAATCAACATAAACAGGAAGTCCCATTGGATGTGCGTGATTGTCCAGCACCCTGAGGTGGAGTTAAAGAAAACCTAAAGTACTTTGAAATGACTTGCCAAGAGCTCAACCTAGGGCAGGGAAGCATGCTCTCCAGAGCCATGCAGATTTCCCTTCCCAACACTGTCGTAGCTGGATGTATGAAGCTGACTCCTGAAGCAGTCCAAGTTCCTAACTGTAACCCTGGGATATGACCGTACATTTCTGAAGGTGGACCATTAGTTGGGGTTTTGTACAGGGATTGGTTTATAATCATTCTAGAGGCAAGTGATTTAACAGCTTTTGTCCACTGAGGGGCTGGGTCAAGCTATGTCTGACTTGATCTTTGCAAAGACTCAGTATGTTACATTCATGCACATACACTTCTAAACTGTTTAGCATGGGCAGTTACAAAACAGCATGTCTGTTTGTCTAGAAGCAAGTATCCGAATATGTGTAGGGCACGGTTGGTAAATTGTCTGGTTCCATTTCTTTTGCTCGCAGCTTCATCCCCAGGGCTTAAAGTGATATGAAAAAACTGGGGGAGTCTCTCAAAGGGGAGGAGCCGATGTAGTTAGTGGCTTAAAAAGTACATTAAAAATCTGTGCTTAGCATAGTGTGCTGCCTGAGAGGTAATTTGCTGCTTCTGTCATTGCATTCAGATATATAATAGAACAAGCAACATTTTACCTACAGCAAGCCAGGACTATTGGCTTTGTCAGTGGTTGTTAGTTGAATAACCTAGATAAGCAACAACTATGACTTTGTAGTATAGCATATTGAAAATGCTTGAGTTCTGAAATAAAGATATGTAAGACGTACGAGTTTCTTTGAAGTTAAATCAAAGACCGTGAAGAGTGGTATTGTTGCTGAGTTGAGATTCTTTTTTTCATCCTGAGGGTGCAATCAAAAATGGAGAGCCCGATAGGGACCAGTCTCAGCACCTGCTTTTTACAACTGCATGACCCGGCCCAGTTCAAGCCCTGAGCATTCCTCCAAGCTAGAGGGCATCTGAATTGGCAGAAGAACTGTTGACTGGTAATTTCTCATTTCTGTGGTAAACTGAGGTAAACTTCAGGGAAACGTTTGGTTGAAATTCAGCTGTTACTGGTGGGGCATACCATAGATTTAGTCACCAAAGAGGTGTTTGTGTAACCTCCCCATCTGGGTGCGAGTCCGGATAGTCACGACTGTAACATAGGGGCACGACCATTTGAATAAAGTGGCTTGGTAATCATATGAGCGGTAAGAAGAGTATCCAGCGAGTCCGGTCTTGATGGATTACATAATCCAGCATACGTGCACAGTCTGGAGCGGTGAACATAACTAGCGACGAAGGTGGGATGGTTCACGCGTTAGTTGTTGTTTTTGAATGTGGCTTCTCACTAATAAGCCACACCCAATCACTGCACTCCCACCTTTGAATAATATACACTTTTGAGCATGTCTTGCCACCCCTGGCACAGCAAGACTTCAACACAAAACACACAGCACCTTTTGAAATGTTGTTTTATTTAACAAAATGCAGACTATCACTTTCAGAATAAGGCTTGGGGTTTATTACATAATATACTCTAAACAAAGGCTGTCTCAGATACCAAATGCATTAGATTCAAATATGTGTAGCAAACGTATCCTCTAAAGGCATGAATCCATAATTATACTGGTTAATAAAAAAGCAATAACTGATAGAAGGTAAGATACACTGGACGTCCTGTAAGAGCAGAAAGATATATATATATATATATATGCAGAGTAGAGGATCACTCTGGTTGTGCACCTCCCACACCACAAATGAAACACCTCAAACGATCACAGCCACTGGCTCACATCACAATGGCAATAACCACAAAAGTCAATACATCACCTGATGTATACACTGCCCACTTCTGGCCGGGTGTAGTCTTCACACGCCGGGGATCAGAGCTCAGCAATCGGGGTTCAATCCTAGATACACGTCTGTCCTCACTCTGAATCCACCAGACCAGTGGAGGCTCCCCCTTTTAATACAAATCCAAACATAACGAAGCTTCTTATTAAGCCTCGCCCCCTCGTTCTCATGAGAGCCCGTACCAGTCTGTTCCAAGACCATGGCATCTGTCGATCAGGCCTTTGCTATGGCTTCGAGACGGACCATGTACATTCCTCTGTTAAGAACCGGTTTTCTCCAGTCAGAAAAGTATGAAAAACAGGAGGAAAGCAAAACATGCATTCAGCTCTGCAGCTTCGTGCAGGCACAGAAAATGGCTTCAGTCATGAAAATGGAGTTAGTTAAGCCATGCACACAGAAAGGCCCAAAGCAAGATGGAATTGAAAAGCAAGATGACATGAGAGCATGTCAAAGGCAATAGTCAGCACTGCCATAAAGCAAGGTAAAGTCTGAAAACAGAATGGTCAAAGTCAATAGTAAGAACTCATAATTCTCACCAATGCACAATACAATACACATTCCTGCACAACTGCACACATTCAAATGCACATCCCTCACGCTCTGCTCTTGGCAAGACTGTTCCACTCTGTAACAGCTCCCACTGAAAGACAACAAGATTACAGAACAGATGAGAAGATTGCAAATGCAGGACCATCCTACATTAAGGAACACACTAAAGTCAATTTAGATGGTGGTGGTGGTGAGGGTCATCATAGGGTGCCAAAATCACAAGAGTGGCTCCTTTATTGCATTTTGTTGCTCTGCTTCCGTGGTAGTTTTTTGTTTTTGCTGTTCTGAGGTGGGCAAGGAGCACCCCTGCAGGGTGCTCCGTCCTTAAGGTGACGTCAATGTCTGGACTTGTGCTCCCCATCAGGTACTTGGCCCCACTGGTGGATTCCTCTGGTGCCCAGCTGGCCCCTTTCATTCCTGGGAGGCGTGGTCTGCTGTTTGGGATGCCGCAGCTGCTGGGCGTGAGTGAGCGGATCCATCAGGGACGTGCAGTCTACTCGTGTTACTGGAGGGAGCTGGAGTGTCCTGGGTCATTTCACCTTGCCATTTGCTTGATTGAGGTGTGGAGTGTTCTGGGAACCCCCAGTAATTCACCTGACCTTGTGGTGCAGGACTTGTTTCAGTCTTGGACAGGCAAGTGCATTGCTGTTTCCTGTAATGGTGGTGCATGTTTGTTAGGCGCCCCCTTTGTGTTTCTTTGCAGTGGTCCAGGGACAATACTTGTGTGGAGTGGCCAGGACTAGGCGGGGCTCGAGTTGTGGTATCCGCTTGCTGTGGCTCCCAGTCATTGGCGCTTGATCTTAGCCAAGCGCTATTTCGGCCATTTCCCCTGTGGAGCAGTTTCTGCTTGATGGCCCTCCTTCAGCTCAGGCAGCTAGGTGGAAGGACTGGGTGGACCGTTTAGAGACTTACTTTGCTTCAATTTCCCTGGATGAGTAACGACTGCGTCCTATGCTTTTACATTTAGGGGTACCCGCTGTCCACAGATTGGGTATGTTGGTGGTTGAAGGGGGCCGGCCACACATCTGATACATTGAAGCGATCACTCACTGCCCCTTTTGAACCGCTAGTGAGTACCGATTATGAGCGGTTTTTGCTGCATCAAGCCAGGCAGCTGCTGGATGGGTCCACTGATCCTCTTCCGCTGGCAGGAGTGTTCACCGCCGAGGTGGCACATAGATTTTAATCGTAGACCAGAATGTCACACAAGGGGGTCAAGGTATGCTGCTGAGTTGTTGGATGGCAGATGTACTTCAGTTGATTGCCTTCGAACTCCGTATGCATCAAGAGAACATGGCTGACCTGATGACACGGTTTGCACCGCAGTGAGTGAATAGGCTGTTTAAAAGATCGTATGATAAAACTTCATATTGATGAGTCGATTCAGCTAGTGGCCTTACCACACAAGGGTGGCATTCCGTCTTCGGCTGAACGTAGAGGTTGAACTAGCCAAACCTAAACAGGTGAGCATTATTGAGAAGGTGGATGGCCCGACTCCCTGGGTATCTCTGATTGTAGTGTCTTGCAAAGCAGCCAGTAGAGGTCTGAATCTGATTGGATATGCACCTACCTAATCTCGCCATCAAGCGGGAAAGGCACCTCACCCCAACAGATGATACTGTGGTTGAGGTTAGTGGGTCACAATGGTTTTTGAAGATGGATCTATGTGTCGGCTATCAGCTGATGCTTGATCCTGCCTCCTGTGCGATCACCATGTCCTCCACCCATGTGGGACTGAGGAGAGAAACGTTTAGGGTTTGGAATCTCAAGTGCTGCGGAGGTCTTTCAGGACACAATCAGGGGGTTCATTTCCAGCCTTGGCAGTGTATTCAATGTCAGTGATGACATTTTGGTGCATGCCCCCACCCTGGATTAGCATTTTTCTCACCTAAAAGCTGTTTTTCAACGTTTAACGGAGAATCTACTTACCCTGCATAAGGAAAAGTGTGAATTTCATAAGAAGGACATATCGTTTTACTGGCTTAAGAAGCTTTATGGGGATGGGGAATTGCTGTGGCCATTTTCTTTGCAACCTAACAGATCTTACTGCTCCATTGAAAGAACTAACTAAATCCAAAGTTACCTGGATTTGGGGTCCAGAGCAGGAAAGCTCAGTTCAGGCCCCTAAGCAAGCCCTGCTGCAGAAAGACATTGGTGTCTTTCCATCCGGCGAAGGAATCTGAGTTGTCCGTGGATGCCAGTCCCATCGGATTGGGGGGCAGTGCTTTCTCAACAGCAAGGCAGTGGGGAATGGACCTCAGTGGCATATGCCAGTCGAGCGTTAACAGCGACTGAACAGAGGTAATCTTATATTGAAAAGGAGGCCATAGCTGTCCAGTGGGGGTGCTGCCATTTTAATTTATACCTGTATGGCCAGCCGTTTATTATGCACACAGATCACAAACACCTCCTTCCTTTGTTCATAGGATCCTCCTCTAAACCCCCACCACAAATCGAGCAATGGATTCTTCACTTACAGGACTATTGTTTCACTGTGGTCTTTTGTCCATGAACACAAAACCCGGCTGACTATCTCTCGAAGCACTTCTGCCCAGCCACTCGGAGCGAGGAGTTGGATGCAGAGGAAACTGAGCAATATGTGCATGTGGTCGTGAAGTGGTCTAGGCCCCTTCCTGTTATCTTTGGATAAGATTCTGGAGTCCACAAAGTGCTTCCAACTTTGTCTTTCTGCTGTGAGAACCTTGAAATGGGGCGTCTTACAGGACAAAACAATATATCTCACCAAAGACGCAAGGTCTACACTAGTGTCCCTTCACAATGTGAAGGGTGAGTTGATGAGATCTCCGGAAGGGTGTTTGATGAGAGGTCCACGGTTGGTGATTCCTGGATGTTTGCAGCAAAGGGTGGTGGATTTGGCCCATTAAGCTCATCAGGTGTTAGTCAAAACAAAATCCAGATTAACCCCTTCTATGCTCTTGAATGAATGGTTCCGTCATGAGCACAAGTCCTAGTGTGCTCCTGACGGAACCATTCCGTCATGAGCACATGCTCAGGATATCCCTCTGCTGCAGACAGCAGAGGGGTTTCCAATTTTTATTTTTTTGCCTGGGGAGGTGGGGAAGAGCTTCCTCCACCTCCCCAGGCCAATTTTTGTATTTCATTGAATGAGGATCGCGCACATGGCGTGCAATCGTAATTACAATTAAATTGAAACAAACTTAGCCTCACAAGCACTGACACTGAGAAATTGAAACTATCTCAGCCCTAGTGGATCCCTGCTTCGGGATCATAACAGGGTGATCCCCGCCCCCCCACCCCCAAGCAGGGATCCACCCACTAGCACCAGGGAGGGGGGAGCAGGCCCTTGGGCAAGGGCCTCTGCTACCCTCATTTTCTTTTGGGCACAACAGTTTTTTTTGCCCCCAAGCCGAAAGCCCACTAGACACCAGGTATTCTTTTTTAACATTGGGGGTCGGGCTGCCCAAAAGGGGAATGAATTCCCCCCCCCCCCTCCCAACCCCGTGAAATGTCGGTGTTTCTGCCCGCCGGGGGGGCAGAAAGACTAGCCGGCAGAGAGATTCCACCTCAAAAATGTGGTAAATGTTTTTTCAGCTAAATTTGAGGTTTGCAGGGCATTCTGGGTAGGAAAACGTTGGGGATCCACGCATGACAAACCTTCCTGGTCTCCCCCAGGTGTCTACTTTTCAGAAATGTGTGGGTTTGGTAGGTTTCCAAGATGGCCGCCGGGGCCAAAAACCCAGGTGACCCCTCTTGCAAAACAGGTTGTTTTGTGATGGGTCTTTTTGATGTCTCCTCAATACGTTTTGGACCCTTGCCTGTTGCGGGTACTAGACCCACTCACGCGGGTGAGGTATCCTTTTTATCGGGAGACCTGGGGGAACTCTGGGTGGTAGGAAATTTGTGGATCCCTGTAGATTCCAGAACTTTTCCACACAGAAATTTGAGAAGTGATTTTTTTTTTCAGCTAAATTTGAAGTTTTGTAGGGCATTCTGGGTAGGAAAATGTTGGGGAACCCACGCAAGCCATACCTCCCTGGGTCTCTAGTTTTCAGAAATGTGGTGTTTTGGGTGGTTTCACTAGATGGCTGCTGACTCTGGACCAAAAACTCAGATGCCCCCTATGTATCCGAAAATGACCTTGTTTTGCAAGGAGGGGTCCCATGAGTTTTTGGCCTTGGGCTCGGCAGCCATCTAGAGAAACCTACCAAACCCACACATTTCTGTAAAGTAGGAGTCAAGCGAGTTTTGTCTTGCGTGGGGTCGCCAAACGTTTTTCACCCAGAATGCCCTGCATACCTCCAATTTAGCTGGAAAAAAAACATTTTGCACAAATTTTTGGGTGCCGGCACAAACGTTCCACCCCACAGCGTCCCCTCAGTCTCCCGAGTAAAATGTGACCGCCTTTGTGTTGGTGGGGCAAGGGCCTATGTCTGGGAAGAACCTAAAACCTAGGAAATAAGGGTATGGCACCGAGAATTCTAAGCACTAAATTTTTTAGAAATAAATCTTTAGCCAATTCTGCATTGGACACCCATGCAAGTGAAGTATCATTTTACTCGGGACGCTAAGGAGAATGCTGTGGGGTAGCACACTTGTGCCTCCATGGTGATTCCACACAAAAATATGGTAAATGTTTTTTTTCATCTAAATTTGAGGTTTGCAGGGGATCCTGGGTAGGGAACCGTTGGGGGATCCATGCAAGCCATGCCTCATTGGACTCCCCAGGGTGTCTAGTTTTCAGATGTGTGGGTTTGGTAGGTTTTCTTAGATGGCGGCGAGCCCGGGGCCAAAACCCCAGGTGCGCCCCCCCAAAAAAAACAGGTAGTTTTGTTATAAGAAATGTTAAAGTCTCAAAAGTACAATTTGGGCTGTTTCCTGTCGTGGGCACTAGGCCTACCCACACGAGTGAGGTACCATTTTTCTCGGGAGACTTTGGGAACACGGTGGGTGGAAATTTGTGGATCCACGCAGATTCCAAAACTTTCCCACACTGAAATGGGAGAAAAAAGTGTTTATTTTTTTCCCAGCAAAATTTGATGGATTCTGGGTAGGAGAATGTTGGGGGATCCACGCAAGCCATACCTTGCTGGACTCCCCCCGATGTGTTGTTTTGGTGGGCTTCCTTAGATGGCCGCCGAGCCCCGGGCCAAAAACTCATGGGACCCCCCCCCTTGCAAACCCAGGTTAGTTTGTGATGGGTAATTTTGATGTCGCCTCAATAGGTTTTGGGCCCTTGCCTGTCGCGGGTACTTGACCCACCCACCCAAGTAAAGTACCATTTTTCTCGAAAGAGTTTGGGAAACGCGGTGTGGGTGGAATTTTGTGGATCCACGCAGATTCCATAACTTTCCACCACAGAATTGTGAGGAAAATGTTTTTTTTTTTTTTTTTAGGTTTGCAAGGGATTCTGGATAACAACCTGGTGAGAGCCAGTCCAGTCACCCCATCCTGGATTACCCTGGGTGTCTAGTTATCAAAAATATATAGGTTTACAAGGTTTCCCTAGGTGCCTGCAGAGAAAGGGTTCAAAAAATACAGCTAGGCACTTTGCTCAAAACCCAACGTCGACACCACATTTTCACAATGAAAAATTACCTTTTTTTTTTTTTGCAGTTTCCCGTCGTGCACACTAGGCCTACCCACACACTACCCACAGAAGTGAGGTACCATTTTTATTAAGAGACTTGGGGTAACACAGATTTGTAGAGCAATTGTCATTACCTATTGACTTTCGATGAATTTCTACCTTCCAAATGAAACTGTGTAAAAAAAAAAAAAAAAACATTTTGAAAAATGATCTATAATTCTCATGCTAGTATGGGTATTCCCAATTTTGGAAATGTGTGCATATCTACTGTCTGAACTCTATATTTTGTTCCCATTTCAGAAATACATAGGTGTCTTTCATACCGATTTTTCCATGTACACATTTCCACAGAATAATTGCTATATACCCGGTACATAATAAAAAATAATTGCAAGTCGCTTCTCAGTTATTGGCTCTAGGTTCGTCGGGTTCTTGGTAACCTACAAGTCCTATATATCCCTACAACCGGAAAGGTCCAGTGAATGTAATGGGGTATTGGTTTCAAACAGCTGTCCTAATTAGAAGAAGTTACAGGTGAAAACATTGATACAAATGGTTGTTTTTTTTTCAACTAATTTTCAATTTTTCCTATATTAACCGGTTACTTTCTATAAAGAAACCTTGATGGATCTACACAAATGAACCCTTGCTGAACTCATAATGTTATTTACAACAAGGGGTGGTGAGGGACAGAGTCTCTGAATTAAGCAGAAAGCTCTCACCCAGTCAAGAGATCAGGGCTAGATCCAACACCTTTTTTTTTTTTTTTTTTTTTTTTTAGCTCACTGCACCATCCCAGTTTCAGAACCTGGCTGTATGCAAATTAGTCTGTTCCTGTCCCAGTGCATGATGGGAACAGGGCAAACCAAACTACAAAAGCCAATTCTTACACTGGGAAGGAAACAAGCTCCCGGGGACCGGTTTCTGGCATTACAGCCGTCTTCGGCTCGGTTTGCTTGAATCCTGATGGTGCAATGAGCAAGGGTCTCACATCTGAGAATACCCTTCCACGCTTAGGGTGGACAAAAATATTTACAACAAGGGGTGGTGAGGGACAGAGTCTCTGAATTAAGCAGAAAGCTCTCACCCAGTCAAGAGATCAGGGCTAGATCCAACACCTTTTTTTAGCTCACTGCACCATCCCAGTTTCAGAACCTGGCTGTATGCAAATTAGTCTGTTCCTGTCCCAGTGCATGATGGGAACAGGGCAAACCAAACTACAAAAGCCAATTCTTACACTGGGAAGGAAACAAGCTCCCGGGGACCGGTTTCTGGCATTACAGCCGTCTTCGGCCCGGTTTGCTTGAATCCTGATGGTGCAATGAGCAAGGGTCTCACATCTGAGAATACCCTTCCACGCTTAGGGTGGACAAAAATATTTACAACAAGGGGTGGTGAGGGACAGAGTCTCTGAATTAAGCAGAAAGCTCTCACCCAGTCAAGAGATCAGGGCTAGATCCAACACCTTTTTTTTAGCTCACTGCACCATCCCAGTTTCAGAACCTGGCTGTATGCAAATTAGTCTGTTCCTGTCCCAGTGCATGATGGGAACAGGGCAAACCAAACTACAAAAGCCAATTCTTACACTGGGAAGGAAACAAGCTCCCGGGGACCGGTTTCTGGCATTACAGCCGTCTTCGGCCCGGTTTTGTAAATCGTTTTTGGCCACTATAGGTGTGGCAGGGTATACTCAGACATGAGTCCCTTTCTCACTGCTCCATCAGGATTCAAGCAAGCCGGGCCGAAGAAGGCTGAAATGCCAGAAACCGGTCCCCGGTAGCTTGTCTCCTTTCTGGTGAAGAATTGGCTTGGTAGTTTAGTCTGCCCTGTTCCCATGATGCACTGGGCCAGGGACAGACTGATTTGCATATAGCCAGGTTCTGAGCTGGGATGGGGCAGTGAGATAAATAACGGTGATGGATCAAGCCCTGATCTTTGGACTGGGTAAGAGTGGTCTGTTTAACTCAGACACTCTGTTCATCACCACCCCCTTTTTAGGTCTCGCCTGTCGATGCGCATGCGCATCGAGCAAGGCGAGAGTATTGCGAGTTATCCACTCTTTATCTGCACTGCAAGGAATCGTGGCGATTCCTTGCAGTGCCCGTGACTTTTAAGGTCAATGCGCATGCGCATTAAGCTTATGCGCATGCGCATTGACCTTAAAAGTCACGGGCGCGTGCATGTCCGTCTTTGTTTACCCGCTCCGCCCCCTTCCCGCCGTCTCGCATTTCCCCCTGCCGCATCAAAGGCTTTCACGGCCGGCCGGCCATGCTTTCAGTTTCACGACCGGCCGGCCGTGTCAATTACATTTCTCTCCCCGCTCCGCCCCCTGCTGCGGCCGTGTCGCACTTCTCCTCCCCCCCCCTCCCCACAGCAATGCCCTCCGTCTTGTTTGTTGCAGTCTGTCTTCCTTTTGTCTCTCCCTATCCCTCTTACTTCACCTCATTCTCTCCCCTTCCCTCTGCCTCGCGATCTCTTCTTTCCCTCTCGATTCCCCGTGTTTCCTCCTTTCCCCCGCCTCACTCTCTTCACTATATGTCTCACTCCTGATGTTATTAGGTTGAAGATATTTCAGTGACATATATATTTTTTAAATATAGCACTGTCCCATCCTCTCTCATCAGCCCTTGTTGTGCAGTTTCTCATTGTTGTTTACCTCACAGTCTAACCCATGGCGTCCGCGCCGTCCCGGCTAAACACAGCAGTGTTAGCGCAAATTCTGCGTTTAATCCTGTTTTATCCGCCCTGCTCCACCTCATTGTCTTGTTGATGACCATTTAAAGGGCGGCGAAGAGGTCTCAGCTTTGCGACGTCACAATAGTGGAATGAAACCATTCACTACATTGAAAAACTGTTCGCAACTATGCCTATAAAATGTAAGGCCCTTTGTACGCAGGATCCGCTAACCCTGTGTAAAGTCTATTCGCTCCCACTAAGTTTATTTATTTTAGTTTACATTTATTTTATGCATTTTTATATAGCGGGACTTTACCCGAAGGTAAGCGCTTCACAATAGGAGCAGTAGTGATACATGAGGAGAACATTAGATAGATAGTAAGTTAGAACATTGCTTTAAATATTCTTTAATACATACCTCTTCCCTGTGATCTAATTTGAAAATGTTGGCTTGCGTGCTATGTTTTATCATGCACACATTAAGTGTGTTAAATTAAAACTTAGTATGTTAGAGTATGTGCCCCCACCTCCCTCCCACCTCCAGCGAAGCCCGCAGTGCCCCCCACCTCTCTCCCACCTCCAGCAAAGCCCGCAGTGCTGCCACCTCCCTCCCACCTCTAGCGAAGCCCGCAGTGCCCCTTCACCTCCCTCCCACCTCCAGCTAACCCACAGTGCCCACCCCCCCCACCTCTCTCCCACCTCCAGCGAAGCCCGCAAGTGCCCTCCCCTCCTCCAGCCATGCCCTTCCACCTCTAGCGATGCTCGCAGTGCCCCCCACCTCCCTCCCACCTCCAGCGAAGCCCGCAGTGCCCTCCCCACCTCCAGCCATGCCCTCCCACCTCTAGAGTTGCCCGCAGTGCCCCCCACCTCTCTCCCACCTCCAGCGAAGCCCGCAGTGCCCCCCACCTCCCTCCCACCTCCAGCCATGCCCTCCCACCTCTAGTGATGCCTGCAGTGCCACCCCACGTTCCTCCCACCCCCAGCGAAGCCCGCAGTGCCCCCCACCTCCCTCCCACCTCTAGCCATGCCCTCCTACCGCCAGCGAAGCCCGCAGTGGCCCCACCTCCCTCGCACCTCCAGCCATGCCCTCCCACCTCAAGCGATGCCGGCAGAGCACCCCCACTTCGCTTCCACCTCCAGCCATGCCCTCCCACCTCTAGCGATGCCCGTAGTGCCCTCCCACCTCACTCCCGCATGGGCCCTTTGGTACTCCTAATGCCCACTCGCCCACCAAGTGCTCTTTCAGAAATTTGCAGAGGGCAGGGTCGTGTGCACTAGTGACACAGGAATATAGTCACACGAGTGCTCAAAAGCGCACAACTACTACAAAAGTTCCATATATATATATATAAAAAATAGTGCGTTCGAAAGTAGTTTGCTTAGTGGCTTCAACACTCGTTGCTGACATCTGGTGTGGACGGGTTGAATCGTGTAAGGGCCGACTCTGCCTTTTATCCTTCTACGGTTGATAAATTGACATTGGTAGGCAATTACAGCGCGTTGACATCCCAAGGTCTGCAGTATTCTGGAGTTTGTGAAGACGAAAGGTATGAGATTGTACAGTGGAATGCTGAACAGTTTAATGAATTTTTGAGCACCAAGATCTGTATAGGGGTTATATATATAGCCTCTTTGATCATTCTGTGTTTTATTGGGAAATGCGAAGAATATATTTGAAATGTGGCTCTGATTTAAAACTGCCGAGTCCTTACAACGTGAGAGCAAAGGCTGAGTTTCAAATTATAATATCAATAACTCGTCTTTTATATAACACTTCATACCACATTCCTAACGTGTCTAAGCGCTGTTACTGTTACTTAATTAAATGATACTTGTGCACTAGTGACATGGGAATGAAAAGACACGTGAGTGCTCAAAAGTGCACAACTACAATGAAAGTTATATATATAAAAAATAGTGTGTTTCAAAGTAGTTTGCTTAAGTCCCGGGAGGTGGAAACAGCAGGCAGCTGCCATGATTTGTTTCCTTGTGGGAAACATTCCTTCAGCAATCAGTTTACCAGTCCGGCAGGAAGGACTTTGATTACTATCTGTGTCACCATCTTTTGTTAATCTAGGAGCAGGAGCCCCAACCTAAACATTGATTGCTTTTCACCACATGCTTGCTGACACACTTAACACTTTCTCCATGCCGTCTGCACTTTCACTTTCATTTGATTTGCAATGATGGCCGCTGCACACACCATTCTCGGAACGTTGCCCTTGAGCAATGGCAGCCGCTTTTCGATTTTATTTTCTGCGTGCCTTCACTTATGTTTCGCAATGCCCTGCTTTCCTGACACAATGTGATCCGGGCTTTAGGCTTATATTCATTCACAAGGGGGGAGTTGTCCCCAGTTTTCCACTTAGTCAAATACATTTTGAGCGTTTCTTAAGATCGCTCAGGGACATGTAACTGACAACTGTCTCGGGGCTCCGTGTGAAGTAATTAGCTTCAGCTCCAGGAACATGGACACAAAGCTAAGGATCTACTTTGAAGGTATTTTATTTTTGGTACATATAAAGTACACGACTTCAAGAACACCTGTGAAGCCTGGGTTTCCCAGAGAGCAGAACCGGTTCCTCAATTGCATTGCCGAGTTGTGAATCACATTCATATTAAATGATAAGGGTGTAAGCGGAAGTCATACCAGGGTTAATCAATAACAAAAATACACCTAAATATGTTATGACCATTTCCATTAAAATCACTCATACTAAACAAAACGAAATTCACCATGCATACCAAAACAAATATGTTCTATCTATCTATCTATCTATCTATCTATCTATCTATCTATCTATCGCCCTCACTCTATCTATCGCCCTCACTATATGTATCTATTTATCGCCCTCACTCTATCTGTCTGTCTATCTATCGCCCTCCCTCTATCTATCGCCCTCCCTCTATCTATCTCTCGCCCTAACTCTATCTGTCTGTCTATCTATCGCCCTAACTCTATCGATTGCCCTCACTCTATCTATCTGTCTATCCATCTATCGCCCTCCCTCTATCCATCTATCGCCCTCCCTCTATCTATCGCCCTCACTCTATCGATTGCCCTTACTCTATCTATCTGTCTATCTATCTATCTATCTATCTATCGCCCTCACTATATGTATCTATTTATCGCCCTCACTCTATCTGTCTGTCTATCTATCGCCCTCCCTCTATCTATCGCCCTCCCTCTATCTATCTCTCGCCCTAACTCTATCTGTCTGTCTATCTATCGCCCTAACTCTATCGATTGCCCTCACTCTATCTATCTGTCTATCCATCTATCGCCCTCCCTCTATCTATCGCCCTCACTCTATCGATTGCCCTTACTCTATCTATCTGTCTATCTATCTATCGCCCTCACTCTATGTATCTATCGCCCTCACTCTATGTATCTATCGCCCTCACTCTATGTATCTATCGCCCTCACTCTATCTATCTATCGCTCTATCTATCGCCCTATCGCTCTATCTATCGCTCTATCGCTCTATCTATCGCTCTATCTATCTATCGCTCTATCTATCTATCTATCGCTCTATCTATCTATCTATCTATCTATCTATCTATCTATCGCCCTCACTCTATGTATCTATCTATCGCCCTCACTCTATGTATCTATCTATCGCCCTCACTCTATGTATCTATCTATCGCCCTCACTCTATGTATCTATCTATCGCCCTCACTCTATGTATCTATCTAGCGCCCTCACTCTATGTATCTATCGCCCTCACTCTATGTATCTATCTATCGCCCTCACTCTATGTATCTATCTATCGCCCTCACTCTATCTATCGCCCTCACTCTATCTATCTATCTATCTATCTATCTATCTATCGCCCTCACTATATGTATCTATTTATCGCCCTCACTCTATCTGTCTGTCTATCTATCGCCCTCCCTCTATCTATCGCCCTCCCTCTATCTATCTCTCGCCCTAACTCTATCTGTCTGTCTATCTATCGCCCTAACTCTATCGATTGCCCTCACTCTATCTATCTGTCTATCCATCTATCGCCCTCCCTCTATCCATCTATCGCCCTCCCTCTATCTATCGCCCTCACTCTATCGATTGCCCTTACTCTATCTATCTGTCTATCTATCTATCTCCCTCACTCTATGTATCTATCGCCCTCACTCTATGTATCTATCGCCCTCACTCTATCTATCTATCGCTCTATCTATCGCCCTATCGCTCTATCTATCGCTCTATCGCTCTATCTATCGCTCTATCTATCTATCGCTCTATCTATCTATCTATCGCTCTATCTATCTATCTATCTATCTATCTATCTATCTATCGCCCTCACTCTATGTATCTATCTATCGCCCTCACTCTATGTATCTATCTATCGCCCTCACTCTATGTATCTATCTATCGCCCTCACTCTATGTATCTATCTAGCGCCCTCACTCTATGTATCTATCTATCGCCCTCACTCTATGTATCTATCTATCGCCCTCACTCTATGTATCTATCTATCGCCCTCACTCTATCTATCTATCTATCGCCCTCACTCTATCTATCTATCTATCTATCGCCCTCACTCTATGTATCTATCTAGCGCCCTCACTCTATGTATCTATCTAGCGCCCTCACTCTATGTATCTATCTAGCGCCCTCACTCTATGTATCTATCTATCGCCCTCACTCTATGTATCTATCGCCCTCACTCTATGTATCTATCTATCGCCCTCACTCTATCTATCTATCTATCTATCTATCTATCTATCTATGTATCTATCTATCGCCCTCACTCTATGTATCTATCTATCGCCCTCACTCTATGTATCTATCTATCGCCCTCACTCTATGTATCTATCTAGCGCCCTCACTCTATGTATCTATCTATCGCACTCACTCTATGTATCTATCTATCGCACTCACTCTTTGGCCCTCACTCTATCTATCGCCCTCACTATATGTATCTATTTATCGCCCTCACTCTATCGATTGCACCCTCAACCCCTCACCTACCCTCACCCTCAACCCCTCACCCTCACCCTCACTCACCCTCAACACCTCACTCGCCCTCACCCTCACTCACCCTCACCCACCCTCACTCACCCTCACTCTCACTCACCCTCAACCCCTCACCCTCACCCACCCTCAACCCCTCACCCTAACTCACTCACCCTAACTCACTCACCCTAACTCACTCACCCTAAATCACACTCACCCTCACTCACCCTCACTCACCCTCACCCTCACTCACCCTCACTCACCCTCACTCACCCTCACTCACCCTCACTCACCCTCACTCACCCTCACTCACCCTCAACCCCTCACTCACCCTCAACCCCTCACTCACCCTCACCCTCACTCACCCTCACCCTCACTCACCCTCACTCTCACTCACCCTCACTCACCCTCACTCACCCTCAAACCCCTCACCCTCACACAGTGCAATAGGTCTCGGAGCATTTGAGTTAGAGCTTTTACAATTGTTTATGGCTTTTTTTATTTGTAATTCTTTAGCATTGGCTACAGGAAACAAAAATGCTAAAGATTTACAAAAAAACCCATAAACAATTCTAAAAGCACTAACTCTAATGCTGCGAGACCTATTGCATTTCCAATGCTTGTTGTAAATCGTTTTTGGCCACTATAGGTGTGGCAGGGTATACTCAGACATGAGTCCCTTTCTCACTGCTCCATCAGGATTCAAGCAAGCCGGGCCGAAGAAGGCTGAAATGCCAGAAACCGGTCCCCGGTAGCTTGTCTCCTTTCTGGTGAAGAATTGGCTTGGTAGTTTAGTCTGCCCTGTTCCCATGATGCACTGGGCCAGGGACAGACTGATTTGCATATAGCCAGGTTCTGAGCTGGGATGGGGCAGTGAGATAAATAACGGTGATGGATCAAGCCCTGATCTTTGGACTGGGTAAGAGTGGTCTGTTTAACTCAGACACTCTGTTCATCACCACCCCCTTTTTGTAAATCGAACTCATAATGTTGTCTACTTTTCTAAAATCTATGGCATTACAGGATCAATTATTGCTTTCATACCCATTTCTTCCGTTATTCTGAAAGAGTTTGAAAGCACAAAAAAGTGCAAAATTAGGCTATGGCCCAGAAAAATGCCAAAACTGTGTAAAATATTTTGGTTTTCTGACAAGTCAGCTTGTCCCTGAAATCTGGGAAGAAGGTGATTTCAGCACCACAACCCTTTTTTTGATAAAATGTTCAGGGGGAAAAAACTGGACTCATCTGTAGCCCTTCCCCCCACCCCCTCCCCCCCCCCCAAAACAATGTTGCTGTATTTTGGCTAATTTCTGGGTCCCCTCCAGGGGAATCCACAAACCCTGGGTACCTTTAGAATCCCCATGATGTTTGAAAAAAAGGACGCAAATTTGTCTTGGATATCTTGTGGTCAAAAAGTTACAGGGGCCTAAGTGCGAACTACCCCAAATAGCCAAAAAAGCTTAGCACGGGGGGGAGGCCTAGCAGCGAAGGGGTTAAGGTGCAAGGTGTGGTTTCCTGATCTGGATGCTTTGGTGGACCACACTGTGAGGCGGTGCACCCTTTGTCAAGCAGCTGGGCCTGCTGATCCACCAGCACCTATCAATATGGAAGCAAGTCCATTGTTTCCCTGACAGCGAGCAAGCGCAGATTTAAGGAGTCTCCCAGATTGGCGTCCTATGTTGGTTTTCGACTATTTCTCCAAGTATCCTGAGATGGAATTTATGAAATCCACTACAGCCAGCCAGACTATTCTTTGATTTGAGAAGATTATGGCTACCCATGGATTGTTTAACAAACTTCCTACTGATAATGGCCCTCCTTTCTCAAGCCAGGAATTTGCTGAGTACCTAAAGTCTAGAGCACGGGTACTCATAGTACGGGCCGCCTTACCTGGCGGCCCGCAGACATCGTACCCTTGTTTTTGAAAAAAATGTTTAGAGTCTGTAAACACTGAGTGTTTCAGCAGCGCTAGTCTGAGACCCTCTGCTGTGGGGCCGGGCCGATTCCAGTGTTGGACAACAAGGGGTGGTGATGGACAGAGTTTCTGAATTAAGCAGAATACTCTCACCCAGTCAAGAGATCAGGGCTAGATCCAACACTGTTTTTTAGCTCACTGCACCATCCACAGCATCACGGAGCACCAGCCAGCAGGGGGTCTGGCTGGTGCTCCGTGATGCCTTCTAAGAAGCCAGGGTTGGGGGAGAATATGGAGCTCTACGGGCCTCCCCGCCAAGACCAGTGAGCACGGAGGATAGTGCAGGGAGGAGGGTGGTTCCGAAGCAATTCCTAGCCAGAGAGCTCAGCTTGCGGCTGCACTCTGTGGATCTGGACGACACAGTGTGATCTGTGCGAGCGCAGCGGGATCCCTCCTTGTAGTGCAGCCGAAGAAGGCATAAAATACGGGGGTTGTCCCAGCCCGACGCGAGTGCTCCCTGCATTGGAGTGGCGTGTCCTCCTGTAAAGCACCATTGACCGCATACAGTGGGCCAAGCTTAGATGTACAAAAGACAACAGGAACCGCTCGAACATTACCGTGAGCTAGGAAATAATGCTGCCTTGCACGCAAAAGGCCAAGGGGCCCTGGAGAGACTTACACACATCGCAACCTTGCCAAACCTCGTCCAGCTGCACATCTTCAAGATAGCAATAGCCTGAGAATAGGCAGCCTGGGGGCATAAAGGCAGTGATTCATCGTTGCTTGTACCTATGAAGCATGGGAAGGGGCCACACCAGCAACCTGAGGAGTGAGGAGTGAGGAGGTGGTTGCTACCTACCCCCACTAGACCAACAACCTAAGAGGCGGGACCAGGGTGCGCAGTGGACACAAGCCCATTCATCTGAGTCCCAAAGCCTTGCAACCCCCTGCCTGGTGCTCAGTGACATCACAACCCTTGGAACCAACATGGAGCACAGGAGGACGACGGGGAAGGCTTTTTGAGGCGGCGTGTCCCAGACAGACTGACAGAGGGAGGGAGGGAGGGAGGGAGTAAGACAGAGGGAGGGAGGGAGGGAGGGAGTCAGACAGAGGGAGGGAGGGAGGGAGTCAGACAGAGGGAGGGAGGGAGGGAGTCAGAGGGAGGGAGGGAGGGAGGGAGTCAGAGGGAGGGAGGGAGGGAGTCAGACAGAGGGAGGGAGGGAGGGAGGGAGTCGAACAGAGGGAGGGAGTCGAACAGAGGGAGGGACGGAGGGAGTCAGACAGACGGAGGGAGGAAGGGAGTCGGAGGGAGGGAGGGAGTCGGAGGGAGGGAGGGAGTCGGAGGGAGGGAGGGAGTCGGAGGGAGGGAGGGAGTCGGAGGGAGTCGGACGGAGGGAGGGAGGGAGTCAGTCAGTCAGTCAGACAGACAGACAGACAGAGGGAGGGAGTCAGTCAGTCAGACGGAGGGAGTCAGTCAGACGGACGGAGGGAGGGAGGGAGGGAGTCAGTCGGACGGAGGGAGGGAGGGAGTCAGTCAGACAGAGGGAGGGAGTCAGTCAGACAGAGGGAGGGAGTCAGTCAGTCAGACAGAGGGAGGGAGTCAGTCAGTCGGAGGGAGGGAGGGAGTCAGTCAGACGGAGGGAGGGAGGGAGGGAGTCAGTCAGGCGGAGGGAGGGAGTCAGTCAGACAGAGGGAGGGAGGGAGTCAGTCAGACAGACGGAGGGAGTCAGTCAGACGGAGGGAGGGAGTCAGTCAGTCAGTCAGTCAGTCAGTCAGTCAGACGGAGGGAGGGAGTCAGACAGAGGGAGGGAGACGCAGACAGACCGAGGGAGACGCAGACAGACCGAGGGAGACGCAGACAGACCGAGGGAGACGCAGACAGACCGAGGGAGACTCAGACGGACGGACGGACACGGAGGGAGGGAGGGAGGGATTTATGGGGAGGGAGGGAGGGAGGGATGGATGGAGGGAGGGAGGGAGGGAGGGAGGGATGGATGGACGGACGGACGTAGGCAGACGGACGGACGGAGGGAGGGAGGGAGGGAGGGAGGGATGGATGGATGGATGGAGGGGGAGGGAGAGGGAGAGGGAGAGGGACCGAGGGAGACGGATGGATGGATGGAGGCGGAGGGAGAGGGACCGAGGGAGACGGATGGATGGATGGAGGCAGAGGGAGGGAGGGAGGGAGGGAGACGGATGGATGGATGGATGGATGGATGGATGGATGGATGGATGGATGGATGGAGGCAGAGGGAGGGAGGGAGGGAGGGAGGGAGGGCGACGGACGGACGGACGGATGGAGGGAGGCAAGAGGGAGGCAGAGGGAGGGAGAGAGACGGAGGGCGACGGATGGATGGAGAGAGACTCGGACGGACGGACGGATGGGGACGGACGGACGGATGGATGGAGACGGAGGGAGACGGAGGGAGGGAGACTGGGAGGAAGGGAGACTGGGAGAGGGACGGAGGGAGGGAGACTGGGAGAGGGAGGAAGGGAGACTGGGAGAGGGAGGAAGGGAGACTGGGAGAGGGAGGAAGGGAGACTGGGAGAGGGAGGGAGGGAGACTGGGAGAGGGAGGGAGAGAGACTGGGAGAGGGAGGGAGACGGGGAGAGGGAGGGAGGGAGACTGGGAGAGGGAGAAGAAAAAAAACACAAACTGGGGGAGAGAGAGAGGCAGGCCCACCTTGGCTGCCTGAGGACCTTGCAGGTAATGTACACATCCCCCTGCAGAGAGTGAGAGATAGTGGAGGAAGGGATAGAGAGAGAGAGCAAGAGTGGAGAGCGAGAGAGAGTGGAGAGCGAGAGAGAGTGGAGTGAGTAGAGAGAGTGACTGACTAGAGGAATCAGTCACCAGAAAATCACTCCCCTTTGGGCTCAGGCCAATGGAGAGGCGGAGCACATTATGTGCACTCTTATTAAGGCCATCAGGATTATAGAAGCAAAACGGCATGAGTTGGATTGTGCTTTATATGGTTTTATAAGAGTATTGAATGACCCCTCACTCTAATACCAAAGTAAGCCCAATGTCTCTGTGCATGAATCGACGACCAATGGGTGATGTGATTCCTCACCTCGAAGCTGCATCTGCCAAACATGAGCTGGTAGCAGACGAACTACGGCAACACAAGCTGAAGAATGACCATATATCTTGGGTTTGTAGTGAGAACCAGCTAATTTAAAGTTGGGGATGCTGTTATGGTGTGGAACCGGCACCCTAAAGGTAAGTTTAACCTTCCTTTTGAGATTAAGCCATGAATAGTTCAGACAGTGCATGGGACCAAAGTCACGGTGACTAGGAATGGAGCGATCAGCACGAGGAATGTCTTTCTTCCAGGCCCACCGGAATCCTGGCATCAGTCGAGTGGGGGACTGTGTGCTGTCAAGTGATTTAGATCTGGGTTCCGATGAAGATTCTGGAGCTGGTGGGGAACTTGAAAGTGTTGGATCTCCTGGTCGGGGTCTGTCCCTGTCTGGACAGGGTGTTGCCTTCTCCACCGGTGGAGTCTCCATGTGGGGCACTGGAGTGTGACCTGTTGGCCCACCCTGAAGATCCCCAAGGCACAGGCCGGGCCTTCACATGCAATATAATCAACGGCGCTGCCCCATAATTATTGCGGGTGACTTCCAGAAGAATAAACTCCCTGCTCTCGGAGTCAGCAGGTGTGACTGCGGAGCGCTAGCTGGGAATGGACATGGCCTAAGGCAGGCTGACTCAATGCTGCGCGGCAGCGCGGCCGGGGAGAAACACTGTAGCAAAGAGGCAGAGCCTGGGACTGGCAGGCGCTTAGCTGGGATTACTGCTTCAAGAAGACCACGGAAGCAGCGCGCCGGCGCAGGCAGACCACAGATCCCTGTAGCCTGCTACACCAGAGACTGCAACTATGCATTATGCGTGACAATGCATTTCAGTGCTGTGATGCGGAGCACCGCACTGAAATGCGTTAGTGTCACGAGTGATGCGTGATACTTGACAGGACCGGTTGCTTTCCTGCAAAAACTAATGATGGTGGTCACTGCTCGGCCCAGACTAGTGATCCAGCGGCTCTATAGGAAATCTGTCTCAACAAAACCACCCAACACCATGATACTCACCATTAATTATAAACTCTTCACTAGGCCCATAAATGACTGAGACAAATATTGGCCAACTGAATCATGTGACCTAATTAACCAGAATTATTCAAAAACTATTTACACTTTATATACAACTGCAGTATATCATCATCATCATCATCATAAAGAAACTGATTAACTGATGGTAACTAGACTCAGGAAAGAACAAGACCAGCTTGTCATTTCAAAATCTATTTTATTAATTTTATTTTCAAATTAAGAGCACATTTAATAAAATATTTATTAGCATTTTCAAAGCAAATTAATTAATTAAGTAAAGGCACATTAGACTGTCATTTCAAAACAGATCAGCATGAGAATTATTTAAGCAAAAAGAGTCTCATTCCCTAAATTTTATTTCCCTATCTGACTAGTTAGAAATCTAAGGAAAGTCATTAGTTCGATTTATTCTTACGTGAGTCAAAAGTCCGTCAGCATCTCACTCCCTTCAGGGATCAGGAACGAGCCAGCAAAGCTCCTCCCAAGGGGCCAAGTTTTATACCTTTTCTCTATCTTAAACTAACTAAAAGAATACTTTTTCAGAGACATTCAGTACGCTCATTGGCTGACAGCCGTCAGTCCACATTAGCTCATTGCCTTTTCGATCCAAAATCATGCCTTTCTAAAGGGTCTTTATCTTTTGTCCACAAGTGACATTAGCTTCTGAGGATATCGCAACAACTTATTGATTAACAGTTCACAGCTTCCTCAGCTTGGCGGTTCTGCCGCTTCCTGTCCTTGGAAAATATACAACACGGAGCACATCTTGCACAGTTCCATTAACTTATTTTCTGATGGACATCATTTGTGGCAAGTTTCTCCACGTTCTTTAGCTGTGCTCGGCTCATCACGACAGGATTCCAAACACCCATTTTAAAGCTAGGCCTCAAGCCTCTTTACGATAACTATTATGCAAAGAAACGCACAACATTAATTAATTCGAGTAATGAAAATCATTCTCTTATCCACCCTTTACTAATGTTAACCCATTAGTTTGTTATCTGGCTTTAAGCACAAATAAGCGGCTTTAATAAAGACCTTCTTCACATGGACCTCAGGATTCTTCACGAGCCTTTGCCACATATAAGACATCGACATAGACAGAAGCCCATTTAAAATAAGCACATGCCATTATTTAATCAGCCGCAATTGATGTTGACAAAACAAATAGACAATGTTATTTTTATTATTTTCAACAAACTTGCAGATGCAACAAAGAGCACATAAAGTTAAAACCTCATGTTTGTGTATGCATTTTATTCTAGGTTGATTAGTACACACTTGTGCAAAAAACTTCTTAATATAATTAATTAATTATGGAAGTTTAACTTCGCGAGTCAAAACTTATTTAATTTCTAAAACTCGCTCCATCACTAGCAACTCGGCTGAGGTATTAAAAATTAGTATCTCAAACAGTGCCTGGAAATTCAGGTTGGGGTGAAAAAAATCGCAGATAACTTTAGAAAATGTCAAAAAATAAACTGTACTGTACTGCACAGGTGGACTGCCTCCTGCCCACACCTTGCCGGTGTGCTCTTTTTCCATTGCCTTAACTTTTTTTCCATCTCCTCTGCTGCCTCTTCACTTTATCCCAGCATGACTTAGTCTTGTTTGGCGCTTGCCAACTCATTTGCCCTCACACTTTCCAACCTCACCCGTCCTTCCCCGTTTCCATGTGTTTATTTTTCCCATTTAAAGTCCTGCGTACAGTTAAAGGGGCTGAGGGATCACGCACGCGCTTTCACTGCAATACTTCTCCCTGTGCGCGTGCTTGCGTACTTCTCGCCCAGCATTGTGTACCTCCCTAAAGGAAGACGACAGGGCCGCGGCCATTTTGTAGTGCAGCCTTTTCGATAAATGAATGAGCAAAGTTAATTGTTAGAAAAATGTAAATTAATTTAAGCGGACTTTGGCCTTTAAAGTTGTATAGCAAACGTCGGCATGTACCCATTTCTTTGTTAATTCACACGTTTTAATTAATTAAAATTTTACTCGCCACAGGCTATAAAATAGATCTTTATTTTTTAATGTACTTGCATCGTGTATGGTATTTTTATCCAGTGACTTAAGCAATAGTTGTATTTCAAAGGCGCTCAAACAACTTCTCTGCAATAGAATGTGGCTGTAAGTTGAGCAAGCGAAGTAAGTGTTTGATCTTCTGTTCCATAAACCTGTTGGCCATTTCGAAATGGCGTATTTTTCTGTAGTTTGGAAGTTGTCCCCAGACAACTACATTAAACGTTTCGAGATTTATAGAAGTATATAAGCACGAAACTAGAAGGGGGCACCGCTACAAGCATATCAAAGCTGACACTATTCTGCAAATACAGCTTCACTAGCTAGCTCGCCATTATGAACTACGATATAGTTATGTTATATTACTATTTAAGGATCTAAACGTTTCTAATAAATGACTAACATTTTTTTTGTCATAAGAAATCAAAGGATTCGGGAACTCTTAAAGATGGCCGCTATGTCGCACGACACTTTCCTGCCGTACCGCTTCTTCGCCGCGGATCGGGAGCGCGGCGATCGCACAGCTCACTGTCGCGCGCTTGGGTGTACTGGTTGCACGCGCCCCCTCATGCACCGGCCCATAGCCCCCTTGTAACTCTCCACCCCTCCTCTAGCAGCCCGTCAGTACGTCTGCCCCCAGGTTCCGGAGGAGGGTGGCCTCCCGGACCCACATCGACTCGGCACCCCTGACCGTCCCCCTCGGCGGACCCCCTCTTCTCCCTCCTGCGCCCCCACCCCGGAGCCAATATTCCGGAGAAGAAGCGCCCCCCCGTGGAGCGGAGCGCGGCCCCGGATATGGAGGCGGGAGGAGGGCCCGGTGAGTCCCGGGGGGAAGAGGGACCTCCGGCCGGTGAGTGACCCATAGAACGTTGGGAGGGGGCCACCAGAGGCCAAGGGGAGCTGATTAAAGGAATCGGGGCCTCGGAGGTCGTGGGGGACCAACAGACATGGCTATTGCATGTGTAATTCTGATTGAAGTGGGTGGGGTACTAGCTAGGAAGGGAATCCTGGGATCTAGACTAATGCTTCTCGATGGGGTCGGGCCCCCGATGAATGGTACGTGTTTAGGGTTGATTGAGATAGTCCTGCAAGGCAGTTAACGGAGCGAGGTTTCTGGACCGGGATTGTGGATGGGAGACCTAAGGACAACAGTGATGGGGTACCAATTTGTGAATGGGATGGCAGATGTGGTGTCAGGAGTTGTGCACTGAACCCGTTCACTTAGTTGTTGCGGCTTAGTGGTCCTTTGGCATCGGTCCTGGTGGTGTCTGTGCGTCCAATTAGTTGGTCTTGGTGGCGTGTACCTCCCCTCGTCGTCCTGATGAAGTGCATGTCTCACTTGAGTTGGGTCATGTAAGTGGGCACTCCTGTCCTTAAGTTGTGGTGCCGTGCATGCCTCTCCCGGTGTGGATCACAGTATTGTGCGTGCCTCCCCTTGGTTTGGGTGTCATTGTCTCATCTCCTGCAAGCCTTTCCTTGGCTCAGATAAGCAGCTAATGCTACATTAAAGATAGCGGTGATAAGCAGTTCGAAGTTGAAATCTCTTGTTCTTGTTGGAAACTTGGAAATATTACTCCCCATAAGCTCGTGTACATCTGTTGCCCTTCCACCTTTTGACATTCGTTTTTAGCCTTATTTACAAAGGTATGGTCTCTGGCAGTCTTGCACTAACTCTGAGAATTGATTATCAAGTGACACCTGCGCTTCCTTTCAGTACCTGGTGCTGGAGATCAAATCCAGTACCTATTCTTCTTCATCCTGAATTCGTTTTTGTCACCCTATGTGCATATGCATGGAATGCAATGCATGCAGTAGTATTTACTTGTCTAATTTTTTTTTAAATTTATCTTTTTTTTCACCGGTATAATTTTAAGCAATTACTCCTTTATGAACAATCATTTGCAATGCAATTGGTCTCGCTTTTGGGACCTTATTAGTATTTAGCCATGCAGCACATTAGACTGGGCACTGCAACATATACTGTTCTTAAACATGAATTTCTTCCCAAAGTTGAGGGTTGCACAAAGCAACATATTTAAGTGGGGGGAATGAAGAATGAAAATGGTTTAATTTTCGTTCACCTTTTCAAAATGTCGAGGGTCACCGGTGATGGAAAGTATCAGATAGGGCAAGCTGATAGTGTGCGTGAGAGCTTTAGCAAGAGTGTCTGTAGGGTGAAGCTGTGTGTGAGAAGGGAGAGGTGTGTGAAAGCATGTGCAAGAGAAATGGGAGTTTAAATTGGGTGTGTGCGTTTAAGAGAAGTGTGCATGGGAATGTGTTTGATAACTTTAGAAGCAGTTCATATATGTCTGTTTGGGAAAGTGGTTTCTGAGAGTGTGGCGGTGTGAGAGGGCGTGAGGTGAGATGAGGTGAGGTGCAGCATCAAGACTTTGAGCTATTGGCATTGTAAATGAAAATGCCTTTATGCACCATTTGAAGATTTTCAAAACACACACTTTGTAATTCTAGTCCTTGTTTACAAGAAGCAAGGCTGGCAGTAAAAGAGGCACATCTGTTGGCAGCCTTTTTATAAGCAACAACTAGAAGTATAAAGTGCGTGTTTATGCGTAGTTTGCAGGTTTTTAAAATCTATACATAAAAAGCATTGTTATTTACACTGCCAATAGCTCCAGTTCTCGCAAATGCGAGAGCTATTGCATAGCACATGCTTATTGTTGGAAGTGCTGAAGTGATTTGTGGTGTAACTCTGTACTGTGCTTCATCTTGAGCTTCTACCCTGCTACCTTCAGATCAGATTAATAGCATTAACAAGGTCGGTGAACATAGTGGAGGTACATTCATGTTGCTTACTAATTTGTAGAAGGTTCAGTATACATTTACAGAAATTGTTTTGATATAAAATATGGCCAACAATAAAAATGTCTGTTATAAAGTTTAAATTAGTTAACTCATTTTAGAATATTTCCCAAAACATTCCACAAAAGACAGGAAAGGAAAATTAAAACTTACAATAATAAAGTACCCCCACTGTATATTTCTTTTTTTATAAAATATTTGTTTTATTGAAAGAATCAACAGAAAACATTACAAAAAACACAAATGCAATAAGGAGCAGTTGGCAAGATGGTCAAAGTCGCACCACATAAACATGCAGTTAAATACAATCGGTGTAATGGGTCAAGGACATCATCAAAGATTCTTGGTCACATACATACATTAAAATCTTACAGCGTCTCATTGTCAACATCAAGTGGGGGAGTGTCGGAAAAGGAGTAACACAGGAAACCTCTGTTTTGTTCCTGGGGCCCCATATTTTATTCAATTTGCCTGGGCATCCCCTGCTCTCATACACCACTCTCTCCGCCTGCAATCACCAGTCCATGTGGGCCGCCTAGTCAATGTATTCAGGCCCAACTCCTCCCCTCCATGTTCTGGCGATATTACGCTTTTCCACCATACAGCCCAACGATACCCATACTTGTTCAGTACGTGACAGATCAGTGGCTTCCCAAATGTTCAATAGACCAATGAAGGGAGGCCTCAATAGATTTGTGGCCGATTCGGGACATGGTGGACACAATCCTACTCCAATACCGTTGAAGGACCGGACAATCCCACCACTGGTGTAGGAAGGTACCAGTGGAACCACAACCCTGGGGCATAGTGGGGAATCAAGGTGCCCCATTTTAACAAGCACCAAACTAGTATAATAGGCCCTGGGAAGTATTTTAAGCTGTCTTAGCTTGAAACCGGAGCGGATAGCCACTTACCAGGGCGAGGCCAGGGCCTCCCTCCAATCCTAATCACGTATGCCCCCCACGTCCTCACACCATTTTGCACTTCGTTTGTCGCGAGTTTCCAGTAAATTAAGTATTTTACGATGGGTCAGGGAGAAGGCCTTGTCCGGGAGAGTAGTCTAGGAGTCTATCCTCCAGAGGCGAAGAGACTGGTGGATCGGAACCCTTGGGAATTGCATTATATAATGCACTTGCCTAAAGATATCGAAACGTTTCCACCTCGTGCAATCGGTACTGTGTTGTAGCTCACCAAACGGAACCACTCCGCCCACAGGTCCCCAACCGTGGAGATTCCAATCAGATCCCACTTATCAAATCCTGGTTGCCTTGCGAGCTTACCCAACTGGTTCAACTCTAGCAGCGGAGTAACCTGTATAATTTTACCCTTCCAACCCAATGCAGCATTTGCCATAGGCCAGCCCGAGACTAGAAGTCTGAGTATAGTTGGGCGTATGTATAGTCCCCCCATACAATTCCCTTTAGTGATTGCCCACAGCCATATTGTGCCTGTCCATCCTGTATGCTGGGTCCGTGATGGGCCGATGTGCCCAGTAAATGAGGACCACTAACTGTGAGGCCCAGTAATATAATTTAATGGCGGGTAAAGCGATACCTCTGTCGTACCAGCTTTTTGTAAGTTTGACGAGCGATTCAGGATGTGCCGCTATTCCATAGCAGTGCGGACCTCTGAGTCAACTGCCTGGAAGTATTGAGGCAGGACGGGATATGGCGTATTCTGTAGGGCATAGAGGAAACTGGAAAGCGCTATCTATACTACTATTATAAAGAGAACCCAAACCTTTGAGCCAGGTAAACTCGGGAACCACAGCGCCAATCCACACACCCGATACATCGTTGAAAATGTCAGGGTGTGCAGATGGACAGGCTATATAAAATAAAAATTAAACGTAAATGTAAAAATGGAACTTTAAAAAAAGTAGTCCCCCGGAAGTAGCGCCGGCCGCGACGTAGCGCTGGCTGCAACGTAGCGCTGTCCGCGACATGCGTGATGACGAGGAGGAGCGGCAGACAGGAGAAGCGGACAGGCGGGGAGGAGCGGTGACAAGCGGCGAGGAGCGGCGGTGAAGTCCGGAGCGGCAGTGAAGTCAGGAGCGCCGGCTCAGGTAAGGCAAAGGGACACGTAAAATGTCGGGGGCCTGGGCGGGCGGTTGGTCCTGAAGCCTCATTGCCCCCGGACAACGTCGGGCGGGCCGGGAGGAGCGGTGACAAACGGCGGTGAAGTCAGGAGCGCCGGCTCAGATAAGGCAAAGGGACACGTAAAATGTCTGGGCGGGAGGCGGCTCCGGGACACAGACAATGTCGGGGCGGGGGCTGGGGCGGCCTGTTGGCCCTGAAGCCTCATTGCCCCCGGACAACGTCGGGGCGGGCTGCTAGTCATATTATAAAGGGCAGCTCTAGCCAAGAGAGTAAGGGTCAGTGTTTTTCAACCCACTGTATTTTTTTATCAGGATACCTCCTGTCTTTCATTTGTTATCAAAACACTTTCGTGCTCGAATGCCAGGGGGAGGGGACAGAGGTCCAATGGAGGTCCACAAAAGTCTGCCCATACAGAGACTTTATTAGCAAAGTAGAAGGACTGGGCATGCAAAAGTGTTGTCTTTTTCTTGGCATTCTACATACTCCCCAAGCTGTTGCTGGAGAAGTCCAAGCTGGCGCTTAGCTTACAGCACCGTATGGTTTAATTGAAATAAAATGAGACAACTAAGTTTAATCCCCCACCCATGCCACTAGTAACTAATGTGCGGAGCATCCGAGAACTCCCAAAGTGCGCCTAGGAGTCCCAAGTTTTCAAGCTAATACAACAGCAGACTTTCAACTGACCTGCCTGCTGCTGGCTTCTCTGGAGGCACAGAGCAGAGACATCCTATGAAGACGTGCAGAGTCAGGAAGTGTTCGGCAGCGCCACTGCTGTTTAAGGTGGACCGTTCGAGATTGCATGGAAGCCTGTGCATGGCTGTTGCGTAAATAACATGTGTGTCTGGTTTAGTTTTACTAAAACCAGAGGGCGAAGTTTAATCTCCTCCCAAGCCTCTTAGAACTAATGTGCGTGGCATCGAAGAACTCCCAACGTGCACCAAAGATCCCAACTATTCATTCGAGTACAACTGTTAGTTTCAACTAACCTGCTAGCCGTTGGCTCCTCTGGAGGCACGGAGCAGAGACATCCTTGAATACTTAGTGCCAGGAAGTGGATCGGTAGCGCTGCTGCTGTTTTTTGGAGGTGGACTGCTCGAGATTGCATGAAAGCATGTACGTGGCTGTGTAAATAAAATGTATGTGCATGGCTGCGAGTAAAGTAGCAGCCATGTCCCTCAGACCCATCTTCCGTGCTGTCGAGCAACAAGGGAGAGAACCAGAAAAACACACTGACTGTTGTCCCAGCTGCGCACGTCGTCCTGCCTGCAGTAGAAAAACAAGCATTAGAAATGCAATAGGTCTCGCAGCATTAGAGTTAGTGCTTTTAGAATTGTTAATGGGTTTTTTTGTAAATCTTTAGCATGAGGTTGAGGGTGAGTGAGGGTGAGTGAGGGTGAGTGAGGGTGAGTGAGGGTGAGTGAGGGTGAGTGAGGGTGAGTGAGGGTGAGTGAGGGTGAGTGAGTGAGGGTGAGTGAGTGTGGGTGAGTGTGGGTGAGTGTGGGTGAGTGTGGGTGAGTGTGGGTGAGTGTGGGTGAGTGTGGGTGAGTGTGGGTGAGTGTGGGTGAGTGTGGGTGAGTGTGGGTGAGTGTGGGTGAGGGGTTGAGGGTGAGTGTGGGTGAGTGTGGGTGAGTGTGGGTGAGGGGTTGAGGGTGAGTGTGGGTGAGTGTGGGTGAGGGGTTGAGGGTGAGTGTGGGTGAGTGTGGGTGAGTGTGGGTGAGGGGTTGAGGGTGAGTGTGGGTGAGTGTGGGTGAGTGTGGGTGAGTGTGGGTGAGGGGTTGAGGGTGAGTGTGGGTGAGTGTGGGTGAGGGGTTGAGGGTGAGTGTGGGTGAGTGTGGGTGAGGGAGGGTGAGGTGTTGAGGGTGAGGGAGGGTGAGGTGTTGAGGGTGAGGGAGGGTGAGGTGTTGAGGGTGAGGGAGGGTGAGGTGTTGAGGGTGAGGGAGGGTGAGGGAGGGTGAGGTGTTGAGGGTGAGGGAGGGTGAGGTGTTGAGGGTGAGGGAGGGTGAGGGAGGGTGAGGTGTTGAGGGTGAGGGAGGGTGAGGGAGGGTGAGGTGTTGAGGGTGAGGGAGGGTGAGGTGTTGAGGGTGAGGGAGGGTGAGGTGTTGAGGGTGAGGTGTTGAGGGTGAGGTGTTGAGGGTGAGGGAGGGTGAGGGAGGGTGAGGTGTTGAGGGTGAGGGAGGGTGAAGGTGAGTGAGGGTGAGGGTGAGTGTGAGTGAGGTCAATAAACACGACTTTTCAAACCCAAATAGACAAGCCTGGGGTAGAAAAACAAACAGCTTGCAGAGATTAAGGCACCTTTTGTGCTTTTGCATGAGCATTTCTTCTCGCAGACTAAATTAAGCGCGTCTGTGCGTTTCATAGGAAGGAACATTTAGCACTGAATGGAAAAAATGTTCTATCACACAAGAAATCCGTGCAGCTGTGCGGAACTTGGTCCAGATGGTAAAAGACTAGAAAGCAGCCGAGTGACAGACAGTAGGCCTTTTCCATTGCGGAGGTCAAGGCCGCAGCCTCGAGGGGTAGCCCTGGGCTTTGCACCGTCCAAGATGGGCGCCCACACCACCAAACATTCTACGTTGACTATTGCAGATGCGGCGACTGTGCACAGTAATATCTCATAGGGTGCTACGGCCATAGAGGCCATGCCGCGACTGGCTCGCGGACGACTGCGTGTTGAAGCCCTTCTAGGAACCATTGACCAGAGAGACTGCGCGGGTCAAATGGTGCGTGAAAAAAAAGGCGCACCCATAGATACTGAAAACACACAACACCAGCTGTCACGGCAGACTGAAACACCCCTCTAACGCACGCTGGTTAATAAAACGAGGCACAACACCGAGGAATATTGACCAGATCACTAATAAGATTGGAGCGCCAATTGATTTTGAACCAAATCAATAGGAGATTAACACAATATTTGTAAAGCAGTGGAATGTGGTGGGGACGTGGCGCAAACATGCGGGTGATCTTTTCAATACCTCTGAGCAGTCGATCGAACAAGGGCCTTACAGTATGGCGCGTGCCTCCGGGCGCACAGACCCTGTCAGATACCTCCAGTGTCACAGGGAGACCCTGAAGCTGCGACAAGCTTTGTATGCGAAGGAATACTGGGCGCATCTTTCCATTTCTGAAAACAATGATCAATTAAAAAAATAAAAAATAAAAATAAACAGGACGGACGGAGGAGAGGGGAGGGGGGAGGAGAAATGCGACACGGCGGGAAGGGGAGGGGGCGGAGCGGGGGTGTGGGAGGAGTGCGGGAACAGACGGGAGGGGAGGAGAGTAGGAGGAGGAGTAGGGGAGGCACGGCCTAGCGGCCGTGCAATCAAGAAGTGAGGGGGCGGGAGAGTAGGCAAGGCAGGCGGCTGGGGCCATGTGCACGCGCTTTTAAGCTCAATGCGCATGCGCATTGAGCTTAAAAGTCACGGGCACTGCAAGAAATCGCCACGATTCCTTGCAAGTTGGATAAAGAGTAGATGAGCCCCCATAGTCTCGCTTGCTCGATGCGCATGCGCATCGACAGGCGAGACCTAACTAGCCTTTGCAATGCAATAGGTCTCGCATTTGCGAGAGATTGAGCTATTGACATTTTAAATGATGCTTTTTATTTGTGTTTACAAAATCTGCACGTGGTAAACCTGAGAGCGGCAGGGCAGGTACTGGGTTGCAACTAAGGAAGGTAAGTTAACTTCACTACCGCATGTTTAAGCTGAGGAAGCCAAGCCATAGAAATTGTGGTGTTGGATTCAGGAACGCCAATCGGACGCTCAAATAGGCGCTCAGATGCCCACACTCCTAACTTTAGGTACCATAGGATATAGGGTGTAGTATTCTCCAATTCCTTTTTTAAATTTTTATCTTCACATTTTGGTCCTGAAGAAGCGCATCTGGATCCATTAGGGACCAATGCGTAGCGCGAAACATGTCAACCTGAATTCACCTTCACTCACAGATAAGAGCACAAGGATAATCCTCGCTCCTCTACTACATTTGTTGAAAAGCGGTTCTCCTTATACTTTATTTTTAATCTTACCACCCGGACTCCAGAATAAAATTCTGTTTCTGGGTAGCGCAGGGTTATTTTAACTAGCTCACTTTTTAGATCCACACACGCACAACTGCGGCGTCTCTCCTAAAAGATCTCCGACAAAGAGCCCTCTCGCAGGGCCTGTGAGGGACAGCAGCACACCCCCACAAGGAGCACACGCCTGATGATGAAGCATGACAACCACATGGGTGTGAGAAGGCACTTTTTCTAAAAGGAGAAATTCCCTCCCCTTCATCACTATCTAACCTAACCACAAATGAGACCACACTCTTGATACTCTGTGTACCTGATGGCTTATTTGGGATCCACATTTTGTATCCCTCTGCCTAAAACTCTGTTAACTTCAGCTCTAGCATAAACCGCATCACTAACACACTCTTGCAAGGGATTGAACCATTAGGCATGGAACAAGACCTCTAAACTGTTTAGTTCTTAGATTTGTGAAGGCTTGATTATGTAAAGTCTTTTTGGCTGCATTCTTAAAGTGACGCCTCCACCCCAACTAAAGTCTGCCATGCATGTTGTGTCGTGTCTTACACCAGGAGACATGTGAATAACAAGGGATTAAAAAAAAATAATAATATATATATATATAGATCTTCAAAGGTTTTTTGAAACCCTTCAAAAAATGAACTGAGACCAGACCAAAAAAGCATGTACAGCTGCAGTTTCATGCACCTTTTGGGTGTAATTCTGCCTAAATGTTTAGGTCGAGCTTAGAAGCAGCATGCATGCTCTGCAAATCATGCTGTAATCCCTAGGGAGGCTTTGAACATGCCCACCGTGTTTTTATTGGTTGCTTGGTTTGCCTTTACAAAATCCATTGCTTCAGTCAGTGAACAGTGTACATTTGTTCTGTGTTGTGGCCGTTTAGCTCCTGCCCCGGGGACTGCCTCTGCTACATAGATCCTTACATTATGGGCAATATGGTTTGTTTTAGTGCACTGCTTTGTTTGCCACTTTTCTTGCCACTTGCTGGCACACATTACTGCTCCTAGTGTAAACGTACTCAACTGAAGGCATTTCAATTCCCCAACGCTGTCCCACAACTGGAGCTATCCAGCCCCCTCATCTACCCGGCAATGCTTCCCTGTGTCACGTATTATTTTGAATATATTCACCACAACACCTTTTTGTGCGTGGGCCTTCCGTTGATCAGAGCAAAAATACCCCTTTTAGGTCGAAGGCCTAAAAGGCTGCGCTTGCGCAGACTTAGGCATGAGATTTAATGATTCTTAGTAGCGCAGAAGGTCCCGCCTCCCTGCCCTCTCTCTCCTTCATTGGCTGGCTTCCTAAACGGAGGCCAGCCATTGGAGGAGAGATGCGTCACTTCAAACAAGCCCCGTCTTTTCGGATTTGGGGGCGTCATTTTTGCTGTTCTTTAGCTCGTGATGTAGCCCGTCACTCAGGACAGCAAAACCACTCCCCCAAATCCGAAAAATATCGGAAGCTTATGGGCGCCATTTTCCTGCACAGTAAGATGAGGTAGGTCGCCTGCTCCCGCTGTTCGTAGCTCCCGCCCCGTCCCGCTGTTCGTAGCTCCCGCCCCGTCCCGCTGTTCGTAGCTCCCGCCCCGTCCCGCTGTTCGTAGCTCCCGCCCCGTCCCGCTGTTCGTAGCTCCCGCCCCGTCCCGCTGTTCGTGGCTCCCGCCCCGTCCCGCTGTTCGTGGCTCCCGCCCCGTCCCGCTGTTCGTGGCTCCCGCCCCGTCCCGCTGTTCGTGGCTCCCGCCCCGTCCCGCTGTTCGTGGCTCCCGCCCCGTCCCGCTGTTCGTGGCTCCCGCCCCGTCCCGCTGTTCGTGGCTCCCGCCCCCTCCCGCTGTTCGTGGCTCCCGCCCCCTCCCGCTGTTCGTGGCTCCCGCCCCCTCCGCCGGTCGTGGCTCCCGCCCCCTCCCGCTGTTCGTGGCTCCCGCCCCCTCCCGCTGTTCGTGGCTCCCGCCCCCCTCCCGCTGTTCGTGGCTCCCGCCCCCTCCCGCTGTTCGTGGCTCCCGCCCCCTCCCGCTGTTCGTGGCTCCCGCCCCCTCCCGCTGTTCGTGGCTCCCGCCCCCTCCCGCTGTTCGTGGCTCCCGCCCCCTCCCGCTGTTCGTGGCTCCCGCCCCCTCCCGCTGTTCGTGGCTCCCGCCCCCTCCCGCTGTTCGTGGCTCCCGCCCCCTCCCGCTGTTCGTGGCTCCCGCCCCCTCCCGCTGTTCGTGGCTCCCGCCCCCTCCCGCTGTTCGTGGCTCCCGCCCCCTCCCGCTGTTCGTGGCTCCCGCCCCCTCCCGCTGTTCGTGGCTCCCGCCCCCTCCCGCTGTTCGTGGCTCCCGCCCCCTCCCGCTGTTCGTGGCTCCCGCCCCCTCCCGCTGTTCGTGGCTCCCGCCCCCTCCCGCTGTTCGTGGCTCCCGCCCCCTCCCGCTGTTCGTGGCTCCCGCCCCCTCCCGCTGTTCGTGGCTCCCGCCCCCTCCCGCTGTTCGTGGCTCCCGCCCCCTCCCGCTGTTCGTGGCTCCCGCCCCCTCCCGCTGTTCGTGGCTCCCGCCCCCTCCCGCTGTTCGTGGCTCCCGCCCCCTCCCGCTGTTCGTGGCTCCCGCCCCCTCCCGCTGTTCGTGGCTCCCGCCCCCTCCCGCTGTTCGTGGCTCCCGCCCCCTCCCGCTGTTCGTGGCTCCCGCCCCCTCCCGCTGTTCGTGGCTCCCGCCCCCTCCCGCTGTTCGTGGCTCCCGCCCCCTCCCGCTGTTTGTGGCTCCCGCCCCCTCCCGCTGTTTGTGGCTCCCGCTGTCCCCATCTCCCGCCCTTTCCCGCTGTCCCCACCTCCCGCCCTCTCCCGCTGTCCCTCTCCCGCTGTTCGTGGCTCCATCCCCAGGCTCGCCTGTGTGCTCCAGCCCTAGGAGTCACGCTTCACCCCCAGATCCGATGTGCGCCACCATGATGCCCTCTAACAGACGCAGTCCAGCTCCATGCCCGACTGCCTGCACCTCAGAGGAAGGTACCGTGCGCCCCAAGCCAGCCTTTGCGCCCGCACGGCATGCCAGCTGCCCTGTCCCTTGATGCAGACCCCCGTCCCTCCTCCTCAGCTTAGAGCCCCGTGTCTTGGTGGGGGCACCTCGCACCTGTCAATTTTAAACACAAAATGGGCACTGCCGCACATGCCCCGGAGTATGCATGGCGCCCAGCGGGGTTTCATGTTACAAAACGGGACCTCGAGCCCTACCACGCCGCAACGGGGGCACAGGAGCCTCTAACGCCGCCTCAAAACCCTGGGTTTCAATTTTTCTTTTAAAACGGGGCCTAGAGCCCAAGAGCACCACCACGGAGACCCCACAACCGTTGTACATGCCAGGGAACCCGCATGGCGCCCAGCGGGGCTCCGGGGCTTTGTATTTAAAACGGGACCTTGATCCCTACTACTTCGCAAAGGGTGCGCAGGAGCCCTCAACACCCCGGAGCTCTGCATGGAGCACCACGGGGCTCCGGGGGTTTCATTTTATCTATTTTTTTTAAAACCGGGCTCTGGGCCCCATATGGAACCCAAGGGTCCCGGAACCACAACTGCCGCACATGCCCCGGAGCCCGTCATAGAGCCACTCACAATAGACCCCCAAACAATAGCGGGAGCATAGGCCGCCCCCCGTGTGTCCCGAAAACACCGCCGAG